>NW_027140953.1:524925-884850 GCF_036365525.1 Heterodontus francisci | reverse complement strand
AGTTAGATGGAGGAGTGGGAGCGGGGTCTGTTTCCATTTTGATGAATGCGTGGGAGCGGGGACTGTTTCCTGTTTGATGGAGAACTGGGAGCGTTGACTGTTTGCAGTTTGATGGAGGAGTGGGAGCGGGGTCTGTTTCCAGTTTGATGGAGGAGTGTGAGCGGGGACTGATTCCTGTTTGATGGAGGATTGGGAGCGGGGACTGTTTCCTGTTCGATGGAGGAGTTGGAGCGGGGACTGTTTATATTTTGACGGAGGAGTGGGAGCGGGGACTGTTTCCAGTTTGGTGGATCAGTGGGAGCTGGGACTGTTTCCAGTTTGATGGAGGAGTGGGAGCGGGGACTGTTCCAATTTTGATGAAGGAGTGGGAGCGGGGACTGTTTCCTGTTTGATGGAGGAGTTGGTGCGTGGACTGTTTCCATTTTGATGGAGGAGTGGGGCGGGGTCTGTTTCCATTTTGATGAAGAAATGGGAGCGGGGACTGTTTCCGGTTTGATGGAGGAGTGGGGCGGGGTCTGTATCCATTTTGATGAAGAAGTGGGAGCGGTGTCTGTATCTGTTTTGATGAAGAAGTGGGAGCGGGGTCTGTTTCCATTTTGGTGGAGGAGTGGGAGCGTAGACTTTTTCCAGTTTGATGGAGGAGTGGGAGCGTGGTCTGTTTCCAGTTTGATGTAGGAGTGGGAGCTGGGTCTGTTTCCAGTTTGATGGAGCAGTGGGAGCGGGGTCTGTTTCCATTTTGATGGAGGAGTGGGAGCGGGGACTGTTTCCTGTTTGATGGAGGAGTGGGAGCGGGGACTGCTTCCAGTTTGATGGAGGAGTGGGAGCGGGGACTGTTTCCAGTTTGATGGAGGAGTGGGAGCGAGGCCTGGGTCTGTTTCCATTTTGATGGAGGAGTGGGAGCGGGGACTGTTTCTTGTTCGATGGAGGAGTTGGAGCGGGGACTGTTTCCATTTTGATGGAGGAGTGGGGCGGGGACTGTTCCATTTTGATGGAGGAGTGGGATCGGGGACTGTTTCCAGTTTGGTGGAGGAGTGGGAGCGTTGACTGTTTGCAGTTTGATGGAGGAGTGGGAGCGGGGTCTGTTTCCAGTTTGATGGAGGAGTGGGAGAGGGGACTGATTCCAGTTTGATGGAGGATTGGGAGCGTGGACTGTTTCCAGTCTGATGGAGGAGTGGGAGCGGGTACTGTTTCCACTTTGATGAAGGAGTGGGAGCGGGGCCTGTTTCCTGTTTGATGGAGGAGTTGGAGCGGGGAATGTTTTCAGTTTGATGGAGGAGTGGGAGCGTGGACTGTTTCCATTTTGATGTAGGAGTGGGAGCGTGGTCTGTTTCCAGTTTGATGGATCAGTGGGAGCTGTGACTGTTTCCAGTTTGATGGAGGAGTGGGAACGGGGACTGTTTCCATTTTGATGGAGGAGTGGGGCGGGGACAGTTCCATTTTGATGGAGCAGTGGGAGCGGGGACTGTTTCCAGTTTGGTGGAGGAGTGGGAGCGTTGACTGTTTGCAGTTTGATGGAGGAGTGGGAGCGGGGTCTGTTTCCAGTTTGATGGAGGAGTGGGAGAGGGGACTGATTCCAGTTTGATGGAGGATTGGGAGCGTGGACTGTTTCCAGTCTGATGGAGGAGTGGGAGCGGGTACTGTTTCCATTTTGATGAAGGAGTGGGAGCGGGGCCTGTTTCCTGTTTGATGGAGGAGTTGGAGCGGGGAATGTTTTCAGTTTGATGGAGGAGTGGGAGCGGGGACTGTTTCCATTTTGATGTAGGAGTGGGAGCGTGGTCTGTTTCCAGTTTGATGGATCAGTGGGAGCTGGGACTGTTTCCAGTTTGATGGAGGAGTGGGAACGGGGACTGTTACCATTTTGATGAAGGAGTGGGAGCGGGGACTGTTTCCTGTTTGATGGAGGAGTTGGTGCGTGGACTGTTTCCATTTTGATGGAGGAGTGGGGCGGGGTCTGTTTCCATTTTGATGAAGAAGTGGGAGCGGGGACTGTTTCCGGTTTGATGGAGGAGTGGGGCGGGGTCTGTATCCATTTTGATGAAGAAGTGGGAGCGGTGACTGTTTCCATTTTGATGGAGGAGTGGGGCGAGGTCTGTATCCATTTTGATGAAGAAGTGGGAGCGGGGTCTGTTTCCATTTTGGTGGAGGAGTGGGAGCGTAGACTTTTTCCAGTTTGATGGAGGAGTGGGAGCGTGGTCTGCTTCCAGTTTGATGGAGGAGTGGGAGCTGGGTCTGTATCCAGTTAGATGGAGGAGTGGGAGCGGGGTCTGTTTCCATTTTGATGAAGGAGTGGGAGCGGGGACTGTTTCCTGTTTGATGGAGAACTGGGAGCGTTGACTGTTTGCAGTTTGATGGAGGAGTGGGAGCGGGGTCTGTTTCCAGTTTGATGGAGGAGTGTGAGCGGGAACTGATTCCAGTTTGATGGAGGATTGGGAGCGGGGACTGTTTCCTGTTCGATGGAGGAGTTGGAGCGGGGACTGTTTCCATTTTGATGGAGGAGTGGGGCGGGGACTGTTTCCATTTTGATGAAGGAGTGGGAGCGGGGACTGTTTCCAGTTTGGTGGATCAGTGGGAGCTGGGACTGTTTCCAGTTTCATGGAGGAGTGGGAGCGGGGACTGTTCCAATTTTGATGAAGGAGTGGGAGCGGGGACTGTTTCCTGTTTGATGGAGGAGTTGGTGCGTGGACTGTTTCCATTTTGATAGAGGAGTGGGGCGGGGTCTGTTTCCATTTTGATGAAGAAATGGGAGCGGGGACTGTTTCCGGTTTGATGGAGGAGTGGGGCGGGGTCTGTATCCATTTTGATGAAGAAGTGGGAGCGGTGTCTGTATCTGTTTTGATGAAGAAGTGGGAGCGGGGTCTGTTTCCATTTTGGTGGAGGAGTGGGAGCGTAGACTTTTTCCAGTTTGATGGAGGAGTGGGAGCGTGGTCTGTTTCCAGTTTGATGTAGGAGTGGGAGCTGGGTCTGTTTACAGTTTGATGGAGCAGTGGGAGCGGGGTCTGTTTCCATTTTGATGGAGGAGTGGGAGCGGGGACTGTTTCCTGTTTGATGGAGGAGTGGGAGCGGGGACTGTTTCCAGTTTGATGGAGGAGTGGGAGCGGGGACTGTTTCCAGTTTGATGGAGGAGTGGGAGCGGGGCCTGGGTCTGTTTCCATTTTGATGGAGGAGTGGGAGCGGGGACTGTTTCCTGTTCGATGGAGGAGTTGGAGCGGGGACTGTTTCCATTTTGATGGAGGAGTGGGGCGGGGACTGTTCCATTTTGATGGAGGAGTGAGAGCGGGGACTGTTTCCAGTTTGGTGGAGGAGTGGGAGCGTTGACTGTTTGCAGTTTGATGGAGGAGTGGGAGCGGGGTCTGTTTCCAGTTTGATGGAGGAGTGGGAGAGGGGACTGATTCCAGTTTGATGGAGGATTGGGAGCGTGGACTGTTTCCAGTCTGATGGAGGAGTGGGAGCGGGTACTGTTTCCATTTTGATGAAGGAGTGGGAGCGGGGCCTGTTTCCTGTTTGATGGAGGAGTTGGAGCGGGGAATGTTTTCAGTTTGATGGAGGAGTGGGAGCGGGGACTGTTTCCATTTTGATGTAGGAGTGGGAGCGTGGTCTGTTTCCAGTTTGATGGATCAGTGGGAGCTGGGACTGTTTCCAGTTTGATGGAGGAGTGGGAACGGGGACTGTTCCAATTTTGATGAAGGAGTGGGAGCGGGGACTGTTTCCTATTTGATGGAGGAGTTGGTGCGTGGACTGTTTCCATTTTGATGGAGGAGTGGGGCGGGGTCTGTTTCCATTTTGATGAAGAAGTGGGAGCGGGGACTGTTTCCGGTTTGATGGAGGAGTGGGGCGGGGTCTGTATCCATTTTGATGAAGAAGTGGGAGCGGTGACTGTTTCCATTTTGATGGAGGAGTGGGGCGAGGTCTGTATCCATTTTGATGAAGAAGTGGGAGCGGGGTCTGTTTCCGTTTTGGTGGAGGAGTGGGAGCGTAGACTTTTTCCAGTTTGATGGAGGAGTGGGAGCGTGGTCTGTTTCCAGTTTGATGGAGGAGTGGGAGCTGGGTCTGTATCCAGTTAGATGGAGGAGTGGGAGCGGGGTCTGTTTCGTTTTGATGAAGAAGTGGGAGCGGGGACTGTTTCCTGTTTGATGGAGAACTGGGAGCGTTGACTGTTTGCAGTTTGATGGAGGTGTGGGGGCGGGGTCTGTTTCCAGTTTGATGGAGGAGTGTGAGCGGGGACTGATTCCAGTTTGATGGAGTAGTGGGAGCGTGGACTGTTTCCATTTTGATGGAGGAGTGGGAGCGTAGACTTCTTCCAGTTTGATGGAGGAGTGGGAGCGTGGTCTGTTTCCAGTTTGATGGAGGAGTGGGAGCTGGGTCTGTTTCCAGTTTGATGGAGGAGTGGGAGCGGGGTCTGTTTCCATTTTGATGGAGGAGTGGGAGCGGGGACATGTTTCCTGTTTGATGGAGGAGTGGGAGCGGGGACTGTTTCCAGTTGATTGGAGGAGTGGGAGCAGGGTCTGTTTCCATTTTGATGGAGGAGTCGGAGCGGGGACTGTTTCCTGTTCGATGGAGGAGTTGGAGCGGGGACTGTTTCCATTTTGATGGAGGAGTGGAGCGGGGACTGTTTCCATTTTGATGAAGGAGTCGGAGCGGGGACTGTTTCCAGTTTGGTGGAGGATTGGGAGCGTTGACTGTTTGCAGTTTGATGGAGGAGAGGGTGCGGGGTCTGTTTCCAGTTTGATGGAGGAGTGTGAGCGGGGAATGATTCCAGTTTGATGGAGGAGTGGGAGCGTGGACTGTTTCCAGTTTGATGGAGGAGTGGGAGCGGGTACTGTTTCCATTTTGATGAAGGAGAGGGAGCGGGGCCTGTTTCCTGTTTGATGGAGGAGTTGGAGCGGGGAATGTTTCCAGTTTGATGGAGGAGTGGGAGCGGGGAATGTTTCCATTTTGATGGAGGAGTGGGAGCGTGGTCTGTTTCCAGCTTGATGGATCAGTGGGAGCTGGGACTGTTTCCAGTTTGATGGAGGAATGGGAGCGGGGACTGTTCCAATTTTGATGAAGGAGTGGGAGCGGGGACTGTTTCCTGTTTGATGGAGGAGTTGATGCGTGGACTGTTTCCAGTTTGATGGAGGAGTGGGAGCGGGGACTGTTTCCATTTTGATGGAGGAGTGGGGCGGCCTCTGTGTTCAGTTTGATGGAGGAGTGGGAGGGGAGTCTGCTTCCAGTTTGATGGTGCAGTGGGAGCAGTGCCTGTGTCCAGTTTGATGACGGAGTGGAGCGGGGTCTGTGTCCATTTGATGGCGGAGTTGGAGCGGCTTCTGTTAACAATTTGATGGAGCAGTGGGAGCGGGGTCTGTTTCCAGTTTGTTGGAGGAATGGGAGCGGGGTCTGCTTCCACTTTAACGGAGGAGTGGGAGCGGGATCTGTGTCCAGTTTGATGGCGAAGTGGGAGCAGGTTCTGTTTCCAGTTTGATGGCGAAGTGGGAGCAGGGTCTGTGTCCAGTTTGATGGAGGAGTGGGAGCGGGTTCTGCTTCCAATTTGATGGAGGAGTGGGAGCGGGGACTGTTTCCAGTTTGATGGAGGAGTGGGAGCGCGGACTGTTTCCATTTTGATGGAGGAGTTGGAGCGCGGACTGTTTCCAGTTTGATGGAGGAGTGCGAGCGGGGACTGCTTCCATTTTGATGGAGGAGAGGGAGCGCGGACTGTTTAAAGTTTGATGGAGGAGTGGGAGCGGGGACTGTTTCCAGTTTGATGGTGGAGTGGGAGCGGGGACTGTTTCCATTTTGATGGAGGAGTGGGGCGGGGTCTGTTCCCATTTTGATGATGAAGTGGGAGCGGGGACTTTTTCCGGTTTGATGGAGGAGTGGGGCAGGGTCTGTATCCATTTTGATGAAGAAGTGGGAGTGGTGACTCTTTCCATTTTGATGGAGGAGTGGGGCGATGTCGGAATCCATTTTGATGAAGACGTGGGAGCGGGGTCTGTTTCCATTTTGATGGAGGAGTGGGAGCGAAGACTTTATCCTGTTTGATGCAGGAGTGGGAGCGGGGTCTGTTTCCAGTTTGATGGAGGATGGGAGCTGGGTCTGTTTCCAGTTTGATGGAGGAGTGGGAGCGGGGTCTGTTTCCATTTTGATGGAGGAGTGGAAGCGGGGACTGTTTCCTGTTTGATAGAGGAGAGGGAGCGGGGACTGTTTCCAGTTTGATGGAGGAGTGGGAGCGGGGTCTGTTTCCATTTTGATGGAGGATTGGGAGCGAGGACTGTTTCCTGTTCGATGGAGGAGTTGGAGCGGGGACTGTTTCCATTTTGATGGAGGAGTGGGGCGGGGACTGTTTCCATTTTGATGAAGGAGTGGGAGCGGGGACTGTTTCCAGTTTGGTGGATCAGTGGGATCTGGGACTGTTTCCAGTTTGATGGAGGAGTGGGGCGGGGTCTGTATCCATTTTGATGAAGAAGTGGGAGCGGTGACTGTTTCCATTTTGATGGAGGCGTGGGGCGAGGTCTGTATCCGTTTTGATGAAGAAGTGGGAGCGGGGTCTGTTTCCATTTTGGTGGAGGATTGGGAGCGTAGACTTTTTCCAGTTTGATGGAGGAGTGGGAGCGTGGTCTGTTTCCAGTTTGATGGAGGAGTGTTTGCTGGGTCTGTTTCCAGTTTGATGGAGGAGTGGGAGCGGGGTCTGTTTCCAGTTTGATGGAGGAGTGGGAGCGGGGACTGTTTCCTGTTTGATGGAGGAGTGGGAGCGGGGACTGTTTCCAGTTTGATGGAGGAGTGGGAGCGGGGTCTGTTTCCATTTTGATGGAAGAGTGGGAGCGGGGTCTGTTTCCTGTTTGATGGAGGAGTGGGAGCGGGGACTGTTTCCAGTTTGATGGAGGAGTGGGAGCGGGGTCTGGGTCTGTTTCCATTTTGATGGAGGAGTGGGAGCGGGGAATGTTTCCTGTTCTATGGAGGAGTTGGAGCGGGGACTGTTTCCATTTTGATGGAGGAGTGGGGCGGGGACTGTTCCATTTTGATGGAGGAGTGGGAGCGGGGACTGTTTCCAGTTTGGTGGAGGAGTGGGAGCGTTGACTGTTTGCAGTTTGATGGAGGGGTGCGAGAGGGGACTGATTCCAGTTTGATGGAGGATTGGGAGCGTGGACTGTTTCCAGTTTGATGGAGGAGTGGGAGCGGGTGCTGTTTCCATTTTGATGAAGGAGTGGGAGCGGGGCCTGTTTCCTGCTTGATGGAGGAGTTGGAGCGGGGAATGTTTCCAGTTTGATGGAGGAGTGGGAGCGGGGACTGTTTCCATTTTGATGTAGGAGTGGGAGCGTGGTCTGTTTCCAGTTTGATGGATCAGTGGGAGCTGGGACTGTTTCCAGTTTGATGGAGGAGTGGGAACGGGGACTGTTCCAATTTTGATGAAGGAGTGGGAGCGGGGACTGTTTCCTGTTTGATGGAGGAGTTGGTGCGTGGACTGTTTCCATTTTGATGGAGGAGTGGGGCGGGGTCTGTTTCCATTTTGATGAAGAAGTGGGAGCGGGGACTGTTTCCGGTTTGATGGAGGAGTGGGGCGGGGTCTGTATCCATTTTGATGAAGAAGTGGGAGCGGTGACTGTTTCCATTTTGATGGAGGAGTGGGGCGAGGTCTGTATCCATTTTGATGAAGAAGTGGGAGCGGGGTCTGTTTCCATTTTGGTGGAGGAGTGGGAGCGTAGACTTTTTCCAGTTTGATGGAGGAGTGGGAGCGTGGTCTGTTTCCAGTTTGATGGAGGAGTGGGAGCTGGGTCTGTTTCCAGTTTGATGGAGGAGTGGGAGCGGGGACTGTTTCCTGTTTGATGGAGGAGTGGGAGCGGGGACTGTTTCCAGTTTGATGGAGGAGTGGGAGCGGGGTCTGTTTCCATTTTGATGGAGGAGTGGGAGCGGGGACTGTTTCCTGTTCGATGGAGGAGTGGGAGCGGGGACTGATTCCAGTTTGATGGAGGAGTGGGAGCGTGGACTGATTCCAGTTTGATGGAGGAGTGGGAGCGGGTACTGTTTCCATTTTGATGAAGGAGTGGGAGCGGGGCCTGTTTCCTGTTTGATGGAGGAGATGGAGCGGGGAATGTTTCCAGTTTGATGGAGGAGTGGGAGCGGGGACCGTTTCCATTTTGATGGAGGAGTGGGAGCGTGGTCTGTATCCATTTTGATGAAGAAGTGGGAGCGGGGTCTGTTTCCATTTTGGTGTAGGAGTGGGAGCGTAGACTTTTTCCAGTTTGATGGAGGAGTGGGAGCGAGGTCTGTTTCCAGTTTGATGGAGGAGTGGGAGCTGGGTCTGTTTCCAGTTTGATGGAGGAGTGGGAGCGGGGTCTGTTTCCATTTTGATGGAGGAGTGGGAGCGGGGTCTGTTTCCTGTTTGATGGAGGAGTGGGAGCGGGGACTGTTTCCAGTTTGATGGAGGAGTGTTAGCGGGCAGTGTTTCCTGTTCGATGGAGGAGTTGGAGCGGGGACTTTTTCCATTTTGATGGAGGAGTGGGGCGGGGAGTGTTTCCATTTTGATGAAGGAGTGGGAGCGGGGTCTGTTTCCATTTTGATGGAGGAGTGGGAGCGGGGACTGTTTCCTGTTCGATGGAGGAGTGGGAGCGGGGACTGATTCCAGTTTGATGGAGGAGTGGGAGCGTGGACTGATTCCAGTTTGATGGAGGAGTAGGAGCGGGTACTGTTTCCATTTTGATGAAGGAGTGGGAGCGGGGCCTGTTTCCTGTTTGATGGAGGAGATGGAGCGGGGAATGTTTCCAGTTTGATGGAGGAGTGGGAGCGGGGACTGTTTCCATTTTGATGGAGGAGTGGGAGCGTGGTCTGTATCCATTTTGATGAAGAAGTGGGAGCGGGGTCTGTTTCCATTTTGGTGTAGCAGTGGGAGCGTAGACTTTTTCCAGTTTGATGGAGGAGTGGGAGCAAGGTCTGTTTCCAGTTTGATGGAGGAGTGGGAGCTGGGTCTGTTTCCAGTTTGATGGAGGAGTGGGAGCGGGGTCTGTTTCCATTTTGATGGAGGAGTGGGAGCGGGGTCTGTTTCCTGTTTGATGGAGGAGTGGGAGCGGGGACTGTTTCCAGTTTGATGGAGGAGTGTTAGCGGGCACTGTTTCCTGTTCGATGGAGGAGTTGGAGCGGGGACTTTTTCCATTTTGATGGAGGAGTGGGGCGGGGAGTGTTTCCATTTTGATGAAGGAGTGGGAGCGGGGACTGTTTCCAGTTTTGTGGAGGAGTGGGAGCGTTGACTGTTTGCAGTTTGATGGAGGAGTGGGTGCAGGGTCTGTTTCCAGTTTGATGGAGGAGTGGGAGCGGGGACTGATTCCAGTTCGATGGAGGATTGGGAGCGTGGACTGTTAACAGTTTGATGGAGGAGTGGGAGCGGGAATTGTTCCCATTTTGATGAAGGAGTGGGAGCGGGGCCTGTTTCCTGTTTGATGGAGGAGTTGGAGCGGGGAATGTTTCCAGTTTGATGGAGGAGTTGGTGCGTGGACTGTTTCCATTTTGATGGAGGAGTGGGGCGGGGTCTGTTTCCATTTTGATGAAGAAGTGGGAGCGGGGACTGTTTCCGGTTTGATGGAGGAGTGGGGCGGGGTCTCTATCCATTTTGATGAAGAAGTGGGAGCGGTGACTGTTTCCATTTTGATGGAGGTGTGGGGCGAGGTCTGTATCCATTTTGATGAAGAAGTGGGAGCGGGTTCTGTTTCCATTTTGGTGGAGGAGTGGGAGCGTAGACGTTTTCCAGTTTGATGGAGGAGTGGGAGCGTGGTCTGTTTCCAGTTTGATGGAGGAGTGGGAGCTGGGTTTGTTTCCAGTTTGATGGAGGAGTCGGAGCGGGGACTGTTCCAATTTTGATGAAGGAGTGGGAGCGGGGACTGTTTCCTGTTTGATGGAGGAGTTGGTGCGTGGACTGTTTCCAGTTGATTGGAGGAGTGGGAGCGGGGTCTGTTTCCATTTTGATGGAGGAATGGGAGCGGGGACTGTTTCCTGTTCGATGGAGGAGTTGGAGCGGGGACTGTTTCCATTTTGATGGAGGAGTGGGGCCGGGACTGTTTCCATTTTGATGAAGGAGTGGGAGCGGGGACTGTTTCCAGTTTGGTGGAGGACTGGGAGCGTTGACTGTTTGCAGTTTGATGGAGGAGTGGGAGCGGGGTCTGTTTCCAGTTTGATGGAGGAGTGTGAGAGGGGACTGATTCCAGTTTGATGGATCCGTGGGAGCGTGGACTGTTTCCAGTTTGATGGAGGAGTGGGAGCGTGGACTGTTTCCAGTTTGATCGAGGAGTGGGAGCGGGGTCTGGGTCTGTTTCCATTTTGATGGAGGAGTGGGAGCGGGGAATGTTTCCTGTTCTATGGAGGAGTTGGAGCGGGGACTGTTTCCATTTTGATGGAGGAGTGGGGCGGGGACTGTTCCATTTTGATGGAGGAGTGGGAGCTGGGACTGTTTCCAGTTTGGTGGAGGAGTGGGAGCGTTGACTGTTTGCAGTTTGATGGAGGAGTGGGAGCGGGGTCTGTTTCCAGTTTGATGGAGGAGTGGGAGAGGGGACTGATTCCAGTTTGATGGAGGATTGGGAGCGTGGACTGTTTCCAGTTTGATGGAGGAGTGGGAGCGGGTACTGTTTCCATTTTGATGAAGGAGTGGGAGCGGGGCCTGTTTCCTGTTTGATGGAGGAGTTGGAGCGGGGAATGTTTCCAGTTTGATGGAGGAGTGGGAGCGGGGACTGTTTCCATTTTGATGTAGGAGTGGGAGCGTGGTCTGTTTCCAGTTTGATGGATCAGTGGGAGCTGGGACTGTTTCCAGTTTGATGGAGGAGTGGGAACGGGGACTGTTCCAATTTTGATGAAGGAGTGGGAGCGGGGACTGTTTCCTGTTTGATGGAGGAGTTGGTGCGTGGACTGTTTCCATTTTGATGGAGGAGTGGGGCGGGGTCTGTTTCCATTTTGATGAAGAAGTGGGAGCGGGGACTGTTTCCGGTTTGATGGAGGAGTGGGGCGGGGTCTGTATCCATTTTGATGAAGAAGTGGGAGCGGTGACTGTTTCCATTTTGATGGAGGAGTGGGGCGAGGTCTGTATCCATTTTGATGAAGAAGTGGGAGCGGGGTCTGTTTCCATTTTGGTGGAGGAGTGGGAGCGTAGACTTTTTCCAGTTTGATGGAGGAGTGGGAGCGTGGTCTGTTTCCAGTTTGATGGAGGAGTGGGAGCTGGGTCTGTTTCCATTTTGATGGAGGAGTGGGAGCGGGGACTGTTTCCTGTTTGATGGAGGAGTGGGAGCGGGGACTGTTTCCAGTTTGATGGAGGAGTGGGAGCGGGGTCTGTTTCCATTTTGATGGAGGAGTGGGAGCGGGGACTGTTTCCTGTTCGATGGAGGAGTGGGAGCGGGGACTGATTCCAGTTTGATGGAGGAGTGGGAGCGTGGACTGATTCCAGTTTGATGGAGGAGTGGGAGCGGGTACTGTTTCCATTTTGATGAAGGAGTGGGAGCGGGGCCTGTTTCCTGTTTGATGGAGGAGATGGAGCGGGGAATGTTTCCAGTTTGATGGAGGAGTGGGAGCGGGGACCGTTTCCATTTTGATGGAGGAGTGGGAGCGTGGTCTGTATCCATTTTGATGAAGAAGTGGGAGCGGGGTGTGTTTCCATTTTGGTGTAGGAGTGGGAGCGTAGACTTTTTCCAGTTTGATGGAGGAGTGGGAGCGAGGTCTGTTTCCAGTTTGATGGAGGAGTGGGAGCTGGGTCTGTTTCCAGTTTGATGGAGGAGTGGGAGCTGGGTCTGTTTCCATTTTGATGGAGGAGTGGGAGCGGGGTCTGTTTCCTGTTTGATGGAGGAGTGGGAGCGGGGACTGTTTCCAGTTTGATGGAGGAGTGTTAGCGGGCAGTGTTTCCTGTTCGATGGAGGAGTTGGAGCGGGGACTTTTTCCATTTTGATGGAGGAGTGGGGCGGGGAGTGTTTCCATTTTGATGAAGGAGTGGGAGCGGGGACTGTTTCCAGTTTGGTGGAGGAGTGGGAGCGTTGACTGTTTGCAGTTTGATGGAGGAGTGGGAGCAGGGTCTGTTTCCAGTTTGATGGAGGAGTGGGAGCGGGGACTGATTCCAGTTTGATGGAGGATTGGGAGCGTGGACTGTTTCCAGTTTGATGGAGGAGTGGGAGCGGGTACTGTTCCCATTTTGATGAAGGAGTGGGAGCGGGGCCTGTTTCCTGTTTGATGGAGGAGTTGGAGTGGGGACTGTTTCCATTTTGATGGAGGAGTGGGAGCGTGGTCTGTTTCCAGTTTGATGAAGGAGTGGGAGCGGGGACTGTTTCCAGTTTGGTGGAGGAGTGGGAGCTTTGAGTGTTTGCAGTTTGAAGGAGGAGTGGGCGCTGGGACTGTTTGCAGTTTGATGGAGGAGTTGGTGCGTGGACTGTTTCCATTTTGATGGAGGAGTGGGGCGGGGTCTGTTTCCATTTTGATGAAGAAGTGGGAGCGGGGACTGTTTCCGGTTTGATGGAGGAGTGGGGCGGGGTCTGTATCCATTTTGATGAAGACGTGGGAGCGGTGACTGTTTCCATTTTGATGAACGAGTGGGAGCGGGGACTGTTTCCAGTTTGGTGGAGGAGTGGAAGCGTTGACTGTTTGCAGTTTGAAGGAGGAGTGGGCGCTGGGACTGTTTCCAGTTTGATGGAGGAGTGGGAGCGGGGACTGTTCCAATTTTGATGAAGGAGTGGGAGCGGGGACTGTTTCCTGTTTGATGGAGTAGTTGGTGCGTGGACTGTTTCCATTTTGATGGAGGAGTGGGGCGGGGTCTGTTTCCATTTTGATGAAGAAGTGGGAGCGGGGACTGTTCCCGGCTTGATGGAGGAGTGGGGCGGGGTCTGTATCCATTTTCATGAAGACGTGGGAGCGGTGACTCTTTCCATTTTGATGGAGGAGTGGGGCGAGGTCTGTATCCATTTTGATGAAGAAGTGGGAGCGGGGTCTGTTTCCATTTTGGTGGAGGAGTGGGAGCGTAGAGTTTTTCCAGTTTGATGGAGGAGTGGGAGCGTGGTCTGTTTCCAGTTTGATGGAGGAGTGGGAGCTGGGTCTGTTTCCAGTTTGATGGAGCAGTGGGAGCGGGGTCTGTTTCCATTTTGATGGAAGAGTGGGAGCGGGGACTGTTTCCTGTTTGATGGAGGAGTGGGAGCGGGGACTGTTTCCAGTTGATTGGAGGAGTGGGAGCGGGGTCTGTTTCCATTTTGATGGAGGAATGGGAGCGGGGACTGTTTCCTGTTCGATGGAGGAGTTGGAGCGGGGACTGTTTCCATTTTGATGGAGGAGTGGGGCCGGGACTGTTTCCATTTTGATGAAGGAGTGGGAGCGGGGACTGTTTCCAGTTTGGTGGAGGACTGGGAGCGTTGACTGTTTGCAGTTTGATGGAGGAGTGGGAGCGGGGTCTGTTTCCAGTTTGATGGAGGAGTGTGAGAGGGGACTGATTCCAGTTTGATGGATCCGTGGGAACGTGGACTGTTTCCAGTTTGATGGAGGAGTGGGAGCGGGGCCTGTTTCCATTTTGATGGAGGAGTGGGAGCGGGGACTGTTTTTTGTTTGATGGAGGAGTGGGAGCGGGGACTGTTTCCAGTTTGATGGAGGAGTGGGAGCGGGGTCTGTTTCCATTTTGATGGAGGAGTGGGAGCGGGGACTGTTTCCTGTTTGATGGAGGAGTGGGAGCGGGGACTGTTTCCAGTTTGATGGAGGAGTGGGAGCGGGGTCTGTTTCCATTTTGATGGAGGAGTGGGAGCGGGGACTGTTTCCTGTTCGATGGAGGAGTGGGAGCGGGGACTGATTCCAGTTTGATGGAGGAGTGGGAGCGTGGACTGATTCCAGTTTGATGGAGGAGTGGGAGCGGGTACTGTTTCCATTTTGATGAAGGAGTGGGAGCGGGGCCTGTTTCCTGTTTGATGGAGGAGATGGAGCGGGGAATGTTTCCAGTTTGATGGAGGAGTGGGAGCGGGGACCGTTTCCATTTTGATGGAGGAGTGGGAGCGTGGTCTGTATCCATTTTGATGAAGAAGTGGGAGCGGGGTCTGTTTCCATTTTGGTGTAGGAGTGGGAGCGTAGACTTTTTCCAGTTTGATGGAGGAGTGGGAGCGAGGTCTGTTTCCAGTTTGATGGAGGAGTGGTGCTGGGTCTGTTTCCAGTTTGATGGAGGAGTGGGAGCGGGGTCTGTTTCCATTTTGATGGAGGAGTGGGAGCGGGGTCTGTTTCCTGTTTGATGGAGGAGTGGGAGCGGGGACTGTTTCCAGTTTGATGGAGGAGTGTTAGCGGGCAGTGTTTCCTGTTCGATGGAGGAGTTGGAGCGGGGACTTTTTCCATTTTGATGTGGGAGCGTTGACTGTTTGCAGTTTGATGGAGGAGTGGGAGCAGGGTCTGTTTCCAGTTTGATGGAGGAGTGGGAGCGGGGACTGATTCCAGTTTGATGGAGGATTGGGAGCGTGGACTGTTTCCAGTTTGATGGAGGAGTGGGAGCGGGTACTGTTCCCATTTTGATGAAGGTGTGGGAGCGGGGCCTGTTTCCTGTTTGATGGAGGAGTTGGAGCGGGGAATGTTTCCAGTTTGATGGAGGAGTGGGAGTGGGGACTGTTTCCATTTTGATGGAGGAGTGGGAGCGTGGTCTGTTTCCAGTTTGATGAAGGAGTGGGAGCGGGGACTGTTTCCAGTTTGGTGGAGGAGTGGGAGCTTTGAGTGTTTGCAGTTTGAAGGAGGAGTGGGCGCTGGGACTGTTTCCAGTTTGATGGAGGAGTTGGTGCGTGGACTGTTTCCATTTTGATGGAGGAGTGGGGCGGGGTCTGTTTCCATTTTGATGAAGAAGTGGGAGCGGGGACTGTTTCCGGTTTGATGGAGGAGTGGGGCGGGGTCTCTATCCATTTTGATGAAGAAGTGGGAGCGGTGACTGTTTCCATTTTGATGGAGGTGTGGGGCGAGGTCTGTATCCATTTTGATGAAGAAGTGGGAGCGGGTTCTGTTTCCATTTTGGTGGAGGAGTGGGAGCGTAGACGTTTTCCAGTTTGATGGAGGAGTGGGAGCGTGGTCTGTTTCCAGTTTGATGGAGGAGTGGGAGCTGGGTCTGTTTCCATTTTGATGGAGGAGTGGGAGCGGGGACTGTTTCCTGTTTGATGGAGGAGTGGGAGCGGGGACTGTTTCCAGTTTGATGGGGGAGTGGGAGCGGGGTCTGTTTCCATTTTGATGGAGGAGTGGGAGCGGGGACTGTTTCCTGTTCGATGGAGGAGTGGGAGCGGGGACTGATTCCAGTTTGATGGAGGAGTGGGAGCGTGGACTGATTCCAGTTTGATGGAGGAGTGGGAGCGGGTACTGTTTCCATTTTGATGAAGGAGTGGGAGCGGGGCCTGTTTCCTGTTTGATGGAGGAGATGGAGCGGGGAATGTTTCCAGTTTGATGGAGGAGTGGGAGCGGGGACCGTTTCCATTTTGATGGAGGAGTGGGAGCGTGGTCTGTATCCATTTTGATGAAGAAGTGGGAGCGGGGTCTGTTTCCATTTTGGTGTAGGAGTGGGAGCGTAGACTTTTTCCAGTTTGATGGAGGAGTGGGAGCGAGGTCTGTTTCCAGTTTGATGGAGGAGTGGGAGCTGGGTCTGTTTCCAGTTTGATGGAGGAGTGGGAGCGGGGTCTGTTTCCATTTTGATGGAGGAGTGGGAGCGGGGTCTGTTTCCTGTTTGATGGAGGAGTGGGAGCGGGGACTGTTTCCAGTTTGATGGAGGAGTGTTAGCGGGCAGTGTTTCCTGTTCGATGGAGGAGTTGGAGCGGGGACTTTTTCCATTTTGATGGAGGAGTGGGGCGGGGAGTGTTTCCATTTTGATGAAGGAGTGGGAGCGGGGACTGTTTCCAGTTTGGTGGAGGAGTGGGAGCGTTGACTGTTTGCAGTTTGATGGAGGAGTGGGAGCAGGGTCTGTTTCCAGTTTGATGGAGGAGTGGGAGCGGGGACTGATTCCAGTTTGATGGAGGATTGGGAGCGTGGACTGTTTCCAGTTTGATGGAGGAGTGGGAGCGGGTACAGTTCCCATTTTGATGAAGGAGTGGGAGCGGGGCCTGTTTCCTGTTTGATGGAGGAGTTGGAGCGGGGAATGTTTCCAGTTTGATGGAGGAGTGGGAGTGGGGACTGTTTCCATTTTGATGGAGGAGTGGGAGCGTGGTCTGTTTCCAGTTTGATGAAGGAGTGGGAGCGGGGACTGTTTCCAGTTTGGTGGAGGAGTGGGAGCTTTGAGTGTTTGCAGTTTGAAGGAGGAGTGGGCGTTGGGACTGTTTCCAGTTTGATGGAGGAGTTGGTGCGTGGACTGTTTCCATTTTGATGGAGGAGTGGGGCGGGGTCTGTTTCCATTTTGATGAAGAAGTGGGAGCGGGGACTGTTTCCGGTTTGATGGAGGAGTGGGGCGGGGTCTCTATCCATTTTGATGAAGAAGTGGGAGCGGTGACTGTTTCCATTTTGATGGAGGTGTGGGGCGAGGTCTGTATCCATTTTGATGAAGAAGTGGGAGCGGGTTCTGTTTCCATTTTGGTGGAGGAGTGGGAGCGTAGACGTTTTCCAGTTTGATGGAGGAGTGGGAGCGTGGTCTGTTTCCAGTTTGATGGAGGAGTGGGAGCTGGGTTTGTTTCCAGTTTGATGGAGGAGTGGGAGCGGGGTCTGTTTCCATTTTGATGGAGGAGTGGGAGCGGGGACTGTTTCCTGTTTGATGGAGGAGTGGGAGCGGGGACTGTTTCCAGTTGATTGGAGGAGTGGGAGCGGGGTCTGTTTCCATTGTGATGGAAGTGTGGGTGCGGGGACTGTTTCCTGTTCGATGGAGGAGTTGGAGCGGGGACTGTTTCCATTTTGGTGGAGGAGTGGGGCGGGGACTGTTTCCATTTTGATGAAGGAGTGGGAGCGGGGACTGTTTCCAGTTTGGTGGAGGACTGGGAGCGTTGACTGTTTGCAGTTTGATGGAGGAGTGGGAGCGGGGTCTGTTTCCAATTTGATGGAGGAGTGTGAGCGTGGACGGTTTCCAGTTTGATGGAGGAGTGGGAGCGGGTGCTGTTTCCTTTTTGATGAAGGAGATGGAGCGGGGCCTGTTTCCTGTTTGATGGAGGAGTGGGAGCGTTGACTGTTTGCAGTTTGAAGGAGGAGTGGGCGCTGGGACTGTTTCCAGTTTGATGGATGAGTCGGAGTGGGGACTGTTCCAATTTTGATGAAGGAGTGGGAGCGGGGACAGTTTCCTGTTTGATGGAGGAGTTGGTGCGTGGACTGTGTCCATTTTGATGGAGGAGTGGGGCGGGGTCTGTTTCCATTTTGATGAAGAAGTGGGAGCGGGGACTGTTTCCGGTTTGATGGATGAGTGGGGCGGGGTCTGTATCCATTTTGATGAAGACGTGGGAGCGGTGACTGTTTCCAGTTTGATGAACGAGTGGGAGCGGGGACTGTTTCCAGTTTGGTGGAGGAGTGGGAGCGTTGACTGTTTGCATTTTGATGGAGGAGTGGGCGCTGGGACTGTTTCCAGTTTGATGGAGGAGTGGGAGCGGGGACTGTTCCAATTTTGATGAAGGAGTGGGAGCGGGGACTGTTTCCTGTTTGATGGAGGAGTTGGTGCGTGGACTGTTTCCATTTTGATGGGGGATTGGGGCGGGGTCTGTTTCCATTTTGATGAAGAAGTGGGAGCGGGGACTGTTTCCATTTTGATGGAGGAGTGGGGCGAGGTCTGTATCCATTTTGATGAAGAAGTGGGAGCGGGGTCTGTTTCCATTTTGGTGGAGGAGTGGGAGCGTAGAGTTTTTCCAGTTTGATGGAGGAGTGGGAGCGTGGTCTGTTTCCAGTTTGATGGAGCAGTGGGAGCGGGGTCTGTTTCCATTTTGATGGAAGAGTGGGAGCGGGGTCTGTTTCCTGTTTGATGGAGGAGTGGGAGCGGGTACAGTTCCCATTTTGATGAAGGAGTGGGAGCGGGGCCTGTTTCCTGTTTGATGGAGGAGTTGGAGCGGGGAATGTTTCCAGTTTGATGGAGGAGTGGGAGTGGGGACTGTTTCCATTTTGATGGAGGAGTGGGAGCGTGGTCTGTTTCCAGTTTGATGAAGGAGTGGGAGCGGGGACTGTTTCCAGTTTGGTGGAGGAGTGGGAGCTTTGAGTGTTTGCAGTTTGAAGGAGGAGTGGGCGCTGGGACTGTTTCCAGTTTGATGGAGGAGTTGGTGCGTGGACTGTTTCCATTTTGATGGAGGAGTGGGGCGGGGTCTGTTTCCATTTTGATGAAGAAGTGGGAGCGGGGACTGTTTCCGGTTTGATGGAGGAGTGGGGCGGGGTCTCTATCCATTTTGATGAAGAAGTGGGAGCGGTGACTGTTTCCATTTTGATGGAGGTGTGGGGCGAGGTCTGTATCCATTTTGATGAAGAAGTGGGAGCGGGTTCTGTTTCCATTTTGGTGGAGGAGTGGGAGCGTAGACGTTTTCCAGTTTGATGGAGGAGTGGGAGCGTGGTCTGTTTCCAGTTTGATGGAGGAGTGGGAGCTGGGTTTGTTTCCAGTTTGATGGAGGAGTGGGAGCGGGGTCTGTTTCCATTTTGATGGAGGAGTGGGAGCGGGGACTGTTTCCTGTTTGATGGAGGAGTGGGAGCGGGGACTGTTTCCAGTTGATTGGAGGAGTGGGAGCGGGGTCTGTTTCCATTGTGATGGAAGTGTGGTTGCGGGGACTGTTTCCTGTTCGATGGAGGAGTTGGAGCGGGGACTGTTTCCATTTTGGTGGAGGAGTGGGGCGGGGACTGTTTCCATTTTGATGAAGGAGTGGGAGCGGGGACTGTTTCCAGTTTGGTGGAGGACTGGGAGCGTTGACTGTTTGCAGTTTGATGGAGGAGTGGGAGCGGGGTCTGTTTCCAATTTGATGGAGGAGTGTGAGCGTGGACGGTTTCCAGTTTGATGGAGGAGTGGGAGCGGGTGCTGTTTCCTTTTTGATGAAGGAGATGGAGCGGGGCCTGTTTCCTGTTTGATGGAGGAGTGGGAGCGTTGACTGTTTGCAGTTTGAAGGAGGAGTGGGCGCTGGGACTGTTTCCAGTTTGATGGAGGAGTCGGAGTGGGGACTGTTCCAATTTTGATGAAGGAGTGGGAGCGGGGACAGTTTCCTGTTTGATGGAGGAGTTGGTGCGTGGACTGTGTCCATTTTGATGGAGGAGTGGGGCGGGGTCTGTTTCCATTTTAATGAAGAAGTGGGAGCGGGGACTGTTTCCGGTTTGATGGATGAGTGGGGCGGGGTCTGTATCCATTTTGATGAAGACGTGGGAGCGGTGACTGTTTGCATTTTGATGGAGGAGTGGTCGCTGGGACTGTTTCCAGTTTGATGGAGGAGTGGGAGCGGGGACTGTTCCAATTTTGATGAAGGAGTGGGAGCGGGACTGTTTCCTGTTTGATGGAGGAGTTGGTGCGTGGACTGTTTCCATTTTGATGGGGGATTGGGGCGGGGTCTGTTTCCATTTTGATGAAGAAGTGGGAGCGGGGACTGTTTCCATTTTGATGGAGGAGTGGGGCGAGGTCTGTATCCATTTTGATGAAGAAGTGGGAGCGGGGTCTGTTTCCATTTTGGTGGAGGAGTGGGAGCGTAGAGTTTTTCCAGTTTGATGGAGGAGTGGGAGCGTGGTCTGTTTCCAGTTTGATGGAGGAGTGGGAGCTGGGTCTGTTTCCAGTTTGATGGAGCAGTGGGAGCGGGGTCTGTTTCCATTTTGATGGAAGAGTGGGAGCGGGGTCTGTTTCCTGTTTGATGGAGGAGTGGGAGCGGGGACTGTTTCCAGTTGATTGGAGGAGTGGGAGCGGGGTCTGTTTCCATTTTGATGGAGGAATGGGAGCGGGGACTGTTTCCTGTTCGATGGAGGATTTGGAGCGGGGACAATTTCCATTTTGATGGAGGAGTGGGGCCGGGACTGTTTCCATTTTGATGAAGGAGTGGGAGCGGGGACTGTTTCCAGTTTGGTGGAGGACTGGGAGCGTTGACTGTTTGCAGTTTGATGAAGGAGTGGGAGCGGGGTCTGTTTCCAGTTTGATGGAGGAGTGTGAGCGGGGACTGATTCCAGTTTGATGGAGTAGTGGGAGCGTGGACTGTTTCCAGTTTGATGGAGGAGTGGGAGCGTAGACTTTTTCCAGTTTGATGGAGGAGTGGGAACGTGGTCTGTTTCCAGTTTGATGGAGGAGTGGGAGCTGGGTCTGTTTCCAGTTTGATGGAGGAGTGGGAGCGGGGTCTGTTTCCATTTTGATGGAGGAGTGGGAGCGGGGACTGTTTCCTGTTTGATGGAGGAGTGGGTGCCGTGACTGTTTCCAGTTGATTGGAGGAGTGGGAGCGGGGTCTGTTTCCATTTTGATGGAGGAGTGGGAGCGGGGACTGTTTCCTGTTCGATGGAGGAGTTGGAGCGGGGACTGTTTCCATTTTGATGGAGGAGTGGGGCGGGGAATGTTGCCAGTTTGATGAAGGAGTGTGAGCGGGGACTGTTTCCATTTTGATGGAGGAGTGGGAGCGTGGTCTGTTTCCAGCTTGATGGATCAGTGGGAGCTGGGACTGATTCAGTTTGATGGAGGAGTGGGAGCGGGGACTGTTCCAATTTTGATGAAGGACTGGGAGCGGGGACTGTTTCCTGTTTGATGGAGGAGTTGGTGCGTGGACTGTTTCCAGTTTGATGGAGGAGTGGGAGCGGGGACTGTTTCCATTTTGATGGAGGAGTGGGGCGGCCTCTGTGTTCAGTTTAATGGAGGAGTGGGAGCGGGGACTGTGTCCAGCTTGATGAGGATTGGGAGCGGGGTCTGTTTCCAGTTTGATGGAGGAGTGGGAGGGGGGTCTGCTTCCAGTTTGATGGTGCAGTGGGAGCAGTGCCTGTGTCCAGTTTGATGGCGGAGTGGAGCGGGGTCTGTGTCCATTTGATGGCGGAGTTGGAGCGGCGTCTGTTAACAATTTGATGGAGCAGTGGGAGCGGGGTCTGTTTCCAGTTTGTTGGAGGAGTGGGAGCGGGGTCTGCTTCCACTTTAACGGAGGAGTGGGAGCAGGTTCTGTTTCCAGTTTGATGGCGAAGTGGGAGCAGGGTCTGTGTCCAGTTTGATGAAGGAGTGGGAGCGGGTCCTGCTTCCAATTTGATGGAGGAGTGGGAGCGGGGTCTGTTTCCAGTTTGATGGAGGAGTGGGAGCGCGGACTGTTTCCATTTTGATGGAGGAGTTGGAGCGCGGACTGTTTCCAGTTTGATGGAGGAGTGCGAGAGGGGACTGCTTCCATTTTGATGGAGGAGAGGGAGCGCGGACTGTTTAAAGTTTGATGGAGGAGTGGGAGCGGGGACTGTTTCCAGTTTGATGGAGGAGTGGGAGCGGGGAATGTTTCCATTTTGATGGAGGAGTGGGGCGGGGTCTGTTCCCATTTTGATGAAGAAGTGGGAGCGGGGTCTGTTTCCATTTTGGTGGAGGAGTGGGAGCGTAGACTCTATCCTGTTTGATGCAGGAGTGGGAGCGGGGTCTGTTTCCGGTTTGATGGAGGAGTGGGGCGGGGTCTGTATCCATTTTGATGAAGACGTGGGAGCGGGGTCTGTTTCCATTTTGGTGGAGGAGTGGGAGCGTAGACTTTATCCTGTTTGATGCAGGAGTGGGAGCGGGGTCTGTTTCCAGTTTGATGGAGGATGGGAGCTGGGTCTGTTTCCAGTTTGATGGAGGAGCGGGAGCGGGGTCTGTTTCCATTTTGATGGAGGAGTGGGAGCGGGGACTGTTTCCTGTTTGATGGAGGAGTGGGAGCGGGGACTGTTTCCAGTTTGATGGAGGAGTGGGAGCGGGGTCTGTTTCCATTTTGATGGAGGATTGGGAGCGGGGACTGTTTCCTGTTCGATGGAGGAGTTGGAGCGGGGACTGTTTCCATTTTGATGGAGGAGTGGGGCGGGGACTGTTTCCATTTTGATGAAGGAGTGGGAGCGGGGACTGTTTCCAGTTTGGTGGATTAGTGGGAGCTGGGACTGTTTCCAGTTTGATGGAGGAGTGGGAGCGGGGACTGTTCCAATTTTGATGAAGGAGTGGGAGCGGGGACTGTTTCCTGTTTGATGGAGGAGTTGGTGCGTGGACTGTTTCCATTTTGATGGAGGAGTGGGGCGGGGTCTGTTTCCATTTTGATGAAGAAGTGGGAGCGGGGACTGTTTCCGTTTTGATGGAGGAGTGGGGCGGGGTCTGTATCCATTTTGATGAAGAAGTGGGAGCGGTGACTGTTTCCATTTTGATGGAGGAGTGGGGCGAGGTCTGTATCCGTTTTGATGAAGAAGTGGGAGCGGGGTCTGTTTCCATTTTGGTGGAGGAGTGGGAGCGTAGAATTTTTCCAGTTTGATGGAGGAGTGGGAGCGTGGTCTGTTTCCAGTTTGATGGAGGAGTGGGAGCTGGGTCTATTTCCAGTTTGATGGAGGAGTGGGAGCGGGGACTGTGTCCAGCCTGATGAGGATTGGGAGCGGGGTCTGTTTCCAGTTTGATGGAGGAGTGGGAGGGGGGTCTGCTTCCAGTTTGATGGTGCAGTGGGAGCAGTGCCTGTGTCCAGTTTGATGGCGGAGTGGAGCGGGGTCTGTGTCCATTTGATGGCGGAGTTGGAGCGGCGTCTGTTAACAATTTGATGGAGCAGTGGGAGCGGGGTCTGTTTCCAGTTTGTTGGAGGAGTGGGAGCGGGGTCTGCTTCCACTTTAACGGAGGAGTGGGAGCGGGGTCTGTGTCCAGTTTGATGGCCAAGTGGGAGCAGGTTCTGTTTCCAGTTTGATGGCGAAGTGGGAGCAGGGTCTGTGTCCAGTTTGATGGAAGAGTGGGAGCGGGTTCTGCTTCCAATTTGATGGAGGAGTGGGAGCGGGGTCTGTTTCCAGTTTGATGGAGGAGTGGGAGCGCGGACTGTTTCCATTTTGATGGAGGAGTTGGAGCGCGGACTGTTTCCAGTTTGATGGAGGAGTGCGAGAGGGGACTGCTTCCATTTTGATGGAGGAGAGGGAGCGCGGACTGTTTAAAGTTTGATGGAGGAGTGGGAGCGGGGACTGTTTCCAGTTTGATGGAGGAGTGGGAGCGGGAACTGTTTCCATTTTGATGGAGGAGTGGGGCGGGGTCTGTTCCCATTTTGATGAAGTGGGAGCGGGGTTTGTTTCCATTTTGGTGGAGGAGTGGGAGCGTAGACTTTATCCTGTTTGATGCAGGAGTGGGAGCGGGGTCTGTTTCCGGTTTGATGGAGGAGTGGGGCGGGGTCTGTATCCATTTTGATGAAGAAGTGGGAGTGGTGACTCTTTCCATTTTGATGGAGGAGTGGGGCGATGTCGGAATCCATTTTGATGAAGACGTGGGAGCGGGGTCTGTTTCCATTTTGGTGGAGGAGTGGGAGCGTAGACTTTATCCTGTTTGATGCAGGAGTGGGAGCGGGGTCTGTTTCCAGTTTGATGGAGGATGGGAGCTGGGTCTGTTTCCAGTTTGATGGAGGAGTGGGAGCGGGGTCTGTTTCCATTTTGATGGAGGAGGGGGAGCGGGGACTGTTTCCTGTTTGATGGAGGAGTGGGAGCGGGGACTGTTTCCAGTTTGATGGAGGAGTGGGAGCGGGGTCTGTTTCCATTTTGATGGAGGATTGGGAGCGGGGACTGTTTCCTGTTCGATGGAGGAGTTGGAGCGGGGACTGTTTCCATTTTGATGGAGGAGTGGGGCGGGGACTGTTTCCATTTTGATGAAGGAGTGGGAGCGGGGACTGTTTCCAGTTTTGTGGATCAGTGGGAGCTGGGACTGTTTGCAGTTTGATGGAGGAGTGGGAGCGGGGACTGTTCCAATTTTGATGAAGGAGTGGGAGCGGGGACTGTTTCCTGTTTGATGGAGGAGTTGGTGCGTGGACTGTTTCCATTTTGATGGAGGAGTGGGGCGGGGTCTGTTTCCATTTTGATGAAGAAGTGGGAGCGGGGACTGTTTCCGGTTTGATGGAGGAGTGGGGCGGGGTCTGTATCCATTTTGATGAAGAAGTGGGAGCGGTGACTGTTTCCATTTTGATGGAGGAGTGGGGCGAGGTCTGTATCCGTTTTGATGAAGAAGTGGGTGCGGGGTCTGTTTCCATTTTGGTGGAGGAGTGGGAGCGTAGACTTTTTCCAGTTTGATGCAGGAGTGGGAGCGTGGTCTGTTTCCAGTTTGATGGAGGAGTGGGCCTGGGTCTGTTTCCAGTTTGATGGAGGAGTGGGAGCGGGGTCTGTTTCCATTTTGATGGAGGAGTGGGAGCGGGGACTGTTTCCTATTTGATGGAGGAGTGGAAGCGGGGACTGTTTCCAGTTTGATGGAGGAGTGGGAGCGGGGTTTGTTTTCATTTTGATGGAGGAGTGGGAGCGGGCACTGTTTCCTGTTTGATGGAGGAGTGGGAGTGGGGACTGTTTACAGTTTGATGGAGGAGTGGGAGCTGGGTCTGGGTCTGTTTCCATTTTGATGGAGGAGTGGGAGCGGGGACTGTTTCCTGTTCGATGGAGGAGTTGGAGCGGGGACTGTTTCCATTTTGATGGAGGAGTGGGGCGGGGACTGTTCCATTTTGATGGAGGAGTGGGAGCGGGGACTGTTTCCAGTATGGTGGAGGAGTGGGAGCATTGACTGTTTGCAGTTTGATGGAGGAGTGGGAGCGGGGTCTGTTTCCAGTTTGATGGAGGAGTGGGAGAGGGGACTGATTCCAGTTTGATGGAGGATTGGGAGCGTGGTCTGTTTCCATGTTGATGAAGGAGTGGGAGCGGGGCCTGTTTCCTGTTTGATGGAGGAGTTGGAGCGGGGAATGTTTCCAGTTTGATGGAGGTGTGGGAGCGGGGACTGTTCCAATTTTGATGAAGGAGTGGGAGCGGGGACTGTTTCCTGTTTGGTGGAGGAGTTGGTGCGTGTACTGTTTCCATTTTGATGGAGGAGTGGGGCGGGGTCTGTTTCCATTTGTATGAATAAGTGGGAGCGGGGACTGTTTCCGGTTAGATGGAGGAGTGGGGCGGGGTCTGTATCCATTTTGATTAAGAAGTAGGACGGCACAGTGGCGCAGTGGTTAGCACCGCAGCCTCATAGCTCCAGGGACCCGGGTTCGATTCTGGGTACTGCCTGTGTGGAGTTTGCAAGTTCTCCCTGTGTCTGCGTGGGTTTTCTCCGGGTGCTCCGGTTTCCTCCCACAAGCCAAAAGACTTGCAGGTTTATAGGTAAATTGGCCATTATAAATTGTCACTAGTATAGGTAGGTGGTAGGGAAATATAGGGATAGCTGGGGAAGTGGTAGGAATATGGGATTAGTGTAGGATTAGTATAAATGGGTGGTTGATGTTCGGCACAGGCTCGGTGGGCCGAAGGGCCTGTTTCAGTGCTGTATCTCTAATCTAATCTAGGAGCGGTGACTGTTTCCGGTTTGATGGAGGAGTGGGGCGAGGTCTGTTTCCATTTTGGTGGAGGAGTGGGAGCGTAGACTTTTTCCAGTTTGATGGAGGAGTGGGAGCGTGGTCTGTTTCCAGTTTGATGGAGGAGTGGGAGCTGGGTCTGTATCCAGTTAGATGGAGGAGTGGGAGCGGGGTCTGTTTCCATTTTGATGAAGGAGTGGGAGCGGGGACTGTTTCCTGTTTGATGGAGGACTGGGAGCGTTGACTGTTTGCAGTTTGATGAAAGAGTGGGAGCGGGGTCTGTTTCCAGTTTGATGGAGGAATATGAGCGGGGACTGATTCCAGTTTGATGGAGTAGTGGGAGCGTGGACTGTTTCCAGTTTGATGGAGGAGTGGGAGCGTAGACTTTTTCCAGTTTGATGGAGGAGTGGGAGCGTGGTCTGTTTCCAATTTGATGGAGGAGTGGGAGCTGGGTCTGTTTCCAGTTTGATGGAGGAGTGGGAGCGGGGACTGTTTCCTGTTTGATGGAGGAGTGGAGCGGGGTCTGTGTCCAATTGATGGCGGAGTTGGAGCGGCGTCTGTTAACAATTTGATGGAGCAGTGGGAGCGGGGTCTGTTTCCAGTTTGTTGGAGGAGTGGGAGCGGGGTCTGCTTCCACTTTAACGGAGGAGTGGGAGTGGGGTCTGTGTCCAGTTTGATGGCGAAGTGGGAGCAGGTTCTGTTCCAGTTTGATGGCTAAGTGGGAGCAGGTTCTGTTTCCAGTTTGATGGCGAAGTGGGAGCAGGGTCTGTGTCCAGTTTGATGGAAGAGTGGGAGCGGGTTCTGCTTCCAATTTGATGGAGGAGTGGGAGCGGGGTCTGTTTCCAGTTTGATGGAGGAGTGGGAGCGCGGACTGTTTCCATTTTGATGGAGGAGTTGGAGCGCGGACTGTTTCCAGTTTGATGGAGGAGTGCGAGAGGGGACTGCTTCCATTTTGATGGAGGAGAGGGAGCGCGGACTGTTTAAAGTTTGATGGAGGAGTGGGAGCGGGGACTGTTTCCAGTTTGATGGAGGAGTGGGAGCGGGGACTGTTTCCATTTTGATGGAGGAGTGGGGCGGGGTCTGTTCCCATTTTGATGAAGAAGTGGGAGCGGGGTCTGTTTCCATTTTGGTGGAGGAGTGGGAGCGTAGACTTTATCCTGTTTGATGCAGGAGTGGGAGCGGGGTCTGTTTCCGGTTTGATGGAGGAGTGGGGCGGGGTCTGTATCCATTTTGATGAAGAAGTGGGAGTGGTGACTCTTTCCATTTTGATGGAGGAGTGGGGCGATGTCGGAATCCATTTTGATGAAGACGTGGGAGCGGGGTCTGTTTCCATTTTGGTGGAGGAGTGGGAGCGTAGACTTTATCCTGTTTGATGCAGGAGTGGGAGCGGGGTCTGTTTCCAGTTTGATGGAGGATGGGAGCTGGGTCTGTTTCCAGTTTGATGGAGGAGTGGGAGCGGGGTCTGTTTCCATTTTGATGGAGGAGTGGGAGCGGGGACTGTTTCCTGTTTGATGGAGGAGTGGGAGCGGGGACTGTTTCCTGATCGATGGAGGAGTTGGAGCGGGGACTGTTTCCATTTTGATGGAGGAGTGGGGCGGGGACTGTATACATTTTGATGAAGGAGTGGGAGCGGGGACTGTTTCCAGTTTGGTGGATAATTGGGAGCTGGGACTGTTTCCAGTTTGATGGAGGAGTGGGAGCGGGGACTGTTCCAATTTTGATGAAGGAGTGGGAGCGGGGACTGTTTCCTGTTTGATGGAGGAGTTGGTGCGTGGACTGTTTCCATTTTGATGGAGGAGTGGGGCGGGGTCTGTTTCCATTTTGATGAAGAAGTGCGAGCGGGAACTGTTTCCGGTATGATGGAGGAGTGGGGCGGGGTCTGTTTCTTTTTTGGTGGAGGAGTGGGAGCGTAGACTTTTTCCAGTTTGATGGAGGAGTGGGAGCGTGGTCTGTTTCCATTTTGATGGAGGAGTGGGAGCTGGGTCTGTTTCCAGTTTGATGGAGGAGTGGGAGCGGGGTCTGTTTCCATTTTGATGGAGGAGTGGGAGCGGGGACTGTTTCCTGTTTGATGGAGGAGTGGGAGCGGGGTTTGTTTCCATTTTGATGGAGGAGTGGGAGCGGGGACTGTTTCCATTTTGATGAAGGAGTGGAAGCGGGTCTGTTTCCTGTTTGATGGAGGACTGGGAGCGTTGACTGTTTGCAGTTTGATGGAGGAGTGGGAGCGGGGTCTGTTTCCAGTTTGATGGAGGAGTGTGAGCGGGGACTGATTCCAGTTTGATGGAGTAGTGGGAGCGTGGACTGTTTCCAGTATGGTGGAGGAGTGGGAGCGTAGACTGTTTGCAGTTTGATGGAGGAGTGGTTTCGGGGTCTGTTTCCAGTTTGATGGAGGAGTGGGCTAGGGGACTGATTCCAGTTTGATGGAGGATTGGGAGCGTGGACTGTTTCCATTTTGATGAAGGAGTGGGAGCGGGGCCTGTTTCCTGTTTGATGGAGGAGTTGGAGCGGGGAATGTTTCCAGTTTGATGGAGGTGTGGGAGCGGGGACTGTTTCCATTTTGATGTAGGAGTGGGAGCGTGGTCTGTTTCCAGTTTGATGGATCAGTGTGAGCTGGGACTGTTTCCAGTTTGATGGAGGAGTGGGAACGGAGACTGTTCCAATTTTGATGAAGGAGTGGGAGCGGGGACTGTTTCCTGTTTGGTGGAGGAGTTGGTGCGTGCACTGTTTCCATTTTGATGGAGGAGTGGGGCGGGGTCTGTTTCCATTTGTATGAATAAGTGGGAGCGGGGACTGTTTCCGGTTTGATGGAGGAGTGGGGCGGGGTCTGTATCCATTTTGATTAAGAAGTAGGAGCGGTGACTGTTTCCATTTTGAAGGAGGAGTGGGGCGAGGTCTGTATCCATTTTGATGAAGAAGTGGGAGCGGGGTCTGTTTCCATTTTGGTGGAGGAGTGGGAGCGTAGACTTTTTCCAGTTTGATGGAGGAGTGGGAGCGTGGTCTGTTTCCAGTTTGATGGAGGAGTGGGAGCTGGGTCTGTATCCAGTTAGATGGAGGAGTGGGAGCGGGGTCTGTTTCCATTTTGATGAAGGAGTGGGAGAGGGGACTGTTTCCTGTTTGATGGAGGACTGGGAGCGTTGACTGTTTGCAGTTTGATGGAGGAGTGGGAGCGGGGTCTGTTTCCAGTTTGATGGAGGAGTGTGAGCGGGGACTGATTCCAGTTTGATGGAGTAGTGGGAGCGTGGACTGTTTCCAGTTTGATGGAGGAGTGGGAGCGTAGAATTTTTCCAGTTTGATGGAGGAGTGGGAGCGTGGTCTGTTTCCAGTTTGATGGAGGAGTGGGAGCTGGGTCTGTTTCCAGTTTGATGGAGGAGTGGGAGCGGGGACTGTTTCATGTTTGATGGAGGAGTGGGAGCGGGGACTGTTTCCTGTTTGATGGAGGAGTGGGAGCTGGGTCTGTTTCCAGTTGATTGGAGGATTGGGAGCAGTG
This sequence comes from Heterodontus francisci, assembly GCF_036365525.1. NCBI lineage: Eukaryota > Metazoa > Chordata > Chondrichthyes > Heterodontiformes > Heterodontidae > Heterodontus > Heterodontus francisci. The sequence goes on along the minus strand of NW_027140953.1, from coordinate 856,080 downwards.
CCTGTGTCCAGTTTGATGGCGGAGTGGAGCGGGGTCTGTGTCCATTTGATGGCGGAGTTGGAGCGGCTTCTGTTAACAATTTGATGGAGCAGTGGGAGCGGGGTCTGTTTCCAGTTTGTTGGAGGAGTGGGAGCGGGGTCTGCTTCCACTTTAACGGCGGTGTGGGAGCGGGGTCTGTGTCCAGTTTGATGGCGAAGTGGGAGCAGGTTCTGTTTCCAGTTTGATGGCGAAGTGGGAGCGGGGACTGTTTCCATTTTGAAGGAGGAGTTGGAGCGCGGACTGTTTCCAGTTTGATGGAGGAATGCGAGCGGGGACTGCTTCCATTTTGATGGAGGAGAGGGAGCGCGGACTGTTTCCAGTTTGATGGAGGAGTGGGAGCGGGGACTGTTTCCATTTTGATGGAGGAGTGGGGCGGGGTCTGTTCCCATTTTGATGAAGAAGTGGGAGCGGGGACTGTTTCCGGTTTGATGGAGGAGTGGGGCGGGGTCTGTATCCATTTTGTTGAAGAAGTGGGAGTGGTGACTCTTTCCATTTTGATGGAGGAGTGGGGCGATGTCGGAATACATTTTGATGAAGACGTGGGAGCGGGGTCTGTTTCCATTTTGGTGGAGGAGTGGGAGCGTAGACTTTATCCTGTTTGATGCAGGAGTGGGAGCGGGGTCTGTTTCCAGTTTGATGGAGGATGGGAGCTGGGTCTGTTTCCAGTTTGATGGAGGAGTGGGAGCGGGGTCTGTTTCCATTTTGATGGAGGAGTGGGAGCGGGGACTGTTTCCTGTTTGATGGAGGAGTGGGAGCGGGGACTGTTTCCTGTTTGATGGAGGAGTGGGAGCGGGGTCTGTTTCCATTTTGATGGTGGATTGGGAGCGGGGACTGTTTCCTGTTCGATGGAGGAGTTCGAGCGGGGACTGTTTCCATTTTGATGGAGGAGTGGGGCGGGGACTGTTTCCATTTTGATGAAGGAGTGGGAGCGGGGACTGTTTCCAGTTTGGTGGATCAGTGGGAGATGGGAATGTTTCCAGTTTTATGGAGGAGTGGGAGCGGGGACTGTTCCAATTTTGATGAAGGAGTGGGAGCGGGGACTGTTTCCTGTTTGATGGAGGAGTTGGTGCGTGGACTGTTTCCATTTTGATGGAGGAGTGGGGCGGGGTCTATTTCCATTTTGATGAAGAAGTGGGAGCGGGGACTGTTTCCGGTTTGATGGAGGAGTGGGGCGGGGTCTGTATCCATTTTGATGAAGAAGTGGGAGCGTTGACTGTTTCCATTTTGATGGAGGAGTGGGGCGAGGTCTGTATCCGTTTTGATGAAGAAGTGGGAACGGGGTCTGTTTCCATTTTGATGGAGGAGTGGGGCGGGGTCTGTTCCCATTTTGATGAAGAAGTGGGAGCGGGGACTGTTTCCGGTTTGATGGAGGAGTGGGGCGGAGTCTGTATCCATTTTGATGAAGAAGTGGGAGTGGCGACTCTTTCCATTTTGATGGAGGAGTGGGGCGATGTCGGAATCCATTTTGATGAAGACGTGGGAGCGGGGTCTGCTTCCATTTTGGTGGAGGTGTGGGAGCGTACACTTTATCCTGTTTGATGCAGGAGTGGGAGCGGGGTCTGTTTCCAGTTTGATGGAGGATGGGAGCTGGGTCTGTTTCCAGTTTGATGGAGGAGTGGGAGCGGGGTCTGTTTCCATTTTGATGGAGGAGTGGGAGCGGGGACTGTTTCCTGTTTGATGGAGGAGTGGGAGCGGGGACTGTTTCCAGTTTGATGGAGGAGTGGGAGCGGGGTCTGTTTCCATTTTGATGGAGGATTGGGAGCGGGGACTGTTTCCTGTTCGATGGAGGAGTTGGAGCGGGGACTGTTTCCATTTTGATGGAGGAGTGGGGCGGGGACTGTTTCCATTTTGATGAAGGAGTGGGAGCGGGGACTGTTTCCAGTTTGGAGGATCAGTGGGAGCTGGGACTGTTTCCAGTTGGATGGAGGAGTGGGAGCGGGGACTGTTCCAATTTTGATGAAGGATTGGGAGCGGGGACTGTTTCCTGTTTGATGGAGGAGTTGGTGCGTGGACTGTTTCCATTTTGATGGAGGGGTGGGGCGGTGTCTGTTTCCATTTTGATGAAGAAGTGGGAGCGGGGACTGTTTCCGGTTTGATGGAGGAGTGGGGCGGGGTCCGTATCCATTTTGATGAAGAAGTGGGAACGGTGACTGTTTCCATTTTGATGGAGGAGTGGGGCGAGGTCTGTATCCGTTTTGATGAAGAAATGGGAGCGGGGTCTGTTTCCATTTTGGTGGAGGAGTGGGAGCGTAGACTTTTTCCAGTTTGATGGAGGAGTGGGAGCGTGGTCTGTTTCCAGTTTGATGGAGGAGTGGGAGCTGGGTCTGTTTCCAGTTTGATGGAGGAGTGGGAGCGGGGTTTGTTTATATTTTGATGGAGGAGTGGGAGCGGGGACTGTTTCCAGTTTGATGGAGGAGTGGGAGCGGGGTCTGTTTCCATTTTGATGGAGGAGTGGGAGCGGGGACTGTTTCCTGTTTGATGGAGGAGTGGGAGCGAGGACTGTTTCCAGTTTGATGCAGGAGTGGGAGCGGGGTCTGGGTCTGTTTCCATTTTGATGGAGGAGTGGGAGCGGGGACTGTTTCCTGTTTGATGGAGGAGTGGGAGCGAGGACTGTTTCCAGTTTGATGCAGGAGTGGGAGCGGGGTCTGTTTCCAGTTTGATGGAGGAGTGGGAGCGGGGACTGTTTCCTGTTTGATGGAGGAGTGGGAGCGAGGACTGTTTCCAGTTTGATGCAGGAGTGGGAGCGGGGTCTGGGTCTGTTTCCATTTTGATGGAGGAGTGGGAGCGGGGACTGTTTCCTGTTTGATGGAGGAGTGGGAGCGAGGACTGTTTCCAGTTTGATGCAGGAGTGGGAGCGGGGTCTGTTTCCAGTTTGATGGAGGAGTGGGAGCTGGGTCTGTTTCCAGTTTGATGGAGGAGTGGGAGCGGGGATTGTTTCCATTTTGATGGAGGAGTGGGAGCGGGGACTGTTTGCTGTTTGATGGAGGAGTGGGAGCGGGAACTGTTTCCAGTTTGATGGAGGAGTGGGAGCGGGGTCTGTTTCCATTTTGATGGAGGAGTGGGAGCGGGGACTGTTTCCTGTTTGATGGAGGAGTGGGAGCGAGGACTGTTTCCAGTTTGATGCAGGAGTGGGAGCGGGGTCTGGGTCTGTTTGCATTTTGATGGAGGAGTGGGAGCGGGGACAGTTTCCTGTTCGATGGAGGAGTTGGAGCGGGGACTGTTTCCATTTTGATGGTGGAGTGGGGCGGGGACTGTTCCATTTTGATGCAGGAGTGGGAGCGGGGACTGTTTCCAGTTTGGTGGATGAGTGGGAGCGTTGACTGTTTGCAGTATGATGGAGGAGTGGGAGCGGGGTCTGTTTCCAGTTTGATGGAGGAGTGGGAGAGGGGACTGATTCCAGTTTGATGGAAGATTGGGAGCGTGGACTGTTTCCAGTTTGATGGAGGAGTGGGAGCGGGTACTGTTTCCATTTTGATGAAGGAGTGGGAGCGGGGTCTGTTTCCTTTTTGATGGAGGAGTTGGAGCGGGTAATGTTTCCAGTTTGATGGAGGAGTGGGAGCGGGGACTGTTTCCATTTTGATGCAGGAGTGGGAGCGTGGTCTGTTTCCAGTTTGATGGATCAGTGGGAGCGGGGACTGTTTCCGGTTTGATGGAGGAGTGGGGCGGGGTCTGTATCCATTTTGATGAAGAAGTGGGAGCGGTGACTGTTTCCATTGTGATGGAGGAGTGGGGCGAGGTATGTATCCATTTTGATGAAGAAGTGGGAGCGGTTTCTGTTTCCATTTTGGTGGAGGAGTGGGAGCGTAGACTTTTTCCAGTTTAATGGAGGAGTGGGAGCGTGGTCTGTTTCCAGTTTGATGGAGGAGTGGGAGCTGGGTCTGTTTCCATTTTGATGGAGGAGTGGGAGCGGGGACTGTTTCCTGTTTGATGGAGGAGTGGGAGCGGGGACTGTTTCCAGTTTGATGGAGGAGTGGGAGCGGGGTCTGTTTCCATTTTGATGTAGGAATGGGAGCGGGGACTGTTTCCTGTTCGATGGAGGAGTGGGAGCGGGGACTGATTCCAGTTTGATGGAGGAGTGGGAGCGTGGACTGATTCCAGTTTGATGGAGGAGTGGGAGCGGGTACTGTTTCCATTTTGATGAAGGTGTGGGAGCGGGGCCTGTTTCCTGTTTGATGGAGGAGATGGAGCGGGGAATATTTCCAGTTTGATGGAGGAGTGGGAGCGGGGACTGTTTCCATTGCGATGGAGGAGTGGGAGCGTGGTCTGTTTCCTGTTTGATGGATCAGTGGGAGCTGGGACTGTTTCCAGTTTGATGGAGGAGTGGGAGCGGGGACTGTTCCAATTTTGATGAAGGAGTGGGAGCAGGGACTGTTTCTTGTTTGATGGAGGAGTTGGTGCGTGGACTGTTTCCAGTTAGATGGAGCAGTGGGAGCGGGAACTGTTTCCAGTTTGATGGAGGAGTGGGAACGGGTACTGTTTCCATTTTGATGAAGGAGTGGGAGCGGGACCTGTTTCCTGTTTGATGGAGGAGTTGGAGCGGGGAATGTTTCCAGTTTGATGGAGGAGTGGGAGCGGGTACTGTTTCCATTTTGATGGAGGAGTGGGAGCGTGGTCTGTTTCCAGTTTGATGGATCAGTGGGAGCTGGGACTGTTTCCAGTTTGATGGAGGAGTGGGAGCGGGGACTGTTCCAATTTTGATGAAGGAGTGGGAGCAGGGACTCTTTCTTGTTTGATGGAGGAGTTGGTGCGTGGACTGTTTCCAGTTTGATGGAGGAGTGGGAGCGGGAACTGTTTCCAGTTTGAAGGAGGAGTGGGAGCTGTGACTGTTTCCAGTTTGATGGAGGAGTGTGGCGGGGTCTGTTTCCAGTTTGATGGTGGAGTGGGAGTGGGGTCTGTTTCCATTTTGATGGAGGAGTGTGGCGGGGTCTGTTTCCATTTTGATCGAGGAGTGGGAGCGGGGACTGTTTCCAGTTTGATGTAGGAGTGGGAGCGGGGACTGTTACCAGTTTAATGGAGGAGTGGCAGCTGGGACTGTTTCCAGTTTGATGGAGGAGTGGGAGCGGGTTCTGTTTCCATTTTGATGGAGGTGTGGCGCGAGGTTTGTATCCGTTTTGATGAAGAAGTGGGAACGGTGACTGTTTCCATTTTGATGGAGGAGTGGGGCGAGGTCTGTATCCGTTTTGATGAAGAAATGGGAGCGGGGTCTGTTTCCATTTTGGTGGAGGAGTGGGAGCGTAGACTTTTTCCAGTTTGATGGAGGAGTGGGAGCGTGGTCTGTTTCCAGTTTGATGGAGGAGTGGGAGCTGGGTCTGTTTCCAGTTTGATGGAGGAGTGGGAGCGGGGTTTGTTTCCATTTTGATGGAGGAGTGGGAGCGGGGACTGTTTGCTGTTTGATGGAGGAGTGGGAGCGGGGACTGTTTCCAGTTTGATGGAGGAGTGGGAGCGGGGTCTGTTTCCATTTTGATGGAGGAGATGGAGCGGGGACTGTTTCCTGTTTGATGGAGGAGTGGGAGCGAGGACTGTTTCCAGTTTGATGGAGGAGTGGGAGCGGGGTCTGGGTCTGTTTCCATTTTGATGGAGGAGTGGGAGCGGGGACTGTTTCCTGTTCGATGGAGGAGTTGGAGCGGGGACTGTTTCCATTTTGATGGAGGAGTGGGGCGGGGACTGTTCCATTTTGATGGAGGAGTGGGAGCGTTGACTGTTTGCAGTTTGATGGAGGAGTGGGAGCGGGATCTGTTTCCAGTTTGATGGAAGATTGGGAGCGTGGACTGTTTCCAGTTTGATGGAGGAGTGGGAGCGGGTACTGTTTCCATTTTGATGAAGGAGTGGGAGCGGGGTCTGCTTCCTTTTTGATGGAGGAGTTGGAGCGGGGAATGTTTCCAGTTTGATGGAGGAGTGGGAGCGGGGACTGTTTCCATTTTGATGTAGGAGTGGGAGCGTGGTCTGTTTCCAGTTTGATGGATCAGTGGGAGCTGGGACTGTTTCCAGTTTGATGGAGGAGTGGGAACGGGGACTGTTCCAATTTTGATGAAGGAGTGGGAGCGGGGACTGTTTCCTGTTTGATGGAGGAGTTGGTGCGTGGACTGTTTCCATTTTGATGCAGGAGTGGGGCGGGGTCTGTTTCCATTTTGATGAAGAAGTGGGAGCGGGGACTGTTTCCGGTTTGATGGAGGAGTGGGGCGGGGTCTGTATCCATTTTGAAGAAGAAGTGGGAGCGGTGACTGTTTCCATTTTGATGGAGGAGTGGGGCGAGGTATGTATCCATTTTGATGAAGAAGTGGGAGCGGGATCTGTTTCCATTTTGGTGGAGGAGTGGGAGCGTAGACTTTTTCCAGTTTAATGGAGGAGTGGGAGCGTGGTCTGTTTCCAGTTTGATGGAGGAGTGGGAGCTGGGTCTGTTTCCATTTTGATGGAGGAGTGGGAGCGGGGACTGTTTCCGGTTTGATGGAGGAGTGGGGCGGGGTCTGTATCCATTTTGATGAAGAAGTGGGAGCGGTGACTGTTTCCATTGTGATGGAGGAGTGGGGCGAGGTATGTATCCATTTTGATGAAGAAGTGGGAGCGGTTTCTGTTTCCATTTTGGTGGAGGAGTGGGAGCGTAGACTTTTTCCAGTTTAATGGAGGAGTGGGAGCGTGGTCTGTTTCCAGTTTGATGGAGGAGTGGGAGCTGGGTCTGTTTCCATTTTGATGGAGGAGTGGGAGCGGGGACTGTTTCCTGTTTGATGGAGGAGTGGGAGCGGGGACTGTTTCCAGTTTGATGGAGGAGTGGGAGCGGGGTCTGTTTCCATTTTGATGTAGGAATGGGAGCGGGGACTGTTTCCTGTTCGATGGAGGAGTGGGAGCGGGGACTGATTCCAGTTTGATGGAGGAGTGGGTGCGTGGACTGATTCCAGTTTGATGGAGGAGTGGGAGCGGGTACTGTTTCCATTTTGATGAAGGTGTGGGAGCGGGGCCTGTTTCCTGTTTGATGGAGGAGATGGAGCGGGGAATATTTCCAGTTTGATGGAGGAGTGGGAGCGGGGACTGTTTCCATTGCGATGGAGGAGTGGGAGCGTGGTCTGTTTCCTGTTTGATGGATCAGTGGGAGCTGGGACTGTTTCCAGTTTGATGGAGGAGTGGGAGCGGGGACTGTTCCAATTTTGATGAAGGAGTGGGAGCAGGGACTGTTTCTTGTTTGATGGAGGAGTTGGTGCGTGGACTGTTTCCAGTTAGATGGAGCAGTGGGAGCGGGAACTGTTTCCAGTTTGATGGAGGAGTGGGAACGGGTACTGTTTCCATTTTGATGAAGGAGTGGGAGCGGGACCTGTTTCCTGTTTGATGGAGGAGTTGGAGCGGGGAATGTTTCCAGTTTGATGGAGGAGTGGGAGCGGGTACTGTTTCCATTTTGATGGAGGAGTGGGAGCGTGGTCTGTTTCCAGTTTGATGGATCAGTGGGAGCTGGGACTGTTTCCAGTTTGATGGAGGAGTGGGAGCGGGGACTGTTCCAATTTTGATGAAGGAGTGGGAGCAGGGACTCTTTCTTGTTTGATGGAGGAGTTGGTGCGTGGACTGTTTCCAGTTTGATGGAGGAGTGGGAGCGGGAACTGTTTCCAGTTTGAAGGAGGAGTGGGAGCTGTGACTGTTTCCAGTTTGATGGAGGAGTGTGGCGGGGTCTGTTTCCAGTTTGATGGTGGAGTGGGAGTGGGGTCTGTTTCCATTTTGATGGAGGAGTGTGGCGGGGTCTGTTTCCATTTTGATCGAGGAGTGGGAGCGGGGACTGTTTCCAGTTTGATGTAGGAGTGGGAGCGGGGACTGTTACCAGTTTAATGGAGGAGTGGCAGCTGGGACTGTTTCCAGTTTGATGGAGGAGTGGGAGCGGGTTCTGTTTCCATTTTGATGGAGGTGTGGGGCGAGGTTTGTATCCGTTTTGATGAAGAAGTGGGAACGGTGACTGTTTCCATTTTGATGGAGGAGTGGGGCGAGGTCTGTATCCGTTTTGATGAAGAAATGGGAGCGGGGTCTGTTTCCATTTTGGTGGAGGAGTGGGAGCGTAGACTTTTTCCAGTTTGATGGAGGAGTGGGAGCGTGGTCTGTTTCCAGTTTGATGGAGGAGTGGGAGCTGGGTCTGTTTCCAGTTTGATGGAGGAGTGGGAGCGGGGTTTGTTTCCATTTTGATGGAGGAGTGGGAGCGGGGACTGTTTGCTGTTTGATGGAGGAGTGGGAGCGGGGACTGTTTCCAGTTTGATGGAGGAGTGGGAGCGGGGTCTGTTTCCATTTTGATGGAGGAGATGGAGCGGGGACTGTTTCCTGTTTGATGGAGGAGTGGGAGCGAGGACTGTTTCCAGTTTGATGGAGGAGTGGGAGCGGGGTCTGGGTCTGTTTCCATTTTGATGGAGGAGTGGGAGCGGGGACTGTTTCCTGTTCGATGGAGGAGTTGGAGCGGGGACTGTTTCCATTTTGATGGAGGAGTGGGGCGGGGACTGTTCCATTTTGATGGAGGAGTGGGAGCGTTGACTGTTTGCAGTTTGATGGAGGAGTGGGAGCGGGATCTGTTTCCAGTTTGATGGAAGATTGGGAGCGTGGACTGTTTCCAGTTTGATGGAGGAGTGGGAGCGGGTACTGTTTCCATTTTGATGATGGAGTGGGAGCGGGGTCTGCTTCCTTTTTGATGGAGGAGTTGGAGCGGGGAATGTTTCCAGTTTGATGGAGGAGTGGGAGCGGGGACTGTTTCCATTTTGATGTAGGAGTGGGAGCGAGGTCTGTTTCCAGTTTGATGGATCAGTGGGAGCTGGGACTGTTTCCAGTTTGATGGAGGAGTGGGAACGGGGACTGTTCCAATTTTGATGAAGGAGTGGGAGCGGGGACTGTTTCCTGTTTGATGGAGGAGTTGGTGCGTGGACTGTTTCCATTTTGATGCAGGAGTGGGGCGGGGTCTGTTTCCATTTTGATGAAGAAGTGGGAGCGGGGACTGTTTCCGGTTTGATGGAGGAGTGGGGCGGGGTCTGTATCCATTTTGAAGAAGAAGTGGGAGCGGTGACTGTTTCCATTTTGATGGAGGAGTGGGGCGAGGTATGTATCCATTTTGATGAAGAAGTGGGAGCGGGGTCTGTTTCCATTTTGGTGGAGGAGTGGGAGCGTAGACTTTTTCCAGTTTAATGGAGGAGTGGGAGCGTGGTCTGTTTCCAGTTTGATGGAGGAGTGGGAGCTGGGTCTGTTTCCATTTTGATGGAGGAGTGGGAGCGGGGACTGTTTCCTGTTTGATGGAGGAGTGGGAGCGGGGACGGTTACCAGTTTGATGGAGTAGTGGGAGCGGGGTCTGTTTCCATTTTGATGTATGAGTGGGAGCGGGGACTGTTTCCTGTTCGATGGAGGAGTGGGAGCGTGGACTGATTCCAGTTTGATGGAGGAGTGGGAGCGTGGACTGATTCCAGTTTGATGGAGGAGTGGGAGCGGGTACTGTTTCCATTTTGATGAAGGAGTGGGAGCGGGGCCTGTTTCCTGTTTGATGGAGGAGATGGAGCGGGGAATATTTCCAGTTTGATGGAGGAGTGGGAGCGGGGACTGTTTCCATTTTGATGGAGGAGTGGGAGCGTGGTCTGTTTCCAGTTTGATGGATCAGTGGGAGCTGGGACTGTTTCCAGTTTGATGGAGGAGTGGGAGCGGGGACTGTTCCAATTTTGATGAAGGAGTGGGAGCAGGGACTGTTTCTTGTTTGATGGAGGAGTTGGTGCGTGGACTGTTTCCAGTTTGATGGAGGAGTGGGAGCGGGAACTGTTTCCAGTTTGAAGGAGGAGTGGGAGCTGTGACTGTTTCCAGTTTGATGGAGGAGTGTGGCGGGGTCTGTTTCCAGTTTGATGGTGGAGTGGGAGTGGGGTCTGTTTCCATTTTGATGGAGGAGTGTGGCGGGGTCTGTTTCCATTTTGATCGAGGAGTGGGAGCGGGGACTGTTTCCAGTTTGATGTAGGAGTGGGAGCGGGGACTGTTACCAGTTTAATGGAGGAGTGGCAGCTGAGACTGTTTCCAGTTTGATGGAGGAGTGGGAGCGGGTTCTGTTTCCATTTTGATGGAGGTGTGGGGCGAGGTTTGTATCCGTTTTGATGAAGAAGTGGGAACGGTGACTGTTTCCATTTTGATGGAGGAGTGGGGCGAGGTCTGTATCCGTTTTGATGAAGAAATGGGAGCGGGGTCTGTTTCCATTTTGGTGGAGGAGTGGGAGCGTAGACTTTTTCCAGTTTGATGGAGGAGTGGGAGCGTTGTCTGTTTCCAGTTTGATGGAGGAGTGGGAGCTGGGTCTGTTTCCAGTTTGATGGAGGAGTGGGAGCGGGTTTTGTTTCCATTTTGATGGAGGAGTGGGAGCGGGGACTGTTTGCTGTTTGATGGAGGAGTGGGAGCGGGGACTGTTTCCAGTTTGATGGAGGAGTGGGAGCGGGGTCTGGGTCTGTTTCCATTTTGATGGAGGATTGGGAGCGGGGACTGTTTCCTGTTCGATGGAGGAGTTGGAGCGGGGACTGTTTCCATTTTGATGGAGGAGTGGGGCGGGGACTTTTCCATTTTGATGGAGGAGTGGGAGCGGGGACTGTTTCCAGTTTGGTGGAGGATTGGGAGAGTTGACTGTTTGCAGTTTGATTGAGGAGTGGGAGCGGGGTCTGTTTCCAGTTTGATGGAGGAGTGGGAGAGGGGACTGATTCCAGTTTGATGGAAGATTGGGAGCGTGGACTGTTTCAAGTTTGATGGAGGAGTGGGAGCGGGTACTGTTTCCATTTTGATGAAGGAGTGGGAGCGGCGTCTGTTTCCTTTTTGATGGAGGAGTTGGAGCGGGGAATGTTTCCAGTTTGATGGAGGAGTGGGAGCGGGGACTGTTTCCATTTTGATGTAGGAGTGGGAGCGTGGTCTGTTTCCAGTTTGATGGATCAGTGGGAGCTGGGACTGTTTCCAGTTTGATGGAGGAGTGGGAACGGGGACTGTTCCAATTTTGATGAAGGAGTGGGAGCGGGGACTGTTTCCTGTTTGATGGAGGAGTTGGTGCGTGGACTGTTTCCATTTTGATGCAGGAGTGGGGCGGGGTCTGTTTCCATTTTGAAGAAGAAGTGGGAGCGGGGACTGTTTCCGGTTTGATGGAGGAGTGGGGCGGAGTCTGTATCCATTTTGATGAAGAAGTGGGAGCGGTGACTGTTTCCATTTTGATGGAGGAGTGGGGCGAGGTATGTATCCATTTTGATGAAGAAGTGGGAGCGGGGTCTGTTTCCATTTTGGTGGAGGAGTGGGAGCGTAGACTTTTTCCAGTTTAATGGAGGAGTGGGAGCATGGTCTGTTTCCAGTTTGATGGAGGAGTGGGAGCTGGGTCTGTTTCCATTTTGATGGAGGAGTGGGAGCGGGGACTGTTTCCTGTTTGATGGAGGAGTGGGAGCGGGGACTGTTTCCAGTTTGATGGAGGAGTGGGAGCGGGGTCTGTTTCCATTTTTTTGTAGGAGTGGGAGCGGGGACTGTTTCCTGTTCGATGGAGGTGTGGGAGCGGGGACTGATTCCAGTTTGATGGAGGAGTGGGAGCGTGGACTGATTCCAGTTTGATGGAGGAGTGCGAGCGGGTACTGTTTCCATTTTGATGAAGGAGTGGGAGCGGGGCATGTTTCCTGTTTGATGGAGGAGATGGAGCAGGGAATATTTCCAGTTTGATGGAGGAGTGGGAGCGGGGACTGTTTCCATTCCGATGGAGGAGTGGGAGCGTTGTCTGTTTCCTGTTTGATGGATCAGTGGGAGCTGGGACTGTTTCCAGTTTGATGGAGGAGTGGGAGCGGGGACTGTTCCAATTTTGATGAAGGAGTGGGAGCAGGGACTGTTTCTTGTTTGATGGAGGAGTTGGTGCGTGGACTGTTTCCAGTTAGATGGAGCAGTGGGAGCGGGAACTGTTTCCAGTTTGATGGAGGAGTGGGAGCGGGTACTGCGTCCATTTTGATGAAGGAGTGGGAGCGGGACCTGTTTCCTGTTTGATGGAGGAGTTGGAGCGGGGAATGTTTCCAGTTTGATGGAGGAGTGGGAGCGGGGACTGTTTCCATTTTGATGGAGGAGTGGGAACGTGGTCTGTTTCCAGTTTGATGGATCAGTGGGAGCTGGGACTGTTTCCAGTTTGATGGAGGAGTGGGAGCGGGGACTGTTCCAATTTTGATGAAGGAGTGGGAGCAGGGACTGTTTCTTGTTTGATGGAGGAGTTGGTGCGTGGACTGTTTCCAGTTTGATGGAGGAGTGGGAGCGGGAACTGTTTCCAGTTTGAAGGAGGAGTGGGAGCTGTGACTGTTTCCAGTTTGATGGAGGAGTGTGGCGGGGTCTGTTTCCAGTTTGATGGTGGAGTGGGAGCGGGGTCTGGGTCTGTTTCCATTTTGATGGAGGATTGGGAGCGGGGACTGTTTCCTGTTCGATGGAGGAGTTGGAGCGGGGACTGTTTCCATTTTGATGGAGGAGTGGGGCGGGGACTTTTCCATTTTGATGGAGGAGTGGGAGCGGGGACTGTTTCCAGTTTGGTGGAGGAGTGGGAGAGTTGACTGTTTGCAGTTTGATTGAGGAGTGGGAGCGGGGTCTGTTTCCAGTTTGATGGAGGAGTGGGAGAGGGGACTGATTCCAGTTTGATGGAAGATTGGGAGCGTGGACTGTTTCAAGATTGATGGAGGAGTGGGAGCGGGTACTGTTTCCATTTTGATGAAGGAGTGGGAGCGGCGTCTGTTTCCTTTTTGATGGAGGAGTTGGAGCGGGGAATGTTTCCAGTTTGATGGAGGAGTGGGAGCGGGGACTGTTTCCATTTTGATGTAGGAGTGGGAGCGTGGTCTGTTTCCAGTTTGATGGATCAGTGGGAGCTGGGACTGTTTCCAGTTTGATGGAGGAGTGGGAACGGGGACTGTTCCAATTTTGATGAAGGAGTGGGAGCGGGGACTGTTTCCTGTTTGATGGAGGAGTTGGTGCGTGGACTGTTTCCATTTTGATGCAGGAGTGGGGCGGGGTCTGTTTCCATTTTGATGAAGAAGTGGGAGCGGGGACTGTTTCCGGTTTGATGCAGGAGTGGGGCGGAGTCTGTATCCATTTTGATGAAGAAGTGGGAGCGGTGACTGTTTCCATTTTGATGGAGGAGTGGGGCGAGGTATGTATCCATTTTGATGAAGAAGTGGGAGCGGGGTCTGTTTCCATTTTGGTGGAGGAGTGGGAGCGTAGACTTTTTCCAGTTTAATGGAGGAGTGGGAGCATGGTCTGTTTCCAGTTTGATGGAGGAGTGGGAGCTGGGTCTGTTTCCATTTTGATGGAGGAGTGGGAGCGGGGACTGTTTCCTGTTTGATGGAGGAGTGGGAGCGGGGACTGTTTCCAGTTTGATGGAGGAGTGGGAGCGGGGTCTGTTTCCATTTTTTTGTAGGAGTGGGAGCGGGGACTGTTTCCTGTTCGATGGAGGTGTGGGAGCGGGGACTGATTCCAGTTTGATGGAGGAGTGGGAGCGTGGACTGATTCCAGTTTGATGGAGGAGTGCGAGCGGGTACTGTTTCCATTTTGATGAAGGAGTGGGAGCGGGGCCTGTTTCCTGTTTGATGGAGGAGATGGAGCAGGGAATATTTCCAGTTTGATGGAGGAGTGGGAGCGGGGACTGTTTCCATTCCGATGGAGGAGTGGGAGCGTTGTCTGTTTCCTGTTTGATGGATCAGTGGGAGCTGGGACTGTTTCCAGTTTGATGGAGGAGTGGGAGCGGGGACTGTTCCAATTTTGATGAAGGAGTGGGAGCAGGGACTGTTTCTTGTTTGATGGAGGAGTTGGTGCGTGGACTGTTTCCAGTTAGATGGAGCAGTGGGAGCGGGAACTGTTTCCAGTTTGATGGAGGAGTGGGAGCGGGTACTGCGTCCATTTTGATGAAGGAGTGGGAGCGGGACCTGTTTCCTGTTTGATGGAGGAGTTGGAGCGGGGAATGTTTCCAGTTTGATGGAGGAGTGGGAGCGGGGACTGTTTCCATTTTGATGGAGGAGTGGGAACGTGGTCTGTTTCCAGTTTGATGGATCAGTGGGAGCTGGGACTGTTTCCAGTTTGATGGAGGAGTGGGAGCGGGGACTGTTCCAATTTTGATGAAGGAGTGGGAGCAGGGACTGTTTCTTGTTTGATGGAGGAGTTGGTGCGTGGACTGTTTCCAGTTTGATGGAGGAGTGGGAGCGGGAACTGTTTCCAGTTTGAAGGAGGAGTGGGAGCTGTGACTGTTTCCAGTTTGATGGAGGAGTGTGGCGGGGTCTGTTTCCAGTTTGATGGTGGAGTGGGAGTGGGGTCTGTTTCCATTTTGATGGAGGAGTGTGGCGGGGTCTGTTTCCATTTTGATGTAGGAGTGGGAGCGGGGACTGTTTCCAGTTTGATGTAGGAGTGGGAGCGGGGACTGTTACCAGTTTAATGGTGGAGTGGCAGCTGGGACTGCTTCCAGTTTGATGGAGGAGTGGGAGCGGGTTCTGTTTCCATTTTGATGGAGGTGTGGGGCGAGGTTTGTATCCGTTTTGATGAAGAAGTGGGAGCGGGGTCTGTTTCCATTTTGGTGGAGGAGTAGGAGCGTAGACTTTTTCCAGTTTGATGGAGGAGTGGGAGCGTGGTCTGTTTCCATTTTGATGGAGGAGTGGGAGCTGGGTCTGTTTCCAGTTTGATGGAGGAGTGGGAGCGGGGTTTGTTTCCATTTTGATGGAGGAGAGGGAGCGGGAACTGTTTGCTGTTTGATGGAGGAGTGGGAGCGGGGACTGTTTCCAGTTTGATGGAGGAGTGGGAGCGGGGTCTGTTTCCATTTTGATGGAGGAGTGGGAGCGGGGACTGTTTCCTGTTTGATGGAGGAGTGGGAGCGGGGACTGTTTCCAGTTTGATGGAGGAGTGGGAGCGGGGTCTGGGTCTGTTTCCATTTTGATGGAGGAGTGGGAGCGGGGACTGTTTCCTGTTCGATGGAGGAGTTGGAGCGGGGACTGTTTCCATTTTGATGGAGGAGTGGGGCGGGGAATGTTCCATTTTGATGCAGGAGTGGGAGCGGGGACTGTTTCCAGTTTGGTGGAGGAGTGGGAGCGTTGACTGTTTGCAGTTTGATGGAGGAGTGGGAGCGGGGTCTGTTTCCAGTTTGATGGAGGAGTGGGAGAGGGGACTGATTCCAGTTTGATGGAGGATTGGGAGCGTGGACTGTTTCCAGTTTGATGGAGGAGTGGGAGCGGGTACTGTTTCCATTTAGATGAAGGAGTGGGAGCGGGGCCTGTTACCTTTTTGATGGAGGAGTTGGAGCGGGGAATGTATCCAGTTTGATGGAGGAGTGGGAGCGGGGACTGTTTCCATTTTGATGGAGGAGTGGGAGCGTGGTCTGTTTCCTGTTTGATGGATCAGTGGGAGCTGGGACTGTTTCCAGTTTGATGGAGGAGTGGGAGCGGGTTCTGTTCCAATTTTGATGAAGGAGTGGGAGCAGGGACTGTTTCTTGTCTGATGGAGGTGTTGGTGCGTGGACTGTTTCCAGTTTGATGGAGCAGTGGGAGCGGGAACTGTTTCCAGTTTGATGGAGGAGTGGGAGCGCGTACTGTTTCCATTTTGATGAAGGAGTGGGAGCGGGGCCTGTTTCCTGTTTGATGGAGGAGTTGGAGCGGGGAATGTTTCCAGTTTGATGGAGGAGTGGGAGCGGGGACTGTTTCCATTTTGATGGAGGAGTGGGAGCTGGGTCTGTTTCCAGTTTGATGGAGGAGTGGGAGCGGGGTTTGTTTCCATTTTGATGGAGGAGAGGGAGCGGGAACTGTTTGCTGTTTGATGGAGGAGTGGGAGCGGGGACTGTTTCCAGTTTGATGGAGGAATGGGAGCGGGGTCTGTTTCCATTTTGATGGAGGAGTGGGAGCGGGGACTGTTTCCTGTTTGATGGAGAAGTGGGAGCGGGGACTGTTACCAGTTTGATGGAGGAGTGGGAGCTGGGTCTGGGTCTGTTTCCATTTTGATGGAGGAGTGGGAGCGGGGACTGTTTCCTGTTCGATGGAGGAGTTGGAGCGGGGACTGTTTCCATTTTGATGGATGAGTGGGGCGGGGACTGTTCCATTTTGATGGAGGAGTGGGAGCGGGGACTGTTTCCAGTTTGGTGGAGGAGTGGGAGCGTTGACTGTTTGCAGTTTGATGGAGGAGTGGGAGCGGGGTCTGTTTCCAGTTTGATGGAGGAGTGGGAGAGGGGACTGATTCCAGTTTGATGGAGGATTGGGAGCGTGGACTGTTTCCAGTTTGATGGAGGAGTGGGAGCGGGTACTGTTTCCATTTTGATGAAGGAGTGGGAGCGGGGCCTGTTACCTTTTTGATGGAGGAGTTGGAGCGGGGAATGTATCCAGTTTGATGGAGGAGTGGGAGCGGGGACTGTTTCCATTTTGATGGAGGAGTGGGAGCGTGGTCTGTTTCCTGTTTGATGGATCAGTGGGAGCTGGGACTGTTTCCAGTTTGATGGAGGAGTGGGAGCGGGGTCTGTTCCAATTTTGATGAAGGAGTGGGAGCAGGGACTGTTTCTTGTCTGATGGAGGTGTTGGTGCGTGGACTGTTTCCAGTTTGATGGAGCAGTGGGAGCGGGAACTGTTTCCAGTTTGATGGAGGAGTGGGAGCGCGTACTGTTTCCATTTTGATGAAGGAGTGGGAGCGGGGCCTGTTTCCTGTTTGATGGAGGAGTTGGAGCGGGGAATGTTTCCAGTTTGATGGAGGAGTGGGAGCGGGGACTGTTTCCATTTTGATGGAGGAGTGGGAGCGTGGTCTCTTTCCAGTTTGATGGATCAGTGGGAGCTGGGACTGTTTCCAGTTTGATGGAGGAGTGGGAGCGGGGACTGTTGCAATTTTGATGAAGGAGTGGGAGCAGGTACTGTTTCTTTTTTGATGGAGGAGTTGGTGCGTGGACTGTTTCCAGTTTGATGGAGGAGTGGGAGCGGGAACTGTTTCCAGTTTGATGGAGGAGTGGGAGCTGTGACTGTTTCCAGTTTGATGGAGGAGTGTGGCGGGGTCTGTTTCCAGTTTGATGGTGGAGTGGGAGTGGGGTCTGCTTCCATTTTGATGGAGGAGTGTGGCGGGGTCTGTTTCCATTTCGATCAAGGAGTGGGAGCGGGGACTGTTTCCAGTTTGATGTAGGAGAAGGAGCGGGGACTGTTACCAGTTTAATGGAGGAGTGGCAGCTGGGACTGTTTCCAGTTTGATGGAGGAGTGGGAGCGGGTTCTGTTTTCATTTTGATGGAGGAGTGGGAGCGTGGCCTGTATCCATTTTGATGGAGGAGTGGGAGCGGGGACTGTTTCCAGTTTGATGGAGGAGAGGGAGCGGGGACTGTTCCCAGTTTGTTGGAGGAGTGGGAGCGGGGATTGTTTCCAGTTTGAATAAGGAGTGGGAGCGGTGTCTGTTTCAATTTTGATGGAGGAGTGGGAGCTGCGACTGTTTCAGGTTTGATGGAGGAATGGGAGCGGGGTCTGTTTCTATTTTGATGGAGGAGTGGGAGCGGGGACTGTTTCCTGTTTGATGGAAGAGTGGGAGCGGGGACTGTTTCCAGTTTGATGGAGGAGTGGGAGCGGGGTCTGTTTCGATTTTGATGGAGGAGTGGGAGCGGGGACTGTTTCCTGTTCGATGGAGGAGTTGGAGCGGGGACTGTTTCCATTTTGATGGAGGAGTGGGGCGGGGACTGTTTCCATTTTGATGAAGGAGTGGGAGCGGGGACTGTTTCCAGTTTGGTGGAGGAGTGGGAGCGTTGACTGTTTTCAGTTTGATGGAGGAGTGGGAGCGGGGTCTGTTTCCAGTTTGATGGAGGAGTGGGAGCGTGGACTGTTTCCAGTTTGATGGAGGAGTGGGAGCGGGTACTGTTTCCATTTTGATGAAGGAGTGGGAGCGGGGCCTGTTTCCTGTTTGATGGAGGAGTTGGAGCGGGGAATGTTTCCAGTTTGATGTAGGAGTGGGTGCGGGGACTGTTCCCATTTTGATGGAGGAGTGGGAGCGTGGTCTGTTTCCTGTTTGATGGATCAGTGGGAGCTGGGACTGTTTCCAGTTTGATGGAGGAGTGGGAGCGGGGACTGTTCCAATTTTGATGAAGGAGTGGGAGCGGGGCCTGTTTCCTGTTTGATGGAGGAGTTGGAGCGGGGAATGCTTCCAATTTGATGGAGGAGTGGGAGCGAGGACTGTTTCCATTTTGATGGAGGAGTGGGAGCGTGGTCTGTTTCCAGTTTGATGGATCAGTGGGAGCTGGGACTGTTTCCAGTTTGATGGAGGAGTGGGAGCGGGGACTGTTCCAATTTTGATGAAGGAGTGGGAGCAGGGACCGTTTCTTGTTTGATGGAGGAGTTGCTGCGTGGACTGTTTCCAGTTTGATGGAGGAGTGGGAGCGGGAACTGTTTCCATTTAGATGGAGGAGTGGGAGCGTGGTCTGTTTCCTGTTTGATGGAACAGTGGGAGCTGGGACTGTTTCCAGTTTGATGGAGGAGTGGGAGCGGGGACTGATCCCAGTTTGTTGGAGGAGTGGGAGCGGGGACTGTTTCCAGTTTGAATAAGGAGTGGGAGCGGTGTCTGTTTCAATTTTGATGGAGGAGTGGGAGCGGCGACTGTTTCAGGTTTGATGGAGGAGTGGGAGCGGGGTCTGTTTCCATTTTGATGGAGGAGCGGGAGCGGGGACAGTTTCCTGTTTGATGGAGGAGTGGGAGCGGGCACTGTTTCCAGTTTGATGGAGGAGTGGGAGCGGGGTCTGTTTCCATTTTGATGGAGGAGTGGGAGCGGTGACTGTTTCCTGTTTGATGGAGGAGTTGGAGCGGGGACTGTTTCCATTTTGATGGAGGAGTGGGGCGGGGACTGTTTCCATTTTGATGAAGGAGTGGGAGCGGGGACTGTTTCTAGTTTGGTGGAGGAGTGGGAGCGGGATCTGTTTCCAGTTTGATGGAGGAGTGGGAGCGGGGACTGATTCCAGTTTGATTGAGGATTGGGAGCGTGGACTGTTTCCAGTTTGATGGAGGAGTGGGAGCGGGGCCTGTTTCCTGTTTGATGGAGGAGTTGGAGCGGGGAATGTTTCCAGTTTGATGGAGGAGTGGGAGCGAGGACTGTTTCCATTTTGATGGAGGAGTGGGAGCGTGGTCTGTTTCCTGTTTGATGGATCAGTGGGAGCTGGGACTGTTTCCAGTTTGATGGAGGAGTGGGAGCGGGGTCTGTTCCAATTTTGATGAAGGAGTGGGAGCAGGGACTGTTTCTTGTTTGATGGAGGTGTTGGTGCGTGGACTGTTTCCAGTTTGATGGAGCAGTGGGAGCTGGAACTGTTTCCAGTTTGATGGAGGAGTGGGAGCGCGTACTGTTTCCATTTTGATGAAGGAGTGGGAGCGGGGCCTGTTTCCTGTTTGATGGAGGAGTTGGAGCGGGGAATGTTTCCAGTTTGATGGAGGAGTGGGAGCGGGGACTGTTTCCATTTTGATGGAGGAGTGGGAGCGTGGTCTGTTTCCAGTTTGATGGATCAGTGGGAGCTGGGACTGTTTCCAGTTTGATGGAGGAGTGGGAGCAGGGACTGTTCCAATTTTGATGAAGGAGTGGGAGCAGGTACTGTTTCTTGTTTGATGGAGGAGTTGGTGCGTGGACTGTTTCCAGTTTGATGGAGGAGTGGGAGCGGGAACTGTTACCAGTTTGATGGAGGAGTGGGAGCTGTGACTGTTTCCAGTTTGATGGAGGAGTGTGGCGGGGTCTGTTTCCAGTTTGATGGTGGAGTGGGAGTGGGGTCTGCTTCCATTTTGATGGAGGTGTGTGGCGGGGTCTGTTTCCATTTTGATCAAGGAGTGGGAGCGGGGACTGTTTCCAGTTTGATGTAGGAGAAGGAGCGGGGACTGTTACCAGTTTAATGGAGGAGTGGCAGCTGGGACTGTTTCCAGTTTGATGGAGGAGTGGGAGCGGGTTCTGTTTTCATTTTGATGGAGGAGTGGGAGCGTGGCCTGTATCCATTTTGATGGAGGAGTGGGAGCGGGGACTGTTTCCAGTTTGATGGAGGAGAGGGAGCGGGGACTGTTCCCAGTTTGTTGGAGGAGTGGGAGCGGGGACTGTTTCCAGTTTGAATAAGGAGTGGGAGCGGTGTCTGTTTCAATTTTGATGGAGGAGTGGGAGCGGCGACTGTTTCAGGTTTGATGGAGGAGTGGGAGCGGGGTCTGTTTCTATTTTGATGGAGGAGTGGGAGCGGGGACTGTTTCCTGTTTGATGGAGGAGTGGGAGCGGGGACTGTTTCCAGTTTGATGGAGGAGTGGGAGCGGGGTCTGTTTCCATTTTGATGGAGGAGTGGGAGCGGGGACTGTTTCCTGTTCGATTGAGGAGTTCGAGCGGGGACTGTTTCCATTTTGATGGAGGAGTGAGGCGGGGACTGTTTCCATTTTGATGAAGGAGTGGGAGCGGGGACTGTTTCCAGTTTGGTGGAGGAGTGGGAGCGTTGACTGTTTTCAGTTTGATGGAGGAGTGGGAGCGGGGTCTGTTTCCAGTTTGATGGAGGAGTGGGAGCGGGGACTGATTCCAGTTTGATGGAGGATTGGGAGCGTGGACTGTTTCCAGTTTGATGGAGGAGTGGGAGCGGGTACTGTTTCCATTTTGATGAAGGAGTGGGAGCGGGGCCTGTTTCCTGTTTGATGGAGGAGTTGGAGCGGGGAATGTTTCCAGTTTGATGTAGGAGTGGGTGCGGGGACTGTTTCCATTTTGATGGAGGAGTGGGAGCGTGGTCTGTTTCCTGTTTGATGGATCAGTGGGAGCTGGGACTGTTTCCAGTTTGATGGAGGAGTGGGAGCGGGGACTGTTCCAATTTTGATGAAGGAGTGGGAGCGGGGCCTGTTTCCTGTTTGATGGAGGAGTTGGAGCGGGGAATGTTTCCAATTTGTTGGAGGAGTGGGGGCGGGGACTGTTTCCATTTTGAATGAGGAGTGGGAGCGTGGTCTGTTTCCAGTTTGATGGACCAGTGGGAGCTGGGACTGTTTCCAGTTTGATGGAGTAGTGGGAGCGGGGACTGTTCCAATTTTGATGAAGGAGTGGGAGCAGGGACTGTTTCTTGTTTTATGGAGGAGTTGCTGCGTGGACTGTTTCCAGTTTGATGGAGGAGTGGGAGCGGGAACTGTTTCCATTTTGATGGAGGAGTGGGAGCGTGGTCTGTTTCCAGTTTGATGTAGTGGGAGCGGGGACTGTTCCCAGTTTGTTGGAGGAGTGGGAGCGGGGTCTGTTTCCATTTTGATGGAGGAGTGGGAGCGGGGACTGTTTCCTGTTCGATGGAGGAGTTGGAGCGGGGACTGTTTCCATTTTGATGAAGGAGTGGGAGCGGGTACTGTTTCCATTTTGATGAAGGAGTGGGAGCGGGGCCTGTTTCCTGTTTGATGGAGGAGTTGGAGCGGGGAATGTTTCCAGTTTGATGGAGGAGTGGGAGCGGGGACTGTTTCCATTTTGATGGAGGAGTGGGAGCAGGGACTGTTCCAATTTTGATGAAGGAGTGGGAGCAGGTACTGTTTCTTGTTTGATGGAGGAGTTGGTGCGTGGACTGTTTCCAGTTTGATGGAGGAGTGGGAGCGGGAACTGTTACCAGTTTGATGGAGGAGTGGGAGCTGTGACTGTTTCCAGTTTGATGGAGGAGTGTGGCGGGGTCTGTTTCCAGTTTGATGGTGGAGTGGGAGTGGGGTCTGCTTCCATTTTGATGGAGGTGTGTGGCGGGGTCTGTTTCCATTTTGATCAAGGAGTGGGAGCGGGGACTGTTTCCAGTTTGATGTAGGAGAAGGAGCGGGGACTGTTACCAGTTTAATGGAGGAGTGGCAGCTGGGACTGTTTCCAGTTTGATGGAGGAGTGGGAGCGGGTTCTGTTTTCATTTTGATGGAGGAGTGGGAGCGTGGCCTGTATCCATTTTGATGGAGGAGTGGGAGCGGGGACTGTTTCCAGTTTGATGGAGGAGAGGGAGCGGGGACTGTTCCCAGTTTGTTGGAGGAGTGGGAGCGGGGACTGTTTCCAGTTTGAATAAGGAGTGGGAGCGGTGTCTGTTTCAATTTTGATGGAGGAGTGGGAGCGGCGACTGTTTCAGGTTTGATGGAGGAGTGGGAGCGGGGTCTGTTTCTATTTTGATGGAGGAGTGGGAGCGGGGACTGTTTCCTGTTTGATGGAGGAGTGGGAGCGGGGACTGTTTCCAGTTTGATGGAGGAGTGGGAGCGGGGTCTGTTTCCATTTTGATGGAGGAGTGGGAGCGGGGACTGTTTCCTGTTCGATTGAGGAGTTCGAGCGGGGACTGTTTCCATTTTGATGGAGGAGTGAGGCGGGGACTGTTTCCATTTTGATGAAGGAGTGGGAGCGGGGACTGTTTCCAGTTTGGTGGAGGAGTGGGAGCGTTGACTGTTTTCAGTTTGATGGAGGAGTGGGAGCGGGGTCTGTTTCCAGTTTGATGGAGGAGTGGGAGCGGGGACTGATTCCAGTTTGATGGAGGATTGGGAGCGTGGACTGTTTCCAGTTTGATGGAGGAGTGGGAGCGGGTACTGTTTCCATTTTGATGAAGGAGTGGGAGCGGGGCCTGTTTCCTGTTTGATGGAGGAGTTGGAGCGGGGAATGTTTCCAGTTTGATGTAGGAGTGGGTGCGGGGACTGTTTCCATTTTGATGGAGGAGTGGGAGCGTGGTCTGTTTCCTGTTTGATGGATCAGTGGGAGCTGGGACTGTTTCCAGTTTGATGGAGGAGTGGGAGCGGGGACTGTTCCAATTTTGATGAAGGAGTGGGAGCGGGGCCTGTTTCCTGTTTGATGGAGGAGTTGGAGCGGGGAATGTTTCCAATTTGTTGGAGGAGTGGGGGCGGGGACTGTTTCCATTTTGAATGAGGAGTGGGAGCGTGGTCTGTTTCCAGTTTGATGGACCAGTGGGAGCTGGGACTGTTTCCAGTTTGATGGAGTAGTGGGAGCGGGGACTGTTCCAATTTTGATGAAGGAGTGGGAGCAGGGACTGTTTCTTGTTTTATGGAGGAGTTGCTGCGTGGACTGTTTCCAGTTTGATGGAGGAGTGGGAGCGGGAACTGTTTCCATTTTGATGGAGGAGTGGGAGCGTGGTCTGTTTCCAGTTTGATGTAGTGGGAGCGGGGACTGTTCCCAGTTTGTTGGAGGAGTGGGAGCGGGGACTGTTTCCAGTTTGAATAAGGAGTGGGAGCGGTGTCTGTTTCAATTTTGATGGAGGAGTGGGAGCGGCGACTGTTTCCATTTTGATGGAGGAGTGGGAGCGGGGACAGTTTCCTGTTTGATGGAGGAGTGGGAGCGGGGACTGTTTCCAGTTTGATGGAGGAGTGGGAGCGGGGTCTGTTTCCATTTTGATGGAGGAGTGGGAGCGGGGACTGTTTCCTGTTTGATGGAGGAGTGGGAGCGGGGACTGTTTCCAGTTTGATGGAGGAGTGGGAGCGGGGTCTGTTTCCATTTTGATGGAGGAGTGGGAGCGGGGACTGTTTCCTGTTCGATGGAGGAGTTGGAGCGGGGACTGTTTCCATTTTGATGAAGGAGTGGGAGCGGGTACTGTTTCCATTTTGATGAAGGAGTGGGAGCGGGGCCTGTTTCCTGTTTGATGGAGGAGTTGGAGCGGGGAATGTTTCCAGTTTGATGGAGGAGTGGGAGCGGGGACTGTTTCCATTTTGATGGAGGAGTGGGAGCGTGGTCTGTTCCAATTTTGATGAAGGAGTGGGAGCAGGGACTGTTTCTTGTTTGATGGAGGTGTTGGTGCGTGGACTGTTTCCAGTTTGATGGAGCAGTGGGAGCTGGAACTGTTTCCAGTTTGATGGAGGAGTGGGAGCGCGTACTGTTTCCATTTTGATGAAGGAGTGGGAGCGGGGCCTGTTTCCTGTTTGATGGAGGAGTTGGAGCGGGGAATGTTTCCAGTTTGATGGAGGAGTGGGAGCGGGGACTGTTTCCATTTTGATGGAGGAGTGGGAGCGTGGTCTGTTTCCAGTTTGATGGATCAGTGGGAGCTGGGACTATTTCCAGTTTGATGGAGGAGTGGGACCGGGGACTGTTCCAATTTTGATGAAGGAGTGGGAGCAGGTACTGCTTCTTGTTTGATGGAGGAGTTGGTGCGTGGACTGTTTCCAGTTTGATGGAGGAGTGGGAGCGGGAACTGTTTCCAGTTTGATGGAGGAGTGGGAGCTGTGACTGTTTCCAGTTTGATGGAGTAGTGTGGCGGGGTCTGTTTCCAGTTTGATGGTGGAGTTGGAGTGGGGTCTGCTTCCATTTTGATGGAGGTGTGTGGCGGGGTCTGTTTCCATTTCGATCAAGGAGTGGGAGCGGGGACTGTTTCCAGTTTGATGTAGGAGAAGGAGCGGGGACTGTTACCAGTTTAATGGAGGAGTGGCAGCGGGGACTGTTTCCAGTTTGATGGAGGAGTGGGAGCGGGTTCTGTTTTCATTTTGATGGAGGAGTGGGAGCGTGGCCTGTATCCATTTTGATGGAGGAGTGGGAGCGGGGACTGTTTCCAGTTTGATGGAGGAGAGGGAGCGGGGACTGTTCCCAGTTTGTTGGAGGAGTGGGAGCGGGGACTGTTTCCAGTTTGAATAAGGAGTGGGAGCGGTGTCTGTTTCAATTTTGATGGAGGAGTGGGAGCGGCGACTGTTTCAGGTTTGATGGAGGAGTGGGAGCGGGGTCTGTTTCTATTTTGATGGAGGAGTGGGAGCGGGGACTGTTTCCTGTTTGATGGAGGAGTGGGAGCGGGGACTGTTTCCAGTTTGATGGAGGAGTGGGAGCGGGGTCTGTTTCCATTTTGATGGAGGAGTGGGAGCGGGGACTGTTTCCTGTTCGGTGGAGGAGTTGGAGCGGGGACTGTTTCCATTTTGATGGAGGAGTGGGGCGGGGACTGTTTCCATTTTGATGAAGGAGTGGGAGCAGGGACTGTTTCCAGTTTGGTGGAGGAGTGGGAGCGGGGTCTGTTTCCAGTTTGATGGAGGAGTGGGAGCGGGGACTGATTCCAGTTTGATGGAGGATTGGGAGCGTGGACTGTTTCCAGTTTGATGGAGGAGTGGGAGCGGGTACTGTTTCCATTTTGATGAAGGAGTGGGAGCGGGGCCTATTTCCTGTTTGATGGAGGAGTTGGAGCGGGGAATGTTTCCAGTTTGATGTAGGAGTGGGTGCGGGGACTGTTTCCATTTTGATGGAGGAGTGGGAGCGTGGTCTGTTTCCTGTTGGATGGATCAGTGGGAGCTGGGACTGTTTCCAGTTTGATGGAGGAGTGGGAGCGGGGACTGTTCCAATTTTGATGAAGGAGTGGGAGCGGGGCCTGTTTTCTGTTTGATGGAGGAGTTGGAGCGGGGAATGTTTCCAATTTGATGGAGGAGTGGGAGCGGGGACTGTTTCCATTTTGATGGAGGAGTGGGAGCGTGGTCTGTTTCCAGTTTGATGGATCAGTGGGAGCTGGGACTGTTTCCAGTTTGATGGAGGAGTGGGAGCGGGGACTGCTCCAATTTTGATGAAGGAGTGGGAGCAGGGACTGTTTCTTGTTTGATGGAGGTGTTGCTGCGTGGACTGTTTCCAGTTTGATGGAGGAGTGGGAGCGGGAACTGTTTCCAGTTTGATGGAGGAGTGGGAGTTGTGACTGTTTCCAGTTTGATGGAGGAGTGTGGCGGGGTCTGTTTCCAGTTTGATGGTGGAGTGGGAGTGGGGTCTGTTTCCATTTTGATGGAGGAGTGTGGCGGGGTCTGTTTCCATTTTGATCGAGGAGTGGGAGCGGGGACTGTTTCCAGTTTGATGTCGGAGTGGGAGCGGGGACTGTTACCAGTTTAATGGAGGAGTGGCAGCTGGGACTGTTTCCAGTTTGATGGAGGAGTGGGAGCGGGTTCTGTTTTCATTTTGATGGAGGAGTGGGAGCGTGGCCTGTATCCATTTTGATGGAGGAGTGGGAGCGGGGACTGTTTCCAGTTTGATGGAGGAGAGGGAGCGGGGACTTTTCCCAGTTTGTTGGAGGAGTGGGAGCGGGGACTGTTTCCAGTTTGAATAAGGAGTGGGAGCGGTGTCTGTTTCAATTTTGATGGAGGAGTGGGGCGGGGACTGTTTCCATTTTGATGAAGGAGTGGGAGCGGGGACTGTTTCCAGTTTGGTGGAGGAGTGGGAGCGTTGACTGTTTTCAGTTTGATGGAGGAGTGGGAGCGGGGTCTGTTTCCAGTTTGATGGAGGAGTGGGAGCGGGGACAGATTCCAGTTTGATGAAGGATTGGGAGCGTGGACTGTTTCCTGTTTGATGGAGGAGTGGGAGCGGGTACTGTTTCCATTTTGATGAAGGAGTGGGAGCGGGGCCTGTTTCCTGTTTGATGGAGGAGTTGGAGCGGGGAATGTTTCCAGTTTGATGTAGGAGTGGGTGCGGGGACTGTTTCCATTTTGATGGAGGAGTGGGAGCGTGGTCTGTTTCCTGTTTGATGGATCAGTGGGAGCTGGGACTGTTTCCAGTTTGATGGAGGAGTGGGAGCGAGGACTGTTCCAATTTTGATGAAGGAGTGGGAGCAGGGACTGTTTCTTGTTTGATGGAGGTGTTGGTGCGTGGACTGTTTCCAGTTTGATGGAGCAGTGGGAGCGGGAACTGTTTCCAGTTTGATGGAGGAGTGGGAGCGTGTACTGTTTCCATTTTGGTGAAGGAGTGGGAGCGGGGCCTGTTTCCTGTTTGATGGAGGAGTTGGAGCGGGGAATGTTTCCAATTTGATGGAGGAGTGGGAGCGGGGACTGTTTCCATTTCGATGGAGGAGTGGGAGTGTGGTCTGTTTCCAGTTTGATGGATCAGTGGGAGCTGGGACTGTTTCCAGTTTGATGGAGGAGTGGGAGCGGGGACTGTTTCTTGTTTGATGGAGGAGTTGGTGCGTGGACTGTTTCCAGTTTGATGGAGGAGTGGGAGCGGGAACTGTTTCCAGTTTGATGGAGGAGTGGGAGCTGTGACTGTTTCCAGTTTGATGGAGGAGTGTGGCGGGGTCTGTTTCCAGTTTGATGGTGGAGTGGGAGTGGGGTCTGTTACCATTTTGATGGAGGAGTGTGGCGGGGTCTGTTTCCATTTTGATCGAGGAGTGGGAGCGGGGACTGTTTCCAGTTTGATGTAGGAGTGGGAGCGGGGACTGTTACCAGTTTAATGGAGGAGTGGCAGCTGGGACTGTTTCCAGTTTGATGGAGGAGTGGGAGCGGGTTCTGTTTTCATTTTGATGGAGGAGTGGGAGCGTGGCCTGTATCCATTTTGATGGAGGAGTGGGAGCGGGGACTGTTTCCAGTTTGATGGAGGAGAGGGAGCGGGGACTGTTCCCAGTTTGTTGGAGCAGTGGGAGCGGGGACTGTTTCCAGTTTGAATAAGGAGTGGGAGCGGTGTCTGTTTCAATTTTGATGGAGGAGTGGGAGCGGCGACTGTTTGAGATTTGATGGAGGAGTGGGAGCGGGGTCTGTTTCCATTTTGATGGAGGAGTGGGAGCGGGGACTGTTTCCTGTTTGATGGAGGAGTGGGAGCGGGGACTGTTTCCAGTTTGATGGAGGAGTGGGAGCGGGGTGTGTTTCCATTTTGATGGAGGAGTGGGAGCGGGGACTGTTTCCTGTTCGATGGAGGAGTTGGAGCGGGGACTGTTTCCATTTAGATGGAGGAGTGGGGCGGGGACTGTTTCCATTTTGATGAAGGAGTGGGAGCGGGGACTGTTTCCAGTTTGGTGGAGGAGTGGGAGCGGGGTCTGTTTCCAGTTTGATGGAGGAGTGGGAGCGGGGACTGATTCCAGTTTGAGGGAGGATTGGGAGCGGGTACTGTTTCCATTTTGATGAAGGAGTGGGAGCGGGGCCTGTTTCCTGTTTGATGGAGGAGTTGGAGCGGGGAATGTTTCCAGTTTGATGGAGGAGTGGGAGCGGGGACTGTTTCCATTTTGATGGAGGAGTGGGAGCGTGGTCTGTTTCCAGATTGATGGATCAGTGGGAGCTGTGAATGTTTCCAGTTTGATGGAGGAGTGGGAGCGTGGACTGTTCCAATTTTGATGAAGGAGTGGGAGCGGGGTATGTTTCCATTTTGATCGAGGAGTGGGAGCGGGGACTGTTTCCAGTTTGATGTAGGAGTGGGAGCGGGGACTGTTACCAGTTTAATGGCGGAGTGGCAGCTGGGACTGTTTCCAGTTTGATGGAGGAGTGGGAGCGGGTTCTGTTTTCATTTTGATGGAGGAGTGGGAGCGTGGCCTGTATCCATTTTGATGGAGGAGTGGGAGCGGGGACTGTTTCCAGTTTGATGGAGGAGAGGGAGCGGGGACTGTTCCCAGTTTGTTGGAGGAGTGGGAGCGGGGACTGTTTCCAGTTTGAATAAGGAGTGGGAGCGGTGTCTGTTTCAATTTTGATGGAGGAGTGGGAGCGGCGACTGTTTCAAATTTGATGGAGGAGTGGGAGCGGGGTCTGTTTCCATTTTGATGGAGGAGTGGGAGCGGGGACTGTTTCCTGTTTGATGGAGGAGTGGGAGCGGGGACTGTTTCCAGTTTGATGGAGGAGTGGGAGCGGGGTGTGTTTCCATTTTGATGGAGAGGTGGGAGCGGGGACTGTTTTCTGTTCGATGGAGGAGTTGGAGCGGGGACTGTTTCCATTTAGATGGAGGAGTGGGGCGGGGACTGTTTCCATTTTGATGAAGGAGTGGGAGCGGGGACTGTTTCCAGTTTGGTGGAGGAGTGGGAGCGGGGTCTGTTTCCAGTTTGATGGAGGAGTGGGAGCGGGGACTGATTCCAGTTTGAGGGAGGATTGGGAGCGGGTACTGTTTCCATTTTGATGAAGGAGTGGGAGCGGGGCCTGTTTCCTGTTTGATGGAGGAGTTGGAGCGGGGAATGTTTCCAGTTTGATGGAGGAGTGGGAGCGGGGACTGTTTCCATTTTGATGGAGGAGTGGGAGCGTGGTCTGTTTCCAGATTGATGGATCAGTGGGAGCTGTGAATGTTTCCAGTTTGTTGGAGGAGTGGGAGCGTGGACTGTTCCAATTTTGATGAAGGAGTGGGAGCGGGGACTGTTTCCTGTTTGATGGAGGAGTTGGTGCGTGGACTGTTTCCATTTTGATGGAGGAGTGGGGCGGGGTCTGTTTCCATTTTGATGAAGAAGTGGGAGCGGGGACTGTTTCCAGTTTGATGGAGGAGTGTGGCGGGGTCTGTATCCATTTTGATGAAGAAGTGGCAGCGGTGACTGTTTCCATTTTGATGGAGGAGTGGGGCGATTTCTGAATCCATTTTGATGAAGAAGTGGGAGCGGGGTCTGTTTCCATTTTGTTGGAGGAGTGGGAGCGTAGACTTTTTCCAGTTTGATGGAGGAGTGGGAGCGTGGTCTGTTTCCAGTTTGATGGAGGAGTGGGAGCTGGGTCTGTTTCCAGTTTGATGGAGGAGTGGGAGCGGGGCCTGTATCCATTTTGATGGAGGAGTGGGAGCGGGGACTGTTACCAGTTTGATGGAGGAGTGGGAGCGGGGACTGTTCCCAGTTTGTTGGAGGAGTGGGAGCGCTTACTGTTTCCAGTTTGAATAAGGAGTGCGAGCGGTGTCTGTTTCAATTTTGATGGAAGAGTGGGAGCGGCGACTGTTTCAGGATTTATGAGGAGTGGAAGATGTGTCTGTATCCAGTTTGATGCAGGAGTGGAATCGCGTTATGTTTCCAGTGTGATGAGGAGTGCGAGCGGGGACTGTTTCCAGTTTCATGGAGGAGTGGGAACGGGGAATGTTGCCATTTTGATGGAGGAGTGGGAGCGGGGTCCTTTTTCATTTTGATGGGCAAGTGCAAGCGGGTTCTGTTTCCATTTTGATGGAGGAGTGGGAGCGTGGTCTGTTTCCAGATTGATGGATCAGTGGGAGCTGTGAATGTTTCCAGTTTGATGGAGGAGTGGGAGCGGGGAATGTTCCAATTTTGATGAAGGAGTGGGAGCGGGGTCTGTTTCCAGTTTGATGGAGGAGTGCGAGCGGGGACTGTTTCCAGTTTCATGGAGGAGTGGGAACGGGGAATGTTGCCATTTTGATGGAGGAGTGGGAGCGGGGTCCTTTTTCATTTTGATGGGCAAGTGCAAGCGGGTTCTGTTTCCATTTTGATGGAGGAGTGGGAGCGTGGTCTGTTTCCAGATTGATGGATCAGTGGGAGCTGTGAATGTGTCCAGTTTGATGGAGGAGTGGGAGCGTGGACTGTTCCAATTTTGATGAAGGTGTGGGAGCGGGATCTGTTTCCATTTTGATCGAGGAGTGGGAGCGGGGACTGTTTCCAGTTTGATGTAGGAGTGGGAGCGGGGACTGTTACCAGTTTAATGGCGGAGTGGCAGCTGGGACTGTTTTCAGTTTGATGGAGGAGTGGGAGCGGGTTCTGTTTTCATTTTGATGGAGGAGTGGGAGCGTGGCCTGTATCCATTTTGATGGAGGAGTGGGAGCGGGGACTGTTTCCAGTTTGATGGAGGAGAGGGAGCGGGGACTGTTCCCAGTTTGTTGGAGGAGTGGGAGCGGGGACTGTTTCCAGTTTGAATAAGGAGTGGGAGCGGTGTCTGTTTCAATTTTGATGGAGGAGTGGGAGCGGCGACTGTTTCAGATTTGATGGAGGAGTGGGAGCGGGGTCTGTTTCCATTTTGATGGAGGAGTGGGAGCGGGGACTGTTTCCTGTTTGATGGAGGAGTGGGAGCGGGGACTGTTTCCAGTTTGATGGAGGAGTGGGAGCGGGGTGTGTTTCCATTTTGATGGAGGAGTGGGAGCGGGGACTGTTTCCTGTTCGATGGAGGAGTTGGAGCGGGGACTGTTTCCATTTAGATGGAGGAGTGGGGCGGGGACTGTTTCCATTTTGATGAAGGAGTGGGAGCGGGGACTGTTTCCAGTTTGGTGGAGGAGTGGGAGCGGGGTCTGTTTCCAGTTTGATGGAGGAGTGGGAGCGCGGACTGATTCCAGTTTGAGGGAGGATTGGGAGCGGGTACTGTTTCCATTTTGATGAAGGAGTGGGAGCGGATCCTGTTTCCTGTTTGATGGAGGAGTTGGAGCGGGGAATGTTTCCAGTTTGATGGAGGAGTGGGAGCGGGGACTGTTTCCATTTGGATGGAGGAGTGGGAGCGTGGTCTGTTTCCAGATTGATGGATCAGTGGGAGCTGTGAATGTTTCCAGTTTGATGGAGGAGTGGGAGCGTGGACTGTTCCAATTTTGATGAAGGAGTGGGAGCGGGGACTGTTTCCTGTTTGATGGAGGAGTTGGTACGTGGACTGTTTCCATTTTGATGGAGGAGTGGGGCGGGGTCTGTTTCCATTTTGATGAAGAAGTGGGAGCGGGGACTGTTTCCGGTTTGATGGAGGAGTGTGGCGGGGTCTGTATCCATTTTGATGAAGAAGTGGCAGCGGTGACTGTTTCCATTTTGATGGAGGAGTGGGGCGATTTCTGAATCCATTTTGATGAAGAAGTGGGAGCGGGGTCTGTTTCCATTTTGTTGGAGGAGTGGGAGCGTAGACTTTTTCCAGTTTGATGGAGGAGTGGGAGCGTGGTCTGTTTCCAGTTTGATGGAGGAGTGGGAGCTGGGTCTGTTTCCAGTTTGATGGAGGAGTGGGAGCGGGGCCTGTATCCATTTTGATGGAGGAGTGGGAGCGGGGACTGTTACCAGTTTGATGGAGGAGTGGGAGCGGGGACTGTTCCCAGTTTGTTGGAGGAGTGGGAGCGCTTACTGTTTCCAGTTTGAATAAGGAGTGCGAGCGGTGTCTGTTTCAATTTTGATGGAAGAGTGGGAGCGGCGACTGTTTCAGGATTTATGAGGAGTGGAAGATGTGTCTGTATCCAGTTTGATGCAGGAGTGGAATCGCGTTGTGTTTCCAGTGTGCTGAGGAGTGGGAGCAGGGTCCATTTCCAATTTGTTGCAGGAGTGGGAGCGGGGTCTCCTCCAGCTGATGGAGGAGTCGGAGCAGCGTATGATTTCAGTGGAATGGAGGAGTGGAAGCGGGGTCTGTTTTGGGCTTTATGTCGAGTGGGAGCAGGTTCTGTTTCCAGGGTGATGGAGGAGTGGGCGCGTTATTTGTTTCCAGTGGGATGGAGGTGTTGGAGCAGGGTTTCTTTCCAGGGGGATGGAGGAGTTGGAGCGGTGTATGTTTCACGTTTGATGGAGGAGTGGGAGCGGGGTCTGTTTCCAGTTTGATTGAGGAGTGTCAACGGGGAATGTTTCCAGTTTGATGGAGGAGTGGGAGCCGGGACTGTTTCCAATTTGATGGAGGGGTGGGAAGCGGGGACTTTCTCCAGTTTGATGGAGGTGTGGGAGCGGGGACTGTTTCCAGTTTGATGGAGGAGTGGGAGCGGGGTCTGTTTCCATTTTAATTTAGGAGTTGGAGCGGGGTCTGTTTCCAGTTTGATGGAGGAGTGGGAGCGGGGACTGTTTCCAGTTTCATGGAGGAGTGGGAACGGGGAATGTTGCCATTTTGATGGAGGAGTGGGAGCGGGGTCCTTTTTCATTTTGATGGGCAAGTGCAAGCGGGTTCTGTTTCCATTTTGATGGAGGAGTGGGAGCGGGGTCTGTTTCCATTTTGATGGAGGAGTTTGAGCGGGGACAGTTTCCAGTTAGATGCAGGAGTGGGAGCGGGGTCTGTTTCCAGTTTGATGGAGCAGTGGGAGCTGGGACTGTTTCCAGTTTGATGCAGGAATGGGAGCGGGGACTGTTTCCTGTTTGATGGAGGTGTGGGAGCGGGGTCTGTTTCCAGTTTGATGGAGGAGTGGGAGCGGGGACTGTTTCCTGTTTGGTGGAGGAGTGGGAGCGGGGACTGTTTCCAGTTTGATGGAGGAGTGGGAGCGGGGTCTGTTTCCATTTTGATGGAGGAGTGGGAGCGGAGACTGTTTCCTGTTCGATGGAGGAGTTGGAGCGGGGACATTTTCCATTTTGATGGAGGAGTGGGGCGGGGACTGCTTCCATTTGGATGAAGGAGTGGGAGCGGGGACTGTTTCCAGTTTGGTGGAGGAGTGGGAGCGTTGACTGTTTGCAGTTTGATGGAGGAGTGGGAGCGGGGTCTGTTTCCAGTTTGATGGAGGAGTGGGAGCGGGGACTGATTCCAGTTTGATGGAGGAGTGGGAGCGTGTACTGTTTCCAGTTTGATGGAGGAGTGGGAGCGGGTACTGTTTCCATTTTGATGAAGGAGTGGGAGCGGGGCCTGTTTCCTGTTTGATGGAGGAGTTGGAGCGGGGAATGTTTCCAGTTTGATGGAGGAGTGGGAGCGGGGACTGTTTCCATTTTGATGGAGGAGTGGGAGCGTGGTCTGTTTCCAGTTTGATGGATCAGTGGGAGCTGGGACTGTTTCCAGTTTGATGGAGGAGTGGGAGCGGGGAATGTTCCAATTTTGATGAAGGAGTGGGAGCGGGGTCTGTTTCCAGTTTCATGGAGGAGTGCGAGCGGGGACTGTTTCCAGTTTCATGGAGGAGTGGGAACGGGGAATGTTGCCATTTTGATGGAGGAGTGGGAGCGGGGTCCTTTTTCATTTTGATGGGCAAGTGCAAGCGGGTTCTGTTTCCATTTTGATGGAGGAGTTGGAGCGGGGTCTGTTTCCATTTTGTTGGAGGAGTGGGAGCGTAGTCTTTTTCCAGTTTGATGGAGGAGTGGGAGCGTGGTCTGTTTCCAGTTTGATGGAGGAGTGGGAGCTGGGTCTGTTTCCAGTTTGATGGAGGAGTGGGAGCGGGGCCTGTATCCATTTTGATGGAGGACTGGGTGCGGGGACTGTTACCAGTTTGATGGAGGAGTGGGAGCGGGGACTGTTCCCAGTTTGTTGGAGGAGTGGGAGCGCTTATTGTTTCCAGTTTGAATAAGGAGTGCGAGCGGTGTCTGTTTCAATTTTGATGGAGGAGTGGGAGCTGCGACTGTTTCAGGTTTTATGAGGAGTGGAAGATGTGTCTGTATCCCGTTTGATGGAGGAGTGGAATCGCGTTGTGTTTGCAGTGTGATGAGGAGTGGGAGCAGGGTCCATTTCCAATTTGTTGCAGGAGTGGGAGCGGGGTCTCCTCCAGCTGATGGAGGAGTCGGAGCAGCGTATGATTTCAGTGGAATGGAGGAGTGGAAGCGGGGTCTGTTTTGGGCTTTATGTCGAGTGGGAGCAGGTTCTGTTTCCAGGGTGATGGAGGAGTGGGCGCGTTATTTGTTTCCAGTGGGATGGAGGTGTTGGAGCAGGGTTTCTTTCCAGGGGGATGGAGGAGTTGGAGCGGTGTATGTTTCACGTTTGATGGAGGAGTGGGAGCGGGGTCTGTTTCCAGTTTGATTGAGGAGTGGCAACGGGGAATGTTTCCAATTTGATGAAGGGGTGGGAAGCGGGGACCTTCTCAACTTTGATGGAGGAGTGGGAGCGGGGACTGCTTCCAGTTTGATGGAGGAGTGGGAGCGGGGTCTGTTTCCATTTTAATTTAGGAGTTGGAGCGGGGTCTGTTTCCAGTTTGATGGAGGAGTGGGAGCGGGGACTGTTTCCAGTTTCATGGAGGAGTGGGAACGGGGAATGTTGCCATTTTGATGGAGGAGTGGGAGCGGGGTCCTTTTTCATTTTGATGGGCAAGTGCAAGCGGGTTCTGTTTCCATTTTGATGGAGGAGTGGGAGCGGGGTCTGTTTCCATTTTGATGGAGGAGTGGGAGCTGGGACTGTTTCCAGTTTGATGAAGGAATGGGAGCGGGGACAGTTTCCAGTTAGATGCAGGAGTGGGAGCGGGGTCTGTTTCCAGTTTGATGGAGCAGTGGGAGCTGGGACTGTTTCCAGTTTGATGAAGGAATGGGAGCGGGGACTGTTTCCTGTTTGATGGAGGTGTGGGAGCGGGGTCTGTTTCCAGTTTGATGGAGGAGTGGGAGCGGGTACTGTTTCCTGTTTGATGGAGGAGTGGGAGCGGGGACTGTTTCCAGTTTGATGGAGGAGTGGGAGCGGGGTCTGTTTCCATTTTGATGGAGGAGTGGGAGCGGAGACTGTTTCCTGTTCGATGGAGGAGTTGGAGCGGGGACTGTTTCCATTTTGATGGAGGAGTGGGGCGGGGACTGCTTCCATTTGGATGAAGGAGTGGGAGCGGGGACTGTTTCCAGTTTGGTGGAGGAGTGGGAGCGTTGACTGTTTGCAGTTTGATGGAGGAGTGGGAGCGGGGACTGATTCCAGTTTGATGGAGGAGTGGGAGCGTGGACTGTTTCCAGTTTGATGGAGGAGTGGGAGCGGGTACTGTTTCCATTTTGATGAAGGAGTGGGAGCGGGGCCTGTTTCCTGTTTGATGGAGGAGTTGGAGCGGGGAATGTTTCCAGTTTGATGGAGGAGTGGGAGCGGGGAATGTTCCAATTTTGATATAGGAGTGGGAGCGGGGTCTGTTTCCAGTTTGATGGAGGAGTGCGAGCGGGGACTGTTTCCAGTTTCATGGAGGAGTGGGAGCGGGCAATGTTGCCATTTTGATGGAGGAGTGGGAGCGGGGTCCTTTTTCATTTTGATGGGCAAGTGCAAGCGGGTTCTGTTTCCATTTTGATGGAGGTGTTGTAGCGGGGTCTGTTTCCATTTTGTTGGAGGAGTGGGAGCGTAGACTTTTTCCAGTTTGATGGAGGAGTGGTAGCGTGGTCTGTTTCCAGTTTGATGGAGGAGTGGGAGCTGGGTCTGTTTCCAGTTTGATGGAGGAGTGGGAGCGGGGCCTGTATCCATTTTGATGGAGGAGTGGGAGCGGGGACTGTTACCAGTTTGATGGAGGAGTGGGAGCGGGGACTGTTCCCAGTTTGTTGGAGGAGTGGGAGCGCTTATTGTTTCCAGTTTGAATAAGGAGTGCGAGCGGTGTCTGTTTCAATTTTGATGGAGGAGTGGGAGCGGCGACTGTTTCAGGTTTTATGAGGAGTGGAAGATGTGTCTGTATCCAGTTTGATGGAGGAGTGGAATCGCGTTGTGTTTCCAGTGTGATGAGGAGTGGGAGCAGGGTCCATTTCCAATTTGTTGCAGGAGTGGGAGCGGGGTCTCCTCCAGCTGATGGAGGAGTCGGAGCAGCGTATGATTTCAGTGGAATGGAGGAGTGGAAGCGGGGTCTGTTTTGGGCTTTATGTCGAGTGGGAGCAGGTTCTGTTTCCAGGGTGATGGAGGAGTGGGAGCGGGGACTGATTCCAGTTTGATGGAGGAGTGGGAGCGTGGACTGTTTCCAGTTTGATGGAGGAGTGGGAGCGGGTACTGTTTCCATTTTGATGAAGGAGTGGGAGCGGGGCCTGTTTCCTGTTTGATGGAGGAGTTGGAGCGGGGAATGTTTCCAGTTTGATGGAGGAGTGGGAGCGGGGAATGTTCCAATTTTGATATAGGAGTGGGAGCGGGGTCTGTTTCCAGTTTGATGGAGGAGTGCGAGCGGGGACTGTTTCCAGTTTCATGGAGGAGTGGGAGCGGGCAATGTTGCCATTTTGATGGAGGAGTGGGAGCGGGGTCCTTTTTCATTTTGATGGGCAAGTGCAAGCGGGTTCTGTTTCCATTTTGATGGAGGTGTTGTAGCGGGGTCTGTTTCCATTTTGTTGGAGGAGTGGGAGCGTAGACTTTTTCCAGTTTGATGGAGGAGTGGTAGCGTGGTCTGTTTCCAGTTTGATGGAGGAGTGGGAGCTGGGTCTGTTTCCAGTTTGATGGAGGAGTGGGAGCGGGGCCTGTATCCATTTTGATGGAGGAGTGGGAGCGGGGACTGTTACCAGTTTGATGGAGGAGTGGGAGCGGGGACTGTTCCCAGTTTGTTGGAGGAGTGGGAGCGCTTATTGTTTCCAGTTTGAATAAGGAGTGCGAGCGGTGTCTGTTTCAATTTTGATGGAGGAGTGGGAGCGGCGACTGTTTCAGGTTTTATGAGGAGTGGAAGATGTGTCTGTATCCAGTTTGATGGAGGAGTGGAATCGCGTTGTGTTTCCAGTGTGATGAGGAGTGGGAGCAGGGTCCATTTCCAATTTGTTGCAGGAGTGGGAGCGGGGTCTCCTCCAGCTGATGGAGGAGTCGGAGCAGCGTATGATTTCAGTGGAATGGAGGAGTGGAAGCGGGGTCTGT
The DNA here is from genome assembly GCF_036365525.1 of Heterodontus francisci. Lineage (NCBI taxonomy): Eukaryota > Metazoa > Chordata > Chondrichthyes > Heterodontiformes > Heterodontidae > Heterodontus > Heterodontus francisci. The sequence continues at coordinate 819,179 of NW_027140953.1, read as the reverse complement.
TTTGGGCTTTATGTCGAGTGGGAGCAGGTTCTGTTTCCAGGGTGATGGAGGAGTGGGCGCGTTATTTGTTTCCAGTGGGATGGAGGTGTTGGAGCAGGGTTTCTTTCCAGGGGGATGGAGGAGTTGGAGCGGTGTATGTTTCACGTTTGATGGAGGAGTGGGAGCGGGGTCTGTTTCCAGTTTGATTGAGGATTGGCAACGGGGAATGTTTCCAGTTTGATGGAGGAGTGGGAGCCGGGACTGTTTCCAATTTGATGGAGGGGTGGGAAGCGGGGACCTTCTCCAGTTTGATGGAGGAGTGGGAGCGGGGACTGTTTCCATTTTAATTTAGGAGTTGGAGCGGGGTCTGTTTCCAGTTTGATGGAGGAGTGGGAGCGGGGACTGTTTCCAGTTTCATGGAGGAGTGGGAACGGGGAATGTTGCCATTTTGATGGAGGAGTGGGAGCGGGGTCCTTTTTCATTTTGATGGGCAAGTGCAAGCGGGTTCTGTTTCCATTTTGATGGAGGAGTGGGAGCGGGGTCTGTTTCCATTTTGATGGAGGAGTTTGAGCGGGGACAGTTTCCAGTTAGATGCAGGAGTGGGAGCGGGGTCTGTTTCCAGTTTGATGGAGCAGTGGGAGCTGGGACTGTTTCCAGTTTGATGAAGGAATGGGAGCGGGGACTGTTTCCTGTTTGATGGAGGTGTGGGAGCGGGGTCTGTTTCCAGTTTGATGGAGGAGTGGGAGCGGGGACTGTTTCCTGTTTGATGGAGGAGTGGGAGCGGGGGCTGTTTCCAGTTTGATGGAGGAGTGGGAGCGGGGTCTGTTTCCATTTTGATGGAGGAGTGGGAGCGGAGACTGTTTCCTGTTCGATGGAGGAGTTGGAGCGGGGACTGTTTCCATTTTGATGGAGGAGTGGGGCGGGGACTGCTTCCATTTGGATGAAGGAGTGGGAGCGGGGACTGTTTCCAGTTTGGTGGAGGAGTGGGAGCGTTGACTGTTTGCAGTTTGATGGAGGAGTGGGAGCGGGGTCTGTTTCCAGTTTGATGGAGGAGTGCGAGCGGGGACTGTTTCCAGTTTGATGGAGGAGTGGGAGCGGGTACTGTTTCCATTTTGATGAAGGAGTGGGAGCGGGGCCTGTTTCCTGTTTGATGGAGGAGTTGGAGCGGGGAATGTTTCCAGTTTGATGGAGGAGTGGGAGCGGGGACTGTTTCCATTTTGATGGAGGAGTGGGAGCGTGGTCTGTTTCCAGTTTGATGGATCAGTGGGAGCTGGGACTGTTTCCAGTTTGATGGAGGAGTGGGAGCGGGGAATGTTCCAATTTTGATGAAGGAGTGGGAGCGGGACTGTTTCCTGTTTGATGGAGGAGTTGGTGCGTGGACTGTTTCCAGTTTGATGGAGGAGTGGGAGCGGGGACTGTTTCCAGTTTGATGGACGAGTGGGTGCTGGGACTGTTTCCAGTTTGATGGAGGGGTGTGACGGGGTCTGTTTCCAGTTTGATGGTGGAGTGGGAGTGGGGTCTGTTTCCATTTTGATGGAGGAGTTTGGCGGTGTCTGTTTCCATTTTGATCGAGGAGTGGGAGCGGGGAATGTTTCCAGTTTGATGTAGGAGTGGGGGCGGGGACTGTTTCCAGTTGAATGGAGGAGTGGCAGCTGGGACTGTTTCCAGTTTGATGGAGGAGTGGGAGCGGGTTCTGTTTTAATTTTGATGGAGGAGTGGGAGCGGGGACTGTATCCATTTTGATGGAGGAGTGGGAGCGGGGACTGTTTCCAGTTTGATGGAGGAGTGGGAGAGGGGACTGTTCCCAGTTTGTTGGAGGAGTGGGAGCGGCGACTGTTTCAGGTTTTATGAGGAGTGGGAGCTGTGTCTGTATCCAGTTTGATGGAGGAGTGGGAGCGGGGACTGTTTCCAGTTTGTTGGAGGAGTGGGTGCGGCGACTTTTTCAGGTTTTATGAGGAGTGGGAGCTGTGTCTGTATCCAGTTTGATGGAGGAGTGGAATCGGGTTATGTTTCCAGTGTGATGAGGAGTGGGAGCAGGGTCCATTTCCAATTTGATACAGGAGTGGGAGCGGGGTCTCCTCCAGCTGATGGAGGAGTCAGAGCAGCGTATGATTTCAGTGGAATGGAGGAGTGGGAGCGGGTTCTGTTTTCATTTTGATGGAGGAGTGGGAGCGGGGTCTGTATCCATTTTGATGGAGGAGTGGGAGCGGGGACTGTTTCCAGTTTGATGGAGGAGTGGGAGCGGGGATTGTTTCCAGTTTGATGGAGGAGTGGGAATGGGGACTGTTGCCATTTTGATGGAGGAGTGGGAGCGGGGTCCTTTTTCTTTTTGATGGAGGAGTGCAAGCGGGTTCTGTTTCCATTTTGATGGAGGATTGGGAGCGGGGTCTGTTTCCATTTTGATGGAGGAGTGGGAGCGGGGACAGTTTCCAGTTAGATGCAGGAGTGGGAGCGGGGTCTATTTCCAGTTTGATGGAGCAGTGGGAGCTTGGACTGTTTCCAGTTTGATGGAGCAATGTGATCTGGGTCTGTTTCCAGTTTGATGGTGGAGTGGGAGCGGGGTCTGTTTCCATTTTGATGGTGGAGTGTGGCGGGGTCTGTTTCCATTTTGATGGTGGAGTGGGAGCGGGGACTGTTTCCAGTTTGATGGAGGAGTGGGAGCGGGGACTGTTTCCAGTTTAATGGAGGAGTGGCAGCTGGGAATGTTTCCAGTTTGATGTAGGCGTGGGAGCGGGGTCTGTATCCAGTTTGATGGAGGAGTGGGAGCGGGGACTGTTTCCAGTTTGATGGAGGAGTGGGAGCGGGAACTGTTTCCAGTTTTTTGGAGGAGTGGGAGCGGGAACTGTTTCCAGTTTGATGGAGGAGTGGGAGCGGGGTCTGCTCTCAGTTTGATGGAGGAGTGGGAGCGGTGTCTGTTTCCATTTTGATGGAGGAGTGGGAGCGGCGACTGTTTCAGGTTTTATGAGGAGTGGGAGCTGTGTCTGTATCCAGTTTGATGGAGGAGTGGAATCGGGGTATGTTTCAAGTGTGATGAGGAGTGGGAGCAGGGTCCATTTCCAATTTGATGCAAGAGTGGGAGCGGTGTCTCCTCCAGCTGATGGAGGAATCGCAGCAGCGTATGATTTCGGTGGAATGGAGGAGTGGTAGTGGGGTCTGTTTTGGGCTTTATGTGGAGTGGGAGCAGGTTCTGTTTCCAGGGTGGTGGAGGAGTGGGCGCGTTATTTGTTTCCAGTGGGATGGAGGTGTTGGAGCAGGGTTTCTTTCCAGGGGGATGGAGGAGTTGGAGCGGTGTCTGTTTCAAGTTTTGATGGAGGTGTGGGAGCTGGGTCTGTTTCCATTTTGATGGAGGAGTGGGAGCGGGGACATTTTCCTGTTTGATGGAGGAGTTGGACCGGTGTCTGTTTCCAGTTAGATGGACCAGTGGGAGCTGGGACTATTTCAAGTTTGATGGAGGAGTGGGAGCTTTGACTGTTTCCAGTTTGATGGAGGAGAGGGAGCGGGGACAGTTTCCAGTTAGATGGAGGAGTGGGAGCGGCGTCTGTTTCCAGATTGATGGACCAGTGGGAGCTGGGACTGTTTCCCGTTTGATGGAGGAGTGGGAGCGGGTTCTGTTTCCATTTTGATGGAGGAGTGGGAGCGGCGACAGTTTCCAGTTTGATGGAGGAGTGGGAGCGGGGCCTGTTTCCAGTTTGATGGACCAGTGGGAGCTGGGACTGTTTCCGGTTTGATGGAGGAGTGGGAGCGTTGACTGTTTCCAGTTTGATAGAGGAGTGGGAGCGGGATCTGTTTCCAGTTTGATGGAGGCGTGGGAGCGTTGACTGTTTCCAGTTTGATGCAGGAGTGGGAGCGTTGACTGTTTCCAGTTTGATGGAGGTGTGGGAGCGGGGTCTGTTTCCAGTTTGATGAAGGAGTGGGAGCGGTGTCTGTTTCCATTTTGATGATGGAGTGGGAGCGGGGACTGTTTCCATTTTGATGGAGGCGTGGAAGCGGGGACTGTTCCCAGTTTGATGAAGGAGTGGGAGCGGTGTCTGTTTCCATTTTTATGATGGAGTGGGAGTGGGGACTGTTTCCATTTTGATGGAGTTGTGGGAGCGGGGTCTGTTTCCAGTTTGATGAAGGAGTGGGAGCGGTGTCTGTTTCCAGTTTGATGGAGGAGTGGGAGCAGGGACATTTTCCTGTTTGATGGAGGAGTGGGAGCGGTGTCTGTTTCCAGTTGGATGGACCAGTGGGAGCTGGGACTGTTTCTAGTTTGATGGAGGAGTGGGAGCGTTGACTGTTGCCAGTTTGATGGAGGAGTGGGAGCGGGGACCTTTTCCATTTTGATGGAGGTGTGGGAGCGGGGACAGTTTCCAGTTAGATGGAGGAGTGGGAGTGGCGTCTGTTTCCATTTTGATGGAGGAGTGGGAGCGGGGACAGTTTCCAGTTTGATGGAGGAGTGGGAGCGGGGTCTGTTTCCAGTTTGATGGACCAGTGGGAGCTGGGACTGTTTCCGGTTTGATGGAGGAGTGGGAGCGTTGACTGTTTCCAGTTTGATGGAGGAGTGGGAGCGGGGTCTGTTTCCAGTTTGATGGAGGTGTGGGAGCGTTGACTCTTTCCAGTTTGATGCAGGAGCGGGAGCGGGGTCTGTTTCCAGTTTGATGGAGGTGTGGGAGCGGGGTCTGTTTCCAGTGTGATGAGGAGTGGGAGCGGGGTCTTCTCCAGCTGATGGAGGAGTCGGAGCAGCGTATGATTTCAGTGGAATGGAGGAGTGGAAGCGGGGTCTGTTTTGGGCTTTATGTCGAGTGGGAGCAGGTTCTGTTTCCAGGGTGATGGAGGAGTGGGCGCGTTATTTGTTTCCAGTGGGATGGATGTGTTGGAGCAGGGTTTCTTTCCAGGGGGATGGAGGAGTTGGAGCGGTGTATGTTTCACGTTTGATGGAGGAGTGGGAGCGGGGTCTGTTTCCAGTTTGATTGAGGAGTGGCAACGGGGAATGTTTCCAGTTTGATGGAGGAGTGGGAGCCGGGACTGTTTCCAATTTGATGGAGGGGTGGGAAGCGGGGACTTTCTCCAGTTTGATGGAGGAGTGGGAGCGTTGACTGTTTCCAGTTTGATGGAGGAGTGGAAGCGGGGACCTTTTCCATTTTGATGGAGGTGTGGGAGCGGGGACAGTTTCCAGTTAGATGGAGGAGTGGGAGCGGCGTCTGTTTCCAGGTTGATGGACCAGTGGGAGCTGGGACTGTTTCCAGTTTGATGGAGGAGTGGGAGCGGGTTCTGTTTCCATTTTGATGGAGGAGTGGGAGCGGGGACAGTTTCCAGTTTGATGGAGGAGTGGGAGCGGGGTCTGTTTCCAGTTTGATGGACCAGTGGGAGCTGGGACTGTTTCCGGTTTGATGGAGGAGTGGGAGCGTTGACTGTTTCCAGTTTGATGGAGGAGTGGGAGCGGGGTCTGTTTCCAGTTTGATGGAGGTGTGGGAGCGTTGACTCTTTCCAGTTTGATGCAGGAGCGGGTGCGGGGACTGTTTCCAGTTTGATGGAGGTGTGGGAGCGGGGTCTGTTTCCAGTGTGATGAGGAGTGGGAGCAGGGTCCATTTCCAATTTGTTGCAGGAGTGGGAGCGGGGTCTCCTCCAGCTGATGGAGGAGTCGGAGCAGCGTATGATTTCAGTGGAATGGAGGAGTGGAAGCGGGGTCTGTTTTGGGCTTTATGTCGAGTGGGAGCAGGTTCTGTTTCCAGGGTGATGGAGGAGTGGGCGCGTTATTTGTTTCCAGTGGGATGGATGTGTTGGAGCAGGGTTTCTTTCCAGGGGGACGGAGGAGTTGGAGCGGTGTATGTTTCACGTTTGATGGAGGAGTGGGAGCGGGGTCTGTTTCCAGTTTGATTGAGGAGTGGCAACGGGGAATGTTTCCAGTTTGATGGAGGAGTGGGAGCCGGGACTGTTTCCAATTTGATGGAGGGGTGGGAAGCGGGGACTTTCTCCAGTTTGATGGAGGAGTGGGAGCGGGGACTGTTTCCAGTTTGATGGAGGAGTGGGAGCGGGGTCTGTTTCCATTTTAATTTAGGAGTGGGAGCTGGGTCTGTTTCCAGTTTGATGGAGGAGTGGGAGCGGGGCCTGTATCCATTTTGATGGAGGAGTGGGAGCGGGGTCTGTTACCAGTTTGATGGAGGAGTGGGAGCGGGGACTGTTCCCAGTTTGTTGGAGGAGTGGGAGCGCTTACTGTTTCCAGTTTGAATAAGGAGTGCGAGCGGTGTCTGTTTCAATTTTGATGGAGGAGTGGGAGCGGCGACTGTTTCAGGTTTTATGAGGAGTGGAAGATGTGTCTGTATCCAGTTTGATGGAGGAGTGGAATCGCGTTGTGTTTCCAGTGTGATGAGGAGTGGGAGCAGGGTCCATTTCCAATTTGTTGCAGGAGTGGGAGCGGTGTCTCCTCCAGCTGATGGAGGAGTCGGAGCAGCGTATGATTTCAGTGGAATGGAGGAGTGGAAGCGGGGTCTGTTTTGGGCTTTATGTCGAGTGGGAGCAGGTTCTGTTTCCAGGGTGATGGAGGAGTGGGCGCGTTATTTGTTTCCAGTGGGATGGAGGTGTTGGAGCAGGGTTTCTTTCCAGGGGGATGGAGGAGTTGGAGCGGTGTATGTTTCACGTTTGATGGAGGAGTGGGAGCGGGGTCTGTTTCCAGTTTGATTGAGGAGTGGCAACGGGGAATGTTTCCAGTTTGATGGAGGAGTGGGAGCCGGGACTGTTTCCAATTTGATGGAGGGGTGGGAAGCGGGGACTTTCTCCAGTTTGATGGAGGAGTGGGAGCGGGGACTGTTTCCAGTTTGATGGAGGAGTGGGAGCGGGGTCTGTTTCCATTTTAATTTAGGAGTTGGAGCGGGATCTGTTTCCAGTTTGATGGAGGAGTGGGAGCGGGGACTGTTTCCAGTTTCATGGAGGAGTGGGAACGGGGAATGTTGCCATTTTGATGGAGGAGTGGGAGCGGGGTCCTTTTTCATTTTGATGGGCAAGTGCAAGCGGGTTCTGATTCCATTTTGATGGAGGAGTGGGAGCGGGGTCTGTTTCCATTTTGATGGAGGAGTTTGAGCGGGGACTGTTTCCAGTTAGATGCAGGAGTGGGAGCGGGGTCTGTTTCCAGTTTGATGGAGCAGTGGGAGCTGGGACTGTTTCCAGTTTGATGAAGGAATGGGAGCGGGGACTGTTTCCTGTTTGATGGAGGTGTGGGAGCGGGGTCTGTTTCCAGTTTGATGGAGGAGTGGGAGCGGGGACTGTTTCCTGTTTGATGGAGGAGTGGGAGCGGGGACTGTTTCCATTTTGATGGAGGAGTGGGAGCGGGGTCTGTTTCCATTTTGATGGAGGAGTGGGAGCGGAGACTGTTTCCTGTTCGATGGAGGAGTTGGAGCGGGGACTGTTTCCATTTTGATGGAGGAGTGGGGCGGGGAATGCTTCCATTTGGATGAAGGAGTGGGAGCGGGGACTGTTTCCAGTTTGGTGGAGGAGTGGGAGCGTTGACTGTTTGCAGTTTGATGGAGAAGTGGGAGCGGAGTCTGTTTCCAGTTTGATGGAGGAGTGGAATCGCGTTGTGTTTCCAGTGTGATGAGGAGTGGGAGCAGGGTCCATTTCCAATTTCTTGCAGGAGTGGGAGCGGTGTCTCCTCCAGCTGATGGAGGAGTCGGAGCAGCGTATGATTTCAGTGGAATGGAGGAGTGGAAGCGGGGTCTGTTTTGGGCTTTCTGTCGAGTGGGAGCAGGTTCTGTTTCCAGGGTGATGGAGGAGTGGGCGCGTTATTTGTTTCCAGTGGGATGGAGCTGTTGGAGCAGGGTTTCTTTCCAGGGGGATGGAGGAGTTGGAGCGGTGTATGTTTCACGTTTGATGGAGGAGTGGGAGCGGGGTCTGTTTCCAGTTTGATTGAGGAGTGGCAACGGGGAATGTTTCCAATTTGATGGAGGAGTGGGAGCCGGGACTGTTTCCAATTTGATGGAGGGGTGGGAAGCGGGGACTTTCTCCAGTTTGATGGAGGAGTGGGAGCGGGGACTGTTTCCAGTTTGATGGAGGAGTGGGAGCGGGGTCTGTTTCCATTTTAATTTAGGAGTTGGAGCGGGATCTGTTTCCAGTTTGATGGAGGAGTGGGAGCGGGGACTGTTTCCAGTTTCATGGAGGAGTGGGAACGGGGAATGTTGCCATTTTGATGGAGGAGTGGGAGCGGGGTCCTTTTTCATTTTGATGGGCAAGTGCAAGCGGGTTCTGATTCCATTTTGATGGAGGAGTGGGAGCGGGGTCTGTTTCCATTTTGATGGAGGAGTTTGAGCGGGGACTGTTTCCAGTTAGATGCAGGAGTGGGAGCGGGGTCTGTTTCCAGTTTGATGGAGCAGTGGGAGCTGGGACTGTTTCCAGTTTGATGAAGGAATGGGAGCGGGGACTGTTTCCTGTTTGATGGAGGTGTGGGAGCGGGGTCTGTTTCCAGTTTGATGGAGGAGTGGGAGCGGGGACTGTTTCCTGTTTGATGGAGGAGTGGGAGCGGGGACTGTTTCCATTTTGATGGAGGAGTGGGAGCGGGGTCTGTTTCCATTTTGATGGAGGAGTGGGAGCGGAGACTGTTTCCTGTTCGATGGAGGAGTTGGAGCGGGGACTGCTTCCATTTTGATGGAGGAGTGGGGCGGGGAATGCTTCCATTTGGATGAAGGAGTGGGAGCGGGGACTGTTTCCAGTTTGGTGGAGGAGTGGGAGCGTTGACTGTTTGCAGTTTGATGGAGAAGTGGGAGCGGGGTCTGTTTCCAGTTTGATGAAGGAGTGGGAGCGGGGCCTGTTTCCTGTTTGATGGAGGAGTTGGAGCGGGGAATGTTTCCAGTTTGATGGAGGAGTGGGAGCGGGGACTGTTTCCATTTTGATGGAGGAGTGGGAGCGTGGTCTGTTTCCAGTTTGATGGAGCAGTGGGAGCTGGGACTGTTTCCAGTTTGATGGAGGAGTGGGAGCGGGGAATGTTCCAATTTTGATGAAGGAGTCGGAGCTGGACTGTTTCTTGTTTGATGGAGGAGTTGGTGCGTTGAGTGTTTCCAGTTTGATGGAGGAGTGGGAGCGGGGACTGTTTCCAGTTTGATGGACGAGTGGGTGCTGGGACTGTTTCCAGTTTGATGGAGGAGTGTGGCGGGGTCTGTTTCCAGTTTGATGGTGGAGTGGGAGTGGGGTCTGTTTCCATTTTGATGGAGGAGTTTGGCGGTGTCTGTTTCCATTTTGATCGAGGAGTGGGAGCGGGGAATGTTTCCAGTTTGATGTAGGAGTGGGGGCGGGGACTGTTTCCATTTGAATGGAGGAGTGGCAGCTGGGACTGTTTCCAGTTTGATGGAGGAGTGGGAGCGGGTTCTGTTTTCATTTTGATGGAGGAGTGGGAGCGGGGTCTGTATCCATTTTGATGGAGGAGTGGGAGCGGGGACTGTTTCCAGTTTGATGGAGGAGTGGGAGCGGGGACTGTTTCCAGTTTGATGGAGGAGTGGGAATGGGGACTGTTGCCATTTTGATGGAGGAGTGGGAGCGGGGTCCTTTTTCTTTTTGATGGAGGAGTGCAAGCGGGTTCTGTTTCCATTTTGATGGAGGATTGGGAGCGGTGTCTGTTTCCATTTTGATGGAGGAGTGGGAGCGGGGTCTGTTTCCAGTTTGATGGTGGAGTGGGAGTGGGGTCTGTTTCCATTTTGATGGAGGAGTTTGGCGGTGTCTGTTTCCATTTTGATCGAGGAGTGGGAGCGGGGAATGTTTCCAGTTTGATGTAGGAGTAGGGGCGGGGACTGTTTCCATTTGAATGGAGGAGTGGCAGCTGGGACTGTTTCCAGTTTGATGGAGGAGTGGGAGCGGGTTCTGTTTTAATTTTGATGGAGGAGTGGGAGCCGGGACTGTATCCATTTTGATGGAGGAGTGGGAGCGGCGACTGTTTCAGGTTTTATGAGGAGTGGGAGCTGTGTCTGTATCCAGTTTGATGGAGGAGTGGGAGCGGGGACTGTTTCCAGTTTGTTGGAGGAGTGGGTGCGGCGACTTCCTCCGGTTTTATGAGGAGTGGGAGCTGTGTCTGTATCCAGTTTGATGGAGGAGTGGAATCGGGTTATGTTTCCAGTGTGATGAGGAGTGGGAGCAGGGTCCATTTCCAATTTGTTACAGGAGTGGGAGCGGGGTCTCCTCCAGCTGATGGAGGAGTCAGAGCAGCGGATGATTTCAGTGGAATGGAGCAGTGGGAGCGGGTTCTGTTTTCATTTTGATGGAGGAGTGGGAGCGGGGTCTGTATCCATTTTGATGGAGGAGTGGGAGCGGGGACTGTTTCCAGTTTGATGGAGGAGTGGGAGCTGGGACTGTTTCCAGTTTGATGGAGGAGTGGGAATGGGGACTGTTGCCATTTTGATGGAGGAGTGGGAGCGGGGTCCTTTTTCTTTTTGATGGAGGAGTGCAAGCGGGTTCTGTTTCCATTTTGATGGAGGATTGGGAGCGGGGTCTGTTTCCATTTTGATGGAGGAGTGGGAGCGGGGACAGTTTCCAGTTAGATGCAGGAGTGGGAGCGGGGTCTATTTCCAGTTTGATGGAGCAGTGGGAGCTGGGACTGTTTCCAGTTTGATGGAGCAATGTGATCTGGGTCTGTTTCCAGTTTGATGGTGGAGTGGGAGCGGGGTCTGTTTCCATTTTGATGGTGGAGTGTGGCGGTGTCTGTTTCCATTTTGATGGTGGAGTGGGAGCGGGGACTGTTTCCAGTTTGATGGAGGAGTGGGAGCGGGGACTGTTTCCAGTTTAATGGAGGAGTGGCAGCTGGGAATGTTTCCAGTTTGATGTAGACGTGGGAGCGGGGTCTGTATCCAGTTTGATGGAGGAGTGGGAGCGGGGACTGTTTCCAGTTTGATGGAGGAGTGGGAGCGGGAACTGTTTCCAGGTTTTTGGAGGAGTGGGAGCGGGAACTGTTTCCAGTTTGATGGAGGAGTGGGAGCGGGGTCTGCTCTCAGTTTGATGGAGGAGTGGGAGCGGTGTCTGTTTCCATTTTGATGGAGGAGTGGGAGCGGCGACTGTTTCAGGTTTTATGAGGAGTGGGAGCTGTGTCTGTATCCAGTTTGATGGAGGAGTGGAATCGGGGTATGTTTCAAGTGTGATGAGGAGTGGGAGCAGGATCCATTTCCAATTTGATGCAAGAGTGGGAGCGGTGTCTCCTCCAGCTGATGGAGGAATCGCAGCAGCGTATGATTTCGGTGGAATGGAGGAGTGGTAGTGGGGTCTGTTTTGGGCTTTATGTGGAGTGGGAGCAGGTTCTGTTTCCAGGGTGGTGGAGGAGTGGGCGCGTTATTTGTTTCCAGTGGGATGGAGGTGTTGGAGCAGGGTTTCTTTCCAGGGGGATGGAGGAGTTGGAGCGGTGTCTGTTTCAAGTTTTGATGGAGGAGTGGGAGCTGGTCTGTTTCCATTTTGATGGAGGAGTGGGAGCGGGGACATTTTCCTGTTTGATGGAGGAGTTGGAGCGGTGTCTGTTTCCAGTTAGATGGACCAGTGGGAGCTGGGACTATTTCAAGTTTGATGGAGGAGTGGGAGCGTTGACTGTTTCCAGTTTGATGGAGGAGTGGGAGCGGGGTCTTTTTCCATTTTGATGGAGGTGTGGGAGCGGGGACAGTTTCCAGTTAGATGGAGGAGTGGGAGCGGCGTCTGTTTCCAGATTGATGGACCAGTGGGAGCTGGGACTGTTTCCCGTTTGATGGAGGAGTGGGAGCGGGTTCTGTTTCCATTTTGATGGAGGAGTGGGAGCGGCGACAGTTTACAGTTTGATGGAGGAGTGGGAGCGGATCCTGTTTCCAGTTTGATGGACCAGTGGGAGCTGGGACTGTTTCCGGTTAGATGGAGGAGTGGGAGCGTTGACTGTTTCCAGTTTGATAGAGTAGTGGGAGCGGGATCTGTTTCCAGTTTGATGGAGGCGTGGGAGCGTTGACTGTTTCCAGTTTGATGCAGGAGTGGGAGCGTTGACTGTTTCCAGTTTGATGGAGGTGTGGGAGCGGGGTCTGTTTCCAGTTTGATGAATGAGTGGGAGCGGTGTCTGTTTCCATTTTGATGATGGAGTGGGAGCGGGGACTGTTTCCATTTTGATGGAGGCGTTGAAGCGGGGACTGTTCCCAGTTTGATGAAGGAGTGGGAGCGGTGTCTGTTTCCATTTTTATGATGGAGTGGGAGCGGGGACTGTTTCCATTTTGATGGAGTTGTGGGAGCGGGGTCTGTTTCCAGTTTGATGAAGGAGTGGGAGCGGTGTCTGTTTCCAGTTTGATGGAGGAGTGGGAGCGGGGACATTTTCCTGTTTGATGGAGGAGTGGGAGCGGTGTCTGTTTCCAGTTAGATGGACCAGTGGGAGCTGGGACTGTTTCTAGTTTGATGGAGGAGTGGGAGCGTTGACTGTTTCCAGTTTGATGGAGGAGTGGGAGCGGGGACCTTTTCCATTTTGATGGAGGTGTGGGAGCGGGGACAGTTTCCAGTTAGATGGAGGAGTGGGAGCGGCGTCTGTTTCCAGGTTGATGGACCAGTGGGAGCTGGGACTGTTTCCAGTTTGATGGAGGAGTGGGAGCGGGTTCTGTTTCCATTTTGATGGAGGAGTGGGAGCGGGGACAGTTTCCAGTTTGATGGAGGAGTGGGAGCGGGGTCTTTTTCCAGTTTGATGGAGGTGTGGGAGCGTTGACTGTTTCCAGTTTGATGCAGGAGCGGGAGCGGGGTCTGCTTCCAGTTTGATGGAGGTGTGGGAGCGTGGTCTGTTTCCAGTTTGATGAAGGAGTGTGAGCGGTGTCTGTTTCCATTTTGATGATGGAGTGGGAGCGGGGACTGTTTCCATTTTGATGGAGGCGTGGAAGCGGGGACTGTTTCCAGTTTGATGAAGGAGTGGGAGCGGTGTCTGTTTCCATTTTGATGGAGGTGTGGGAGCGGGGTCTGTTTCCAGTTTGATGAAGGAGTGGGAGCGGTGTCTGTTTCCATTTTGATGAAGAAGTGGGAGCGGGGACTGTTTCCATTTTGATGGAGGCGTTAAAGCGGGGACTGTTTCCAGTTTGAGGAAGGAGTGGGAGCGGTGTCTGTTTCCATTTTGATGATTGAGTGGGAGCGTTGACTGTTTCCAGTTTTGATGGAGTTGTGGGAGCGGGGTCTGTTTCCATTTTGATGAAGAAGTGGGAGCGGGGACTGTTTCCAGTTTGATGGAGGAGTGGGAGCGGGGACTGTTTCCAGTTTGGTGGAGGAGTGGGAGCGTTGACTGTTTCCAGAGTGATGGATATGTGGGAGCGGGGTTTGTTTCCAGTTTGATGGAGGAGTGGGAGCGGGGTCTGTTTCCAGTTTGATGGAGCAGTGGGAGCTGGGACTGTTTCCAGTTTGATGGAGGAATGGGAGCGGGGACTGTTTCCTGTTTGATGGAGGAGTGGGAGCGGGGTCTGTTTCCAGTTTGATGGAGGAGTGGGAGCAGGGACTGTTTCCTGTTTGATGGAGGAGTGGGAGCGGGGACTGTTTCCAGTTTGATGGAGGAGTGGAAGCGGGGTCTGTTTCCATTTTGATGGAGGTGTGGGAGCGGGGACTGTTTCCTGTTCGATGGAGGAGTTGGAGCGTTGACTGTTTCCATTTTGATGGAGGAGTGGGGAGGGGACTGTTTCCATTTTGATGAAGGACTGGGAGCGGGGACTGTTTCCAGTTTGGTGGAGGAGTGGGAGCGTTGACTGTTTGCAGTTTGATGGAGGAGTGGGAGCGGGGTCTGTTTCCAGTTTGATGGAGGAGTGGGAGCGGGGACTGATTCCAGTTTGATGGAGGAGTGAGAGCGTGGACTGTTTCCAGTTTGATGGAGGAGTGGGAGCGGGTACTGTTTCCATTTTGATGAAAGAGTGGGAGCGGGGCCTGTTTCCTGTTTGATGGAGGAGTTGGAGCGGGGAATGTTTCCAGTTTGATGGAGGAGTGGGAGCGGGGACTGTTTCCATTTTGATGGAGGAGTGGGAGCGTGTTGTGTTTCCAGTTTGATGGATCAGTGGGAGCTGGGACTGTTTCCAGTTTGATGGAGGAGTGGGAGCGGGGACTGTTCCAATTTTGATGAAGGAGTGGGAGCGGGGACAGTTTCCTGTTTGATGGAGTAGTGGGAGCTGGGACTGTTTCCAGTTTGATGGAGGAGTGTGGCGGGGTCTGTTTCCAGTTTGATGGTGGAGTGGGAGTGGGGTCTGTTTCCATTTTGATGGAGGAGTGTGGCGGGGTCTGTTTCCATTTTGACGAGGAGTGGGAGCAGGCACTGTTTCCAGTTTGATGGAGGATTGGGGGTGGGGACCGTTTCCAGTTTAATGGAGGAGTGGCATCTGGGACTGTTTCCGGTTTGATGGAGGAGTGGGAGCGTTGACTGTTTCCAGTTTGATGGAGGAGTGGGAGCGGGGTCTGTTTCCACTTTGATGGAGGCGTGGGAGCGTTAACTGTTTCCAGTTTGATGCAGGAGTGGGATCGTTGACTGTTTCCAGTTTGATGGAGGTGTGGGAGCGGGGTCTGTTTCCAGTTTGATGAAGGAGTGGGAGCGGTGTCTGTTTCCATTTTGATGATGGAGTGGGAGCGGGGACTGTTTCCTTTTTGATGGAGGCGTGGAAGCGGGGACTGTTTCCAGTTTGATGAAGGAGTGGGAGCGGTGTCTGTTTCCATTTTGATGGAGGTGTGGAAGCGGGGACTGTTTCCAGTTTGATGATGGAGTGGGAGCGGTGTCTGCTTCCAATTTGATGATGGAGTGGGAGCGGGGACTGTTTCCATTTTGATGGAGTTGTGGGAGCGGGGTCTGTTTCCAGTTTGATGAAGGAGTGGGAGCGGTGTCTGTTTCCAGTTTGATGAAGGAGTGGGAGCGGTGTCTGTTTCCATTTTGATGATGGAGTGGGAGCGTTGACTGTTTCCAGTTTTGATGGAGGAGTGGGAGCGGGGTCTGTTTCCATTTTGATGAAGAAGTGGGAGCGGGGACTGTTTCCAGTTTGGTGGAGGAGTGGGAGCGTTGACTGTTTCCAGTTTGATGGATGTGTGGGAGCGGGGTTTGTTTCCAGTTTGATGGAGGAGTGGGAGCGGGGTCTGTTTCCAGTTTGATGGAGTAGTGGGAGCTGGGACTGTTTCCAGTTTGATGGAGGAATGGGAGCGGGGACTGTTTCCTGTTTGATGGAGGAGTGGGAGCGGGGTCTGTTTCCAGTTTGATGATGGAGTGGGAGCGGTGTCTGCTTCCAATTTGATGATGGAGTGGGAGCGGGGTCTGTTTCCATTTTGATGGAGTTGTGGGAGCGGGGTCTGTTTCCAGTTTGATGAAGGAGTGGGAGCGGTGTCTGTTTCCAGTTTGATGAAGGAGTGGGAGCGGTGTCTGTTTCCATTTTGATGATGAAGTGGGAGCGTTGACTGTTTCCAGTTTTGATGGAGGAGTGGGAGCGGGGTCTGTTTCCATTTTGATGAAGAAGTGGGAGCGGGGACTGTTTCCAGTTTGGTGGAGGAGTGGGAGCGTTGACTGTTTCCAGTTTGATGGATGTGTGGGAGCGGGGTTTGTTTCCAGTTTGATGGAGGAGTGGGAGCGGGGTCTGTTTCCAGTTTGATGGAGTAGTGGGAGCTGGGACTGTTTCCAGTTTGATGGAGGAATGGGAGCGGGGACTGTTTCCTGTTTGATGGAGGAGTGGGAGCGGGGACTGTTTCCTGTTTGATGGAGGAGTGGGAGCGGGGTCTGTTTCCAGTTTGATGGAGGAGTGGGAGCGGGGACTGTTTCCTGTTTGATGGAGGAGTGGGAGCGGGGACTGTTTCCAGTTTGATGGAGGAGTGGCAGCGGGGTCTGTTTCCAATTTGATGGAGGTGTGGGGCGGGGACTGTTTCCAGTCTGATGGAGGAGTGGGAGCGGGGACTGATTCCAGTTTGATGGAGGAGTGAGAGCGTGGACTGTTTCCAGTTTGATGGAGGAGTGGGAGCGGGTACTGTTTCCATTTTGATGAAGGAGTGGGAGCGGGGCCTGTTTCCTGTTTGATGGAGGAGTGGGAGCGGGGACTGTTTCCATTTTGATGGAGGAGTGGGTGCGTGGTCTGTTTCCAGTTTGATGGATCAGTGGGAGCTGGGACTGTTTCCAGTTTGATGGAGGAGTGGGAGCGGGGACTGTTCCAATCTTGATGAAGGAGTGGGAGCGCGGACTGTTTCCAGTTTGATGGAGGAGTGGGAGCTGGGACTGTTTCCAGTTTGATGGAGGAGTGGGAGCGGGGACTGTTCCAATCTTGATGAAGGAGTGGGAGCGCGGACTGTTTCCATTTTGATGAAGGAGTGGGAGCGGGGCCTGTTTCCAGTTTGATGGAGGAGTGGGAGCGGGGACTGTTTCCATTTTGATGGAGGAGTGGGAGCGTGGTCTGTTTCCAGTTTGATGGATCAGTGGGAGCTGGGACTGTTTCCAGTTTGATGGAGGAGTGGGAGCGGGGACTGTTCCAATCTTGATGAAGGAGTGGGAGCGCGGACTGTATCCTGTTTGATGGAGGAGTGGGAGCTGGGAATGTTTCCAGTTTGATGGAGGAGTGTGGCGGGGTCTGTTTCCAGTTTGAGGGTGGAGTGGGAGTGGGGTCTGTTTCCATTTTGATGGAGGAGTGTGGCGGGGTCTGTTTCCATTTTGATCGAGGAGTGGGAGCAGGGACTGTTTCCAGTTTGATGGAGGAGAGGAGGTGGGGACCGTTTCCAGTTTAATGGAGGAGTGGCAGCTGGGACTGTTTCCAGTTTGATGGAGGAGTGGGAGCGGGTTCTGTTTTCATTTTGATGGAGGAGTGGGAGCGGGGTCTGTATCCATTTTGATGGAGGAGTGGGAGCGGGGACGGTTTCCAGTTTGATGGAGGAGTGTGAGCGGGGACTGATCCCAGTTTGATGGAGCAGTGGGAGCGGGGACATTTTCCTGTTTGATGGAGGTGTGGGAGCGGTGTCTGTTTCCAGTTAGATGGACCAGTGGGAGCTGGGACTGTTTCAAGTTTGATGGAGGAATGGGAGCGGGGACTTTTTCCATTTTGATGGAGGTGTGGGAGCGGGGACAGTTTCCAGTTAGATGGAGGAGTGGGAGCGGCGTCTGTTTCCAGGTTGATGGACCAGTGGGAGCTGGGACTGTTTCCAGTTTGATGGAGGAGTGGGAGCGGGTTCTGTTTCCATTTTGATGGAGGAGTGGGAGCGGGGACAGTTTGCAGTTTGATGGAGGAGTGGGAGCGGGGTCTGTTTCCAGTTTGATGGACCATTGGGAGCTGGGAAGGTTTCCGGTTTGATGGAGGAGTGGGAGCGTTGACTATTTCCAGTTTGATGGAGGAGTGGGTGCGGGGTCTGTTTCCAGTTTGATGGAGGCGTGGGAGAGTTGACCGTTTCCAGTTTGATGCAGTAGTGGGAGCGTTGACTGTTTCCAGTTTGATGGAGGTGTGGGAGCGGGGTCTGTTTCCAGTTTGATGAAGGAGTGGGAGCGGTGTCTGTTTCCATTTTGATGATGGAGTGGGAGCGGGGACTGTTTCCATTTTGATGGAGGCGTGGAAGCGGGGACTGTTTCCAGTTTGATGAAGGAGTGGGAGCGGTGTCTGTTTCCATTTTGATGATGGAGTGGTAGCGGGGACTGTTTCCATTTTGATGGAGTTGTGGGAGCGGGGTCTGTTTCCAGTTTGATGAAGGAGTGGGAGCGGTGTCTGTTTCCAGTTTGATGTAGGAGTGGGAGCGGTGACTGTTTCCATTTTGATGATGGAGTGGGAGCGTTGACTGTTTCCAGTTTGGTGGAAGAGTGGGAGCGGGTCTGTTTCAAGTTTGATGGAGGAGTGGGAGCGGGATCTGTTTCCATTTTAATGAAGAAGTGGGAGCGGGGACTGCTTCCAGTTTGATGGAGGAGTGGGAGCGGGGTTTGTTTCCATTTTGATGAAGAAGTGGGAGCGGGGACTGTTTCCAGTTTGACGGAGGAGTGGGAGCGGGGTCCTTTTCCATTTTGATGGAGGAGTGGGAGCAGGGTCTGTTTCCATTTTGATGGAGGCGTGGGAGCGGGGACAGTTTCCAGTTAGATGGAGAAGTGGGAGCGGGAACTGTTTCCATTTAGATGGAGGAGTGGTAGCGCGGACTGTTTCCATTTTGATATAGGAGTGGGAGCGGGGTCTGTGTCCATTTTGATGGAGGCGTGGGAGCGGGGACTGTTTCCAGTTTGATGGCGGAGTGGGAGCGCGGACTGTTTCCATTTTGATATAGGAGTGGGAGCGGGGTACTTTTCCATTTTGATGGAGGAGTGCAAGCGGGTTCAGCTTCCATTCTGATGGCGGAGTGGGAGCGGGGTCTGTTTCCATTTTGATGGAGGCGTGGGAGCGGGGACAGTTTCCAGTTCGATGGAGAAGTGGGAGCGGGGACTGTTTCCAGTTTGATGGAGCAGTGGGAGCGGGGACTGTTTCCAGTTTGATGGAGGAGTGGGTGGGTTGACTGTTTCCAGTTTGATGGAGGTGTGGGAGCGGGGTCTGTTTGCAGTTTGATGAAGGAGTGGGAGCTATATCTGTTGCCATTTTGATGATGGAGTGGGAGCATTCACTGTTTCCAGTTTGATGAAGGATTGGGAGCGGGTCTGTTTCCAGTTTGATGGAGGAGTGGGAGCGGGGTCTGTTTCCAGTTTGATGGAGGAGTGGGAGCGGTGTCTGTTTCCATTTTGATGAAGCAGTGGGAGCGGGGTCTGTTTCCATTTTGATGAAGAAGTGGGAGCGGGGACTGTTTCCAGTTTGGTGGAGGAGTGGGCGCGTTATTTGTTTCCAGTGGGATGGAGGTGTTGGAGCAGGGTTTCTTTCCAGGGGGATGGAGGAGTTGGAGCGGTGTATGTTTCACGTTTGATGGAGGAGTGGGAGCGGGGTCTGTTTCCAGTTTGATTGAGGAGTGGCAACGGGGAATGTTTCCAGTTTGATGGAGGAGTGGGAGCCGGGACTGTTTCCAATTTGATGGAGGGGTGGGAAGCGGGGACCTTCTCCAGTTTGATGGAGGAGTGGGAGCGGGGACTGTTTCCATTTTAATTTAGGAGTTGGAGCGGGGTCTGTTTCCAGTTTGATGGAGGAGTGGGAGCGGCGTCTGTTTCCAGTTTCATGGAGGAGTGGGAACGGGGAATGTTGCCATTTTGATGGAGGAGTGGGAGCGGGGTCCTTTTTCATTTTGATGGGCAAGTGCAAGCGGGTTCTGTTTCCATTTTGATGGAGGAGTGGGAGCGGGGTCTGTTTCCATTTTGATGGAGGAGTTTGAGCGGGGACAGTTTCCAGTTAGATGCAGGAGTGGGAGCGGGGTCTGTTTCCAGTTTGATGGAGCAGTGGGAGCTGGGACTGTTTCCAGTTTGATGAAGGAATGGGAGCGGGGACTGTTTCCTGTTTGATGGAGGTGTGGGAGCGGGGTCTGTTTCCAGTTTGATGGAGGAGTGGGAGCGGGGAATGTTTCCTGTTTGATGGAGGAGTGGGAGCGGGGTCTGCTCTCAGTTTGATGGAGGAGTGGGTGCGGCGACTTTTTCAGGTTTTATGAGGAGTGGGAGCTGTGTCTGTATCCAGTTTGATGGAGGAGTGGAATCGGGTTATGTTTCCAGTGTGATGAGGAGTGGGAGCAGGGTCCATTTCCAATTTGATACAGGAGTGGGAGCGGGGTCTCCTCCAGCTGATGGAGGAGTCAGAGCAGCGTATGATTTCAGTGGAATGGAGGAGTGGGAGCGGGTTCTGTTTTCATTTTGATGGAGGAGTGGGAGCGGGGTCTGTATCCATTTTGATGGAGGAGTGGGAGCGGGGACTGTTTCCAGTTTGATGGAGGAGTGGGAGCGGGGATTGTTTCCAGTTTGATGGAGGAGTGGGAATGGGGACTGTTGCCATTTTGATGGAGGAGTGGGAGCGGGGTCCTTTTTCTTTTTGATGGAGGAGTGCAAGCGGGTTCTGTTTCCATTTTGATGGAGGATTGGGAGCGGGGTCTGTTTCCATTTTGATGGAGGAGTGGGAGCGGGGACAGTTTCCAGTTAGATGCAGGAGTGGGAGCGGGGTCTATTTCCAGTTTGATGGAGCAGTGGGAGCTTGGACTGTTTCCAGTTTGATGGAGCAATGTGATCTGGGTCTGTTTCCAGTTTGATGGTGGAGTGGGAGCGGGGTCTGTTTCCATTTTGATGGTGGAGTGTGGCGGGGTCTGTTTCCATTTTGATGGTGGAGTGGGAGCGGGGACTGTTTCCAGTTTGATGGAGGAGTGGGAGCGGGGACTGTTTCCAGTTTAATGGAGGAGTGGCAGCTGGGAATGTTTCCAGTTTGATGTAGGCGTGGGAGCGGGGTCTGTATCCAGTTTGATGGAGGAGTGGGAGCGGGGACTGTTTCCAGTTTGATGGAGGAGTGGGAGCGGGAACTGTTTCCAGTTTTTTGGAGGAGTGGGAGCGGGGTCTGTTTCCAGTTTGATGGAGCAGTGGGAGCTGGGACTGTTTCCAGTTTGATGAAGGAATGGGAGCGGGGACTGTTTCCTGTTTGATGGAGGTGTGGGAGCGGGGTCTGTTTCCAGTTTGATGGAGGAGTGGGAGCGGGGACTGTTTCCTGTTTGATGGAGGAGTCGGAGCGGGGGCTGTTTCCAGTTTGATGGAGGAGTGGGAGCGGGGTCTGTTTCCATTTTGATGGAGGAGTGGGAGCGGAGACTGTTTCCTGTTCGATGGAGGAGTTGGAGCGGGGACTGTTTCCATTTTGATGGAGGAGTGGGGCGGGGACTGCTTCCATTTGGATGAAGGAGTGGGAGCGGGGACTGTTTCCAGTTTGGTGGAGGAGTGGGAGCGTTGACTGTTTGCAGTTTGATGGAGGAGTGGGAGCGGGGTCTGTTTCCAGTTTGATGGAGGAGTGCGAGCGGGGACTGTTTCCAGTTTGATGGAGGAGTGGGAGCGGGTACTGTTTCCATTTTGATGAAGGAGTGGGAGCGGGGCCTGTTTCCTGTTTGATGGAGGAGTTGGAGCGGGGAATGTTTCCAGTTTGATGGAGGAGTGGGAGCGGGGACTGTTTCCATTTTGATGGAGGAGTGGGAGCTGGGACTGTTTCCAGTTTGATGGAGGAGTGGGAGCGGGGAATGTTCCAATTTTGATGAAGGAGTGGGAGCGGGACTGTTTCCTGTTTGATGGAGGAGTTGGTGCGTGGACTGTTTCCAGTTTGATGGAGGAGTGGGAGCGGGGACTGTTTCCAGTTTGATGGACGAGTGGGTGCTGGGACTGTTTCCAGTTTGATGGAGGGGTGTGGCGGGGTCTGTTTCCAGTTTGATGGTGGAGTGGGAGTGGGGTCTGTTTCCATTTTGATGGAGGAGTTTGGCGGTGTCTGTTTCCATTTTGATCGAGGAGTGGGAGCGGGGAATGTTTCCAGTTTGATGTAGGAGTGGGGGCGGGGACTGTTTCCAGTTGAATGGAGGAGTGGCAGCTGGGACTGTTTCCAGTTTGATGGAGGAGTGGGAGCGGGTTCTGTTTTAATTTTGATGGAGGAGTGGGAGCGGGGACTGTATCCATTTTGATGGAGGAGTGGGAGCGGGGACTGTTTCCAGTTTGATGGAGGAGTGGGAGAGGGGACTGTTCCCAGTTTGTTGGAGGAGTGGGAGCGGCGACTGTTTCAGGTTTTATGAGGAGTGGGAGCTGTGTCTGTATCCAGTTTGATGGAGGAGTGGGAGCGGGGACTGTTTCCAGTTTGTTGGAGGAGTGGGTGCGGCGACTTTTTCAGGTTTTATGAGGAGTGGGAGCTGTGTCTGTATCCAGTTTGATGGAGGAGTGGAATCGGGTTATGTTTCCAGTGTGATGAGGAGTGGGAGCAGGGTCCATTTCCAATTTGATACAGGAGTGGGAGCGGGGTCTCCTCCAGCTGATGGAGGAGTCAGAGCAGCGTATGATTTCAGTGGAATGGAGGAGTGGGAGCGGGTTCTGTTTTCATTTTGATGGAGGAGTGGGAGCGGGGTCTGTATCCATTTTGATGGAGGAGTGGGAGCGGGGACTGTTTCCAGTTTGATGGAGGAGTGGGAGCGGGGATTGTTTCCAGTTTGATGGAGGAGTGGGAATGGGGACTGTTGCCATTTTGATGGAGGAGTGGGAGCGGGGTCCTTTTTCTTTTTGATGGAGGAGTGCAAGCGGGTTCTGTTTCCATTTTGATGGAGGATTGGGAGCGGGGTCTGTTTCCATTTTGATGGAGGAGTGGGAGCGGGGACAGTTTCCAGTTAGATGCAGGAGTGGGAGCGGGGTCTATTTCCAGTTTGATGGAGCAGTGGGAGCTTGGACTGTTTCCAGTTTGATGGAGCAATGTGATCTGGGTCTGTTTCCAGTTTGATGGTGGAGTGGGAGCGGGGTCTGTTTCCATTTTGATGGTGGAGTGTGGCGGGGTCTGTTTCCATTTTGATGGTGGAGTGGGAGCGGGGACTGTTTCCAGTTTGATGGAGGAGTGGGAGCGAGGACTGTTTCCAGTTTAATGGAGGAGTGGCAGCTGGGAATGTTTCCAGTTTGATGTAGGCGTGGGAGCGGGGTCTGTATCCAGTTTGATGGAGGAGTGGGAGCGGGGACTGTTTCCAGTTTGATGGAGGAGTGGGAGCGGGAACTGTTTCCAGTTTTTTGGAGGAGTGGGAGCGGGAACTGTTTCCAGTTTGATGGAGGAGTGGGAGCGGGGTCTGCTCTCAGTCTGATGGAGGAGTGGGAGCGGTGTCTGTTTCCATTTTGATGGAGGAGTGGGAGCGGCGACTGTTTCCATTTTGATGGAGGCGTGGAAGCGGGGACTGTTCCCAGTTTGATGAAGGAGTGGGAGCGGTGTCTGTTTCCATTTTTATGATGGAGTGGGAGTGGGGACTGTTTCCATTTTGATGGAGCTGTGGGAGCGGGGTCTGTTTCCAGTTGGATGGACCAGTGGGAGCTGGGACTGTTTCTAGTTTGATGGAGGAGTGGGAGCGTTGACTGTTTCCAGTTTGATGGAGGAGTGGGAGCGGGGACCTTTTCCATTTTGATGGAGGTGTGGGAGCGGGGACAGTTTCCAGTTAGATGGAGGAGTGGGAGCGGCGTCTGTTTCCAGGTTGATGGACCAGTGAGAGCTGGGACTGTTTCCAGTTTGATGGAGGAGTGGGAGCGGGTTCTGTTTCCATTTTGATGGAGGAGTGGGAGCGGGGACAGTTTCCAGTTTGATGGAGGAGTGGGAGCGGGGTCTGTTTCCAGTTTGATGGACCAGTGGGAGCTGGGACTGTTTCCGGTTTGATGGAGGAGTGGGAGCGTTGACTGTTTCCAGTTTGATGGAGGAGTGGGAGCGGGGTCTGTTTCCAGTTTGATGGAGGTGTGGGAGCGTTGACTCTTTCCAGTTTGATGCAGGAGCGGGAGCGGGGTCTGTTTCCAGTTTGATGGAGGTGTGGGAGCGGGGTCTGTTTCCAGTGTGATGAGGAGTGGGAGCAGGGTCCATTTCCAATTTGTTGCAGGAGTGGGAGCGGGGTCTCCTCCAGCTGATGGAGGAGTCGGAGCAGCGTATGATTTCAGTGGAATGGAGGAGTGGAAGCGGGGTCTGTTTTGGGCTTTATGTCGAGTGGGAGCAGGTTCTGTTTCCAGGGTGATGGAGGAGTGGGCGCGTTATTTGTTTCCAGTGGGATGGATGTGTTGGAGCAGGGTTTCTTTCCAGGGGGATGGAGGAGTTGGAGCGGTGTATGTTTCACGTTTGATGGAGGAGTGGGAGCGGGGTCTGTTTCCAGTTTGATTGAGGAGTGGCAACGGGGAATGTTTCCAGTTTGATGGAGGAGTGGGAGCCGGGACTGTATCCAATTTGATGGAGGGGTGGGAAGCGGGGACTTTCTCCAGTTTGATGGAGGAGTGGGAGCGTTGACTGTTTCCAGTTTGATGGAGGAGTGGGAGCGGGGACCTTTTCCATTTTGATGGAGGTGTGGGAGCGGGGACAGTTTCCAGTTAGATGGAGGAGTGGGAGCGGCGTCTGTTTCCAGGTTGATGGACCAGTGGGAGCTGGGACTGTTTCCAGTTTGATGGAGGAGTGGGAGCCGGTTCTGTTTCCATTTTGATGGAGGAGTGGGAGCGGGGACAGTTTCCAGTTTGATGGAGGAGTGGGAGCGGGGTCTGTTTCCAGTTTGATGGACCAGTGGGAGCTGGGACTGTTTCCGGTTTGATGGAGGAGTGGGAGCGTTGACTGTTTCCAGTTTGATGGAGGAGTGGAGCGGGGTCTGTTTCCAGTTTGATGGAGGTGTGGGAGCGTTGACTCTTTCCAGTTTGATGCAGGAGCGGGAGCGGGGACTGTTTCCAGTTTGATGGAGGTGTGGGAGCGGGGTCTGTTTCCAGTGTGATGAGGAGTGGGAGCAGGGTCCATTTCCAATTTGTTGCAGGAGTGGGAGCGGGGTCTCCTCCAGCTGATGGAGGAGTCGGAGCAGCGTATGATTTCAGTGGAATGGAGGAGTGGAAGCGGGGTCTGTTTTGGGCTTTATGTCGAGTGGGAGCAGGTTCTGTTTCCAGGGTGATGGAGGAGTGGGCGCGTTATTTGTTTCCAGTGGGATGGATGTGTTGGAGCAGGGTTTCTTTCCAGGGGGATGGAGGAGTTGGAGCGGTGTATGTTTCACGTTTGATGGAGGAGTGGGAGCGGGGTCTGTTTCCAGTTTGATTGAGGAGTGGCAACGGGGAATGTTTCCAGTTTGATGGAGGAGTGGGAGCCGGGACTGTTTCCAATTTGATGGAGGGATGGGAAGCGGGGACTTTCTCCAGTTTGATGGAGGAGTGGGAGCGGGGACTGTTTCCAGTTTGATGGAGGAGTGGGAGCGGGGTCTGTTTCCATTTTAATTTAGGAGTGTGAGCTGGGTCTGTTTCCAGTTTGATGGAGGAGTGGGAGCGGGGCCTGTATCCATTTTGATGGAGGAGTGGGAGCGGGGTCTGTTACCAGTTTGATGGAGGAGTGGGAGCGGGGACTGTTCCCAGTTTGTTGGAGGAGTGGGAGCGCTTACTGTTTCCAGTTTGAATAAGGAGTGCGAGCGGTGTCTGTTTCAATTTTGATGGAGGAGTGGGAGCGGCGACTGTTTCAGGTTTTATGAGGAGTGGAAGATGTGTCTGTATCCAGTTTGATGGAGGAGTGGAATCGCGTTGTGTTTCCAGTGTGATGAGGAGTGGGAGCAGGGTCCATTTCCAATTTGTTGCAGGAGTGGGAGCGGTGTCTCCTCCAGCTGATGGAGGAGTCGGAGCAGCGTATGATTTCAGTGGAATGGAGGAGTGGAAGCGGGGTCTGTTTTGGGCTTTATGTCGAGTGGGAGCAGGTTCTGTTTCCAGGGTGATGGAGGAGTGGGCGCGTTATTTGTTTCCAGTGGGATGGAGGTGTTGGAGCAGGGTTTCTTTCCAGGGGGATGGAGGAGTTGGAGCGGTGTATGTTTCACGTTTGATGGAGGAGTGGGAGCGGGGTCTGTTTCCAGTTTGATTGAGGAGTGGCAACGGGGAATGTTTCCAGTTTGATGGAGGAGTGGGAGCCGGGACTGTTTCCAATTTGATGGAGGGGTGGGAAGCGGGGACTTTCTCCAGTTTGATGGAGGAGTGGGAGCGGGGACTGTTTCCAGTTTGATGGAGGAGTGGGAGCGGGGTCTGTTTCCATTTTAATTTAGGAGTTGGAGCGGGATCTGTTTCCAGTTTGATGGAGGAGTGGGAGCGGGGACTGTTTCCAGTTTCATGGAGGAGTGGGAACGGGGAATGTTGCCATTTTGATGGAGGAGTGGGAGCGAGGTCCTTTTTCATTTTGATGGGCAAGTGCAAGCGGGTTCTGATTCCATTTTGATGGAGGAGTGGGAGCGGGGTCTGTTTCCATTTTGATGGAGGAGTTTGAGCGGGGACTGTTTCCAGTTAGATGCAGGAGTGGGAGCGGGGTCTGTTTCCAGTTTGATGGAGCAGTGGGAGCTGGGACTGTTTCCAGTTTGATGAAGGAATGGGAGCGGGGACTGTTTCCTGTTTGATGGAGGTGTGGGAGCGGGGTCTGTTTCCAGTTTGATGGAGGAGTGGGAGCGGGGACTGTTTCCTGTTTGATGGAGGAGTGGGAGCGGGGACTGTTTCCATTTTGATGGAGGAGTGGAAGCGGGGTCTGTTTCCATTTTGATGGAGGAGTGGGAGCGGAGACTGTTTCCTGTTCGATGGAGGAGTTGGAGCGGGGACTGTTTCCATTTTGATGGAGGAGTGGGGCGGGGAATGCTTCCATTTGGATGAAGGAGTGGGAGCGGGGACTGTTTCCAGTTTGGTGGAGGAGTGGGAGCGTTGACTGTTTGCAGTTTGATGGAGAAGTGGGAGCGGGGTCTGTTTCCAGTTTGATGGAGGAGTGGAATCGCGTTGTGTTTCCAGTGTGATGAGGAGTGGGAGCAGGGTCCATTTCCAATTTGTTGCAGGAGTGGGAGCGGTGTCTCCTCCAGCTGATGGAGGAGTCGGAGCAGCGTATGATTTCAGTGGAATGGAGGAGTGGAAGCGGGGTCTGTTTTGGGCTTTATGTCGAGTGGGAGCAGGTTCTGTTTCCAGGGTGATGGAGGAGTGGGCGCGTTATTTGTTTCCAGTGGGATGGAGGTGTTGGAGCAGGGTTTCTTTCCAGGGGGATGGAGGAGTTGGAGCGGTGTATGTTTCACGTTTGATGGAGGAGTGGGAGCGGGGTCTGTTTCCAGTTTGATTGAGGAGTGGCAACGGGGAATGTTTCCAGTTTGATGGAGGAGTGGGAGCCGGGACTGTTTCCAATTTGATGGAGGGGTGGGAAGCGGGGACTTTCTCCAGTTTGATGGAGGAGTGGGAGCGGGGACTGTTTCCAGTTTGATGGAGGAGTGGGAGCGGGGACTGTTTCCAGTTTGATGGAGGAGTGGGAGCGGGGACTGTTTCCAGTTTGATGGAGGAGTGGGAATGGGGACTGTTGCCATTTTGATGGAGGAGTGGGAGCGGGGTCCTTTTTCTTTTTGATGGAGGAGTGCAAGCGGGTTCTGTTTCCATTTTGATGGAGGATTGGGAGCGGGGTCTGTTTCCATTTTGATGGAGGAGTGGGAGCGGGGTCTGTTTCCAGTTTGATGGTGGAGTGGGAGTGGGGTCTGTTTCCATTTTGATGGAGGAGTTTGGCGGTGTCTGTTTCCATTTTGATCGAGGAGTGGGAGCGGGGAATGTTTCCAGTTTGATGTAGGAGTGGGAGCGGCGACTGTTTCAGGTTTTATGAGGAGTGGAAGATGTGTCTGTATCCAGTTTGATGGAGGAGTGGAATCGCGTTGTGTTTCCAGTGTGATGTGGAGTGGGAGCAGGGTCCATTTCCAATTTGTTGCAGGAGTGGGAGCGGTGTCTCCTCCAGCTGATGGAGGAGTCGGAGCAGCGTATGATTTCAGTGGAATGGAGGAGTGGAAGCGGGGTCTGTTTTGGGCTTTATGTCGAGTGGGAGCAGGTTCTGTTTCCAGGGTGATGGAGGAGTGGGCGCGTTATTTGTTTCCAGTGGGATGGAGGTGTTGGAGCAGGGTTTCTTTCCAGGGGGATGGAGGAGTTGGAGCGGTGTATGTTTCACGTTTGATGGAGGAGTGGGAGCGGGGTCTGTTTCCAGTTTGATTGAGGATTGGCAACGGGGAATGTTTCCAGTTTGATGGAGGAGTGGGAGCCGGGACTGTTTCCAATTTGATGGAGGGGTGGGAAGCGGGGACTTTCTCCAGTTTGATGGAGGAGTGGGAGCGGGGACTGTTTCCAGTTTGATGGAGGAGTGGGAGCGGGGTCTGTTTCCATTTTAATTTAGGAGTTGGAGCGGGATCTGTTTCCAGTTTGATGGAGGAGTGGGAGCGGGGACTGTTTCCAGTTTCATGGAGGAGTGGGAACGGGGAATGTTGCCATTTTGATGGAGGAGTGGGAGCGAGGTCCTTTTTCATTTTGATGGGCAAGTGCAAGCGGGTTCTGATTCCATTTTGATGGAGGAGTGGGAGCGGGGTCTGTTTCCATTTTGATGGAGGAGTTTGAGCGGGGACTGTTTCCAGTTAGATGCAGGAGTGGGAGCGGGGTCTGTTTCCAGTTTGATGGAGCAGTGGGAGCTGGGACTGTTTCCAGTTTGATGAAGGAATGGGAGCGGGGACTGTTTCCTGTTTGATGGAGGTGTGGGAGCGGGGTCTGTTTCCAGTTTGATGGAGGAGTGGGAGCGGGGACTGTTTCCTGTTTGATGGAGGAGTGGGAGCGGGGACTGTTTCCATTTTGATGGAGGAGTGGAAGCGGGGTCTGTTTCCATTTTGATGGAGGAGTGGGAGCGGAGACTGTTTCCTGTTCGATGGAGGAGTTGGAGCGGGGACTGTTTCCATTTTGATGGAGGAGTGGGGCGGGGAATGCTTCCATTTGGATGAAGGAGTGGGAGCGGGGACTGTTTCCAGTTTGGTGGAGGAGTGGGAGCGTTGACTGTTTGCAGTTTGATGGAGAAGTGGGAGCGGGGTCTGTTTCCAGTTTGATGGAGGAGTGGAATCGCGTTGTGTTTCCAGTGTGATGAGGAGTGGGAGCAGGGTCCATTTCCAATTTGTTGCAGGAGTGGGAGCGGTGTCTCCTCCAGCTGATGGAGGAGTCGGAGCAGCGTATGATTTCAGTGGAATGGAGGAGTGGAAGCGGGGTCTGTTTTGGGCTTTATGTCGAGTGGGAGCAGGTTCTGTTTCCAGGGTGATGGAGGAGTGGGCGCGTTATTTGTTTCCAGTGGGATGGAGGTGTTGGAGCAGGGTTTCTTTCCAGGGGGATGGAGGAGTTGGAGCGGTGTATGTTTCACGTTTGATGGAGGAGTGGGAGCGGGGTCTGTTTCCAGTTTGATTGAGGAGTGGCAACGGGGAATGTTTCCAGTTTGATGGAGGAGTGGGAGCCGGGACTGTTTCCAATTTGATGGAGGGGTGGGAAGCGGGGACTTTCTCCAGTTTGATGGAGGAGTGGGAGCGGGGACTGTTTCCAGTTTGATGGAGGAGTGGGAGCGGGGTCTGTTTCCATTTTAATTTAGGAGTTGGAGCGGGATCTGTTTCCAGTTTGATGGAGGAGTGGGAGCGGGGACTGTTTCCAGTTTCATGGAGGAGTGGGAACGGGGAATGTTGCCATTTTGATGGAGGAGTGGGAGCGGGGTCCTTTTTCATTTTGATGGGCAAGTGCAAGCGGGTTCTGATTCCATTTTGATGGAGGAGTGGGAGCGGGGTCTGTTTCCATTTTGATGGAGGAGATTGAGCGGGGACTGTTTCCAGTTAGATTCAGGAGTGGGAGCGGGGTCTGTTTCCAGTTTGATGGAGCAGTGGGAGCTGGGACTGTTTCCAGTTTGATGAAGGAATGGGAGCGGGGACTGTTTCCTGTTTGATGGAGGTGTGGGAGCGGGGTCTGTTTCCAGTTTGATGGAGGAGTGGGAGCGGGGACTGTTTCCTGTTTGATGGAGGAGTGGGAGCGGGGACTGTTTCCATTTTGATGGAGGAGTGGGAGCGGGGTCTGTTTCCATTTTGATGGAGGAGTGGGAGCGGAGACTGTTTCCTGTTCGATGGAGGAGTTGGAGCGGGGACTGTTTCCATTTTGATGGAGGAGTGGGGCGGGGAATGCTTCCATTTGGATGAAGGAGTGGGAGCGGGGACTGTTTCCAGTTTGGTGGAGGAGTGGGAGCGTTGACTGTTTGCAGTTTGATGGAGAAGTGGGAGCGGGGTCTGTTTCCAGTTTGATGGAGGAGTGGGAGCGGGGACTGATTCCAGTTTGATGGAGGAGTGGGAGCGTGGACTGTTTCCAGTTTGATGGAGGAGTGGGAGCGGGTACTGTTTCCATTTTGATGAAGGAGTGGGAGCGGGGCCTGTTTCCTGTTTGATGGAGGAGTTGGAGCGGGGAATGTTTCCAGTTTCATGGAGGAGTGGGAGCGGGGACTGTTTCCATTTTGATGGAGGAGTGGGAGCGTGGTCTGTTTCCAGTTTGATGGAGCAGTGGGAGCTGGGACTGTTTCCAGTTTGATGGAGGAGTGGGAGCGGGGAATGTTCCAATTTTGATGAAGGAGTCGGAGCTGGACTGTTTCCTGTTTGATGGAGGAGTTGGTGCGTGGAGTGTTTCCAGTTTGATGGAGGAGTCGGAGCGGGGACTGTTTCCAGTTTGATGGACGAGTGGGTGCTGGGACTGTTTCCAGTTTGATGGAGGAGTGTGGCGGGGTCTGTTTCCAGTTTGATGGTGGAGTGGGAGTGGGGTCTGTTTCCATTTTGATGGAGGAGTTTGGCGGTGTCTGTTTCCATTTTGATCGAGGAGTGGGAGCGGGGAATGTTTCCAGTTTGATGTAGGAGTGGGGGCGAGGACTGTTTCCATTTGAATGGAGGAGTGGCAGCTGGGACTGTTTCCAGTTTGATGGAGGAGTGGGAGCGGGTTCTGTTTTCATTTTGATGGAGGAGTGGGAGCGGGGTCTGTATCCATTTTGATGGAGGAGTGGGAGCGGGGACTGTTTCCAGTTTGATGGAGGAGTGGGAGCGGGGACTGTTTCCAGTTTGATGGAGGAGTGGGAATGGGGACTGTTGCCATTTTGATGGAGGAGTGGGAGCGGGGTCCTTTTTCTTTTTGATGGAGGAGTGCAAGCGGGTTCTGTTTCCATTTTGATGGAGGATTGGGAGCGGGGTCTGTTTCCATTTTGATGGAGGAGTGGGAGCGGGGTCTGTTTCCAGTTTGATGGTGGAGTGGGAGTGGGGTCTGTTTCCATTTTGATGGAGGAGTTTGGCGGTGTCTGTTTCCATTTTGATCGAGGAGTGGGAGCGGGGAATGTTTCCAGTTTGATGTAGGAGTAGGGGCGGGGACTGTTTCCATTTGAATGGAGGAGTGGCAGCTGGGACTGTCTCCAGTTTGATGGAGGAGTGGGAGCGGGTTCTGTTTTGATTTTGATGGAGGAGTGGGAGCGGGGACTGTATCCATTTTGATGGAGGAGTGGGAGCGGGGACTGTTTCCAGTTTGATGGAGGAGGGGGAGAGGGGACTGTTCCCAGTTTGTTGGAGGAGTGGGAGCGGCGACTGTTTCAGGTTTTATGAGGAGTGGGAGCTGTGTCTGTATCCAGTTTGATGGAGGAGTGGGAGCGGGGACTGTTTCCAGTTTGTTGGAGGAGTGGGTGCGGCGACTTCTTCCGGTTTTATGAGGAGTGGGAGCTGTGTCTGTATCCAGTTTGATGGAGGAGTGGAATCGGGTTATGTTTCCAGTGTGATGAGGAGTGGGAGCAGGGTCCATTTCCAATTTGATACAGGAGTGGGAGCGGGGTCTCCTCCAGCTGATGGAGGAGTCAGAGCAGCGGATGATTTCAGTGGAATGGAGCAGTGGGAGCGGGTTCTGTTTTCATTTTGATGGAGGAGTGGGAGCGGGGTCTGTATCCATTTTGATGGAGGAGTGGGAGCGGGGACTGTTTCCAGTTTGATGGAGGAGTGGGAGCGGGGACTGTTTCCAGTTTGATGGAGGAGTGGGAATGGGGACTGTTGCCATTTTGATGGAGGAGTGGGAGCGGGGTCCTTTTTCTTTTTGATGGAGGAGTGCAAGCGGGTTCTGTTTCCATTTTGATGGAGGATTGGGAGCGGGGTCTGTTTCCATTTTGATGGAGGAGTGGGAGCGGGGACAGTTTCCAGTTAGATGCAGGAGTGGGAGCGGGGTCTATTTCCAGTTTGATGGAGCAGTGGGAGCTGGGACTGTTTCCAGTTTGATGGAGCAATGTGATCTGGGTCTGTTTCCAGTTTGATGGTGGAGTGGGAGCGGGGTCTGTTTCCATTTTGATGGTGGAGTGTGGCGGTGTCTGTTTCCATTTTGATGGTGGAGTGGGAGCGGGGACTGTTTCCAGTTTGATGGAGGAGTGGGAGCGGGGACTGTTTGCAGTTTGATGGAGGAGTGGCAGCTGGGAATGTTTCCAGTTTGATGTAGGCGTGGGAGCGGGGTCTGTATCCAGTTTGATGGAGGAGTGGGAGCGGGGACTGTTTCCAGTTTGATGGAGGAGTGGGAGCGGGAACTGTTTCCAGGTTTTTGGAGGAGTGGGAGCGGGAACTGTTTCCAGTTTGATGGAGGAGTGGGAGCGGGGTCTGCTCTCAGTTTGATGGAGGAGTCGGAGCGGTGTCTGTTTCCATTTTGATGGAGGAGTGAGAGCGGCGACTGTTTCAGGTTTTATGAGGAGTGGGAGCTGTGTCTGTATCCGGTTTGATGGAGGAGTGGAATCGGGGTATGTTTCAAGTGTGATGAGGAGTGGGAGCAGGGTCCATTTCCAATTTGATGCAAGAGTGGGAGCGGTGTCTCCTGTGGCTGATGGAGGAATCGCAGCAGCGTATGATTTCGGTGGAATGGAGGAGTGGTAGTGGGGTCTGTTTTGGGCTTTATGTGGAGTGGGAGCAGGTTCTGTTTCCAGGGTGGTGGAGGAGTGGGCGCGTTATTTGTTTCCAGTGGGATGGAGGTGTTGGAGCAGGGTTTCTTTCCAGGGGGATGGAGGAGTTGGAGCGGTGTCTGTTTCAAGTTTTGATGGAGGAGTGGGAGCTGGTCTGTTTCCATTTTGATGGAGGAGTGGGAGCGGGGACATTTTCCTGTTTGATGGAGGAGTTGGAGCGGTGTCTGTTTCCAGTTAGATGGACCAGTGGGAGCTGGGACTATTTCAAGTTTGATGGAGGAGTGGGAGCGTTGACTGTTTCCAGTTTGATGGAGGAGTGGGAGCGGGGTCTTTTTCCATTTTGATGGAGGTGTGGGAGCGGGGACAGTTTCCAGTTAGATGGAGGAGTGGGAGCGGGTCCTGTTTCCAGTTTGATGGAGGAGTGGGAGCGGCGACAGTTTACAGTTTGATGGAGGAGTGGGAGCGGGTCCTGTTTCCAGTTTGGTGGACCAGTGGGAGCTGGGACTGTTTCCGGTTAGATGGAGGAGTGGGAGCGTTGACTGTTTCCAGTTTGATAGAGGAGTGGGAGCGGGATCTGTTTCCAGTTTGATGGAGGCGTGGGAGCGTTGACTGTTTCCAGTTTGATGCAGGAGTGGGAGCGTTGACAGTTTCCAGTTTGATGGAGGTGTGGGAGCGTTGTCTGTTTCCAGTTTGATGAATGAGTGGGAGCGGTGTCTGTTTCCATTTTGATGATGGAGTGGGAGCGGGGACTGTTTCCATTTTGATGGAGGCGTTGAAGCGGGGACTGTTCCCAGTTTGATGAAGGAGTGGGAGCGGTGTCTGTTTCCATTTTTATGATGGAGTGGGAGCGGGGACTGTTTCCATTTTGATGGAGTTGTGGGAGCGGGGTCTGTTTCCAGTTTGATGAAGGAGTGGGAGCGGTGTCTGTTTCCAGTTTGATGGAGGAGTGGGAGCGGGGACATTTTCCTGTTTGATGGAGGAGTGGGAGCGGTGTCTGTTTCCAGTTAGATGGACCAGTGGGTGCTGGGACTGTTTCTAGTTTGATGGAGGAGTGGGAGCGTTGACTGTTTCCAGTTTGATGGAGGAGTGGGAGCGGGGACCTTTTCCATTTTGATGGAGGTGTGGGAGCGGGGACAGTTTCCAGTTAGATGGAGGAGTGGGAGCGGCGTCTGTTTCCAGGTTGATGGACCAGTGGGAGCTGGGACTGTTTCCAGTTTGATGGAGGAGTGGGAGCGGGTTCTGTTTCCATTTTGATGGAGGAGTGGGAGCGGGGACAGTTTCCAGTTTGATGGAGGAGTGGGAGCGGGGTCTGTTTCCAGTTTGATGGAGGTGTGGGAGCGTTGACTGTTTCCAGTTTGATGCAGGAGCGGGAGCGGGGTCTGCTTCCAGTTTGATGGAGGTGTGGGAGCGTGGTCTGTTTCCAGTTTGATGAAGGAGTGTGAGCGGTGTCTGTTTCCATTTTGATGATGGAGTGGGAGCGGGGACTGTTTCCATTTTGATGGAGGCGTGGAAGCGGGGACTGTTTCCAGTTTGATGAAGGAGTGGGAGCGGTGTCTGTTTCCATTTTGATGGAGGTGTGGGAGCGGGGTCTGTTTCCAGTTTGATGAAGGAGTGGGAGCGGTGTCTGTTTCCATTTTGATGAAGGAGTGGGAGCGGGGACTGTTTCCATTTTGATGGAGGCGTGGAAGCGGGGACTGTTTCCAGTTTGAGGAAGGAGTGGGAGCGGTGTCTGTTTCCATTTTGATGATTGAGTGGGAGCGTTGACTGTTTCCAGTTTTGATGGAGTTGTGGGAGCGGGGTCTGTTTCCATTTTGATGAAGAAGTGGGAGCGGGGACTGTTTCCAGTTTGATGGAGGAGTGGGAGCTGGGACTGTTTCCAGTTTGGTGGAGGAGTGGGAGCGTTGTCTGTTTCCAGAGTGATGGATATGTGGGAGCGGGGTTTGTTTCCAGTTTGATGGAGGAGTGGGAGCGGGGTCTGTTTCCAGTTTGATGGAGCAGTGGGAGCTGGGACTGTTTCCAGTTTGATGGAGGAATGGGAGCGGGGACTGTTTCCTGTTTGATGGAGGAGTGGGAGCGGGGTCTGTTTCCAGTTTGATGGAGGAGTGGGAGCAGGGACTGTTTCCTGTTTGATGGAGGAGTGGGAGCGGGGACTGTTTCCAGTTTGATGGAGGAGTGGGAGCGGGGTCTGTTTCCATTTTGATGGAGGTGTGGGAGCGGGGACTGTTTCCTGTTCGATGGAGGAGTTGGAGCGTTGGCTGTTTCCATTTTGATGGAGGAGTGGGGAGGGGACTGTTTCCATTTTGATGAAGGACTGGGAGCGGGGACTGTTTCCAGTTTGGTGGAGGAGTGGGAGCGTTGACTGTTTGCAGTTTGATGGAGGAGTGGGAGCGGGGTCTGTTTCCAGTTTGATGGAGGAGTGGGAGCGGGGACTGATTCCAGTTTGATGGAGGAGTGAGAGCGTGGACTGTTTCCAGTTTGATGGAGGAGTGGGAGCGGGTACTGTTTCCATTTTGATGAAAGAGTGGGAGCGGGGCCTGTTTCCTGTTTGATGGAGGAGTTGGAGCGGGGAATGTTTCCAGTTTGATGGAGGAGTGGGAGCGGGGACTGTTTCCAGTTTGATGGAGGAGTGGGAGCGGGGTCTGTTTCCATTTTGATGGAGGTGTGGTAGCGGGGACTGTTTCCTGTTCGATGGAGGAGTTGAAGCGTTGACTGTTTCCATTTTGAAGGAGGAGTGGGGAGGGGACTGTTTCCATTTTGATGAAGGACTGGGAGCAGGGACTGTTTCCAGTTTGGTGGAGGAGTGGGAGCGTTGACTGTTTGCAGTTTGATGGAGGAGTGGGAGCGGGGTCTGTTTCCAGTTTGATGGAGGAGTGGGAGCGGGGACTGATTCCAGTTTGATGGAGGAGTGAGAGCGTGGACTGTTTCCAGTTTGATGGAGGAGTGGGAGCGGGTACTGTTTCCATTTTGATGAAAGAGTGGGAGCGGGGCCTGTTTCCTGTTTGATGGAGGAGTTGGAGCGGGGAATGTTTCCAGTTTGATGGAGGAGTGGGAGTGGGGACTGTTTCCATTTTGATGGAGGAGTGGGAGCGTGGTGTGTTTCCAGTTTGATGGATCAGTGGGAGCTGGGACTGTTTCCAGTTTGATGGAGGAGTGGGAGCGGGGACTGTTCCAATTTTGATGAAGGAGTGGGAGCGGGGACAGTTTCCTGTTTGATGGAGTAGTGGGAGCTGGGACTGTTTCCAGTTTGATGGAGGAGTGTGGCGGGGTCTGTTTCCAGTTTGATGGTGG
Source organism: Heterodontus francisci (assembly GCF_036365525.1). Lineage (NCBI taxonomy): Eukaryota > Metazoa > Chordata > Chondrichthyes > Heterodontiformes > Heterodontidae > Heterodontus > Heterodontus francisci. Next base: position 783,708 of record NW_027140953.1, on the reverse strand, counting down.
AGTGGGAGTGGGGTCTGTTTCCATTTTGATGGAGGAGTGTGGCGGGGTCTGTTTCCATTTTGACGAGGAGTGGGAGCAGGCACTGTTTCCAGTTTGATGGAGGATTGGGGGTGGGGACCGTTTCCAGTTTAATGGAGGAGTGGCAGCTGGGACTGTTTCCGGTTTGATGGAGGAGTGGGAGCGTTGACTGTTTCCAGTTTGATGGAGGAGTGGGAGCGGGGTCTGTTTCCACTTTGATGGAGGCGTGGGAGCGTTAACTGTTTCCAGTTTGATGCAGGAGTGGGATCGTTGACTGTTTCCAGTTTGATGGAGGTGTGGGAGCGGGGTCTGTTTCCAGTTTGATGAAGGAGTGGGAGCGGTGTCTGTTTCCATTTTGATGATGGAGTGGGAGCGGGGACTGTTTCCTTTTTGATGGAGGCGTGGAAGCGGGGACTGTTTCCAGTTTGATGAAGGAGTGGGAGCGGTGTCTGTTTCCATTTTGATGGAGGTGTGGGAGCGGGGTCTGTTTCCAGTTTGATGAAGGAGTGGGAGCGGTGTCTGTTTCCATTTTGATGATGGAGTGGGTGCGGGGACTGTTTCCATTTTGATGGAGGCGTGGAAGCGGGGACTGTTTCCAGTTTGATGAAGGAGTGGGAGCGGTGTCTGCTTCCAATTTGATGATGGAGTGGGAGCGGGGACTGTTTCCATTTTGATGGAGTTGTGGGAGCGGGGTCTGTTTCCAGTTTGATGAAGGAGTGGGAGCGGTGTCTGTTTCCAGTTTGATGAAGGAGTGGGAGCGGTGTCTGTTTCCATTTTGATGATGGAGTGGGAGCGTTGACTGTTTCCAGTTTTGATGGAGGAGTGGGAGCGGGGTCTGTTTCCATTTTGATGAAGAAGTGGGAGCGGGGACTGTTTCCAGTTTGATGGAGGAGTGGGAGCGGGGAATGTTTCCAGTTTGGTGGAGGAGTGGGAGCGTTGACTGTTTCCAGTTTGATGGATGTGTGGGAGCGGGGTTTGTTTCCAGTTTGATGGAGGAGTGGGAGCGGGGTCTGTTTCCAGTTTGATGGAGCAGTGGGAGCTGGGACTGTTTCCATTTTGATGGAGGAATGGGAGCGGGGACTGTTTCCTGTTTGATGGAGGAGTGGGAGCGGGGTCTGTTTCCAGTTTGATGGAGGAGTGGGAGCGGGGACTGTTTCCTGTTTGATGGAGGAGTGGGAGCGGGGACTGTTTCCAGTTTGATGGAGGAGTGGCAGCGGGGTCTCTTTCCAATTTGATGGAGGTGTGGGGCGGGGACAGTTTCCAGTCTGATGGAGGAGTGGGAGCGGGGACTGATTCCAGTTTGATGGAGGAGTGAGAGCGTGGACTGTTTCCAGTTTGATGGAGGAGTGGGAGCGGGTACTGTTTCCATTTTGATGAAGGAGTGGGAGCGGGGCCTGTTTCCTGTTTGATGGAGGAGTGGGAGCGGGGACTGTTTCCATTTTGATGGAGGAGTGGGAGCGTGGTCTGTTTCCAGTTTGATGGATCAGTGGGTGCTGGGACTGTTTCCAGTTTGATGGAGGAGTGGGAGCGGGGACTGTTCCAATCTTGATGAAGGAGTGGGAGCGCGGACTGTTTCCAGTTTGATGGAGGAGTGGGAGCTGGGACTGTTTCCAGTTTGATGGAGGAGTGGGAGCGGGGACTGTTCCAATCTTGATGAAGGAGTGGGAGCGCGGACTGTTTCCATTTTGATGAAGGAGTGGGAGCGGGGCCTGTTTCCAGTTTGATGGAGGAGTGGGAGCGGGGACTGTTTCCATTTTGATGGAGGAGTGGGAGCGTGGTCTGTTTCCAGTTTGATGGATCAGTGGGAGCTGGGACTGTTTCCAGTTTGATGGAGGAGTGGGAGCGGGGACTGTTCCAATCTTGATGAAGGAGTGGGAGCGCGGACTGTATCCTGTTTGATGGAGGAGTGGGAGCTGGGAATGTTTCCAGTTTGATGGAGGAGTGTGGCGGGGTCTGTTTCCAGTTTGAGGGTGGAGTGGGAGTGGGGTCTGTTTCCATTTTGATGGAGGAGTGTGGCGGGGTCTGTTTCCATTTTGATCGAGGAGTGGGAGCAGGGACTGTTTCCAGTTTGATGGAGGAGAGGAGGTGGGGACCGTTTCCAGTTTAATGGAGGAGTGGCAGCTGGGACTGTTTCCAGTTTGATGGAGGAGTGGGAGCGGGTTCTGTTTTCATTTTGATGGAGGAGTGGGAGCGGGGTCTGTATCCATTTTGATGGAGGAGTGGGAGCGGGGACGGTTTCCAGTTTGATGGAGGAGTGTGAGCGGGGACTGATCCCAGTTTGATGGAGGAGTGGGAGCGGGGACATTTTCCTGTTTGATGGAGGAGTGGGAGCGGTGTCTGTTTCCAGTTAGATGGACCAGTGGGAGCTGGGACTGTTTCAAGTTTGATGGAGGAATGGGAGCGGGGACTTTTTCCATTTTGATGGAGGTGTGGGAGCGGGGACAGTTTCCAGTTAGATGGAGGAGTGGGAGCGGCGTCTGTTTCCAGGTTGATGGACCAGTGGGAGCTGGGACTGTTTCCAGTTTGATGGAGGAGTGGGAGCGGGTTCTGTTTCCATTTTGATGGAGGAGTGGGAGCGGGGACAGTTTGCAGTTTGATGGAGGAGTGGGAGCGGGGTCTGTTTCCAGTTTGATGGACCATTGGGAGCTGGGAAGGTTTCCGGTTTGATGGAGGAGTGGGAGCGTTGACTATTTCCAGTTTGATGGAGGAGTGGGTGCGGGGTCTGTTTCCAGTTTGATGGAGGCGTGGGAGAGTTGACCGTTTCCAGTTTGATGCAGGAGTGGGAGCGGGGAATGTTTCCAGTTTGATGGAGGAGTGGGAGCGGGGACTGTTTCCATTTTGATGGAGGAGTGGGAGCGTGGTGTGTTTCCAGTTTGATGGATCAGTGGGAGCTGGGACTGTTTCCAGTTTGATGGAGGAGTGGGAGCGGGGACTGTTCCAATTTTGATGAAGGAGTGGGAGCGGGGACAGTTTCCTGTTTGATGGAGTAGTGGGAGCTGGGACTGTTTCCAGTTTGATGGAGGAGTGTGGCGGGGTCTGTTTCCAGTTTGATGGTGGAGTGGGAGTGGGGTCCGTTTCCATTTTGATGGAGGAGTGTGGCGGGGTCTGTTTCCATTTTGACGAGGAGTGGGAGCAGGCACTGTTTCCAGTTTGATGGAGGATTGGGGGTGGGGACCGTTTCCAGTTTAATGGAGGAGTGGCAGCTGGGACTGTTTCCGGTTTGATGGAGGAGTGGGAGCGTTGACTGTTTCCAGTTTGATGGAGGAGTGGGAGCGGGGTCTGTTTCCACTTTGATGGAGGCGTGGGAGCGTTAACTGTTTCCAGTTTGATGCAGGAGTGGGATCGTTGACTGTTTACAGTTTGATGGAGGTGTGGGAGCGGGGTCTGTTTCCAGTTTGATAAAGGAGTGGGAGCGGTGTCTGTTTCCATTTTGATGATGGAGTGGGAGCGGGGACTGTTTCCTTTTTGATGGAGGCGTGGAAGCGGGGACTGTTTCCAGTTTGATGAAGGAGTGGGAGCGGTGTCTGTTTCCATTTTGATGGAGGTGTGGGAGCGGGGTCTGTTTCCAGTTTGATGAAGGAGTGGGAGCGGTGTCTGTTTCCATTTTGATGATGGAGTGGGTGCGGGGACTGTTTCCATTTTGATGGAGGCGTGGAAGCGGGGACTGTTTCCAGTTTGATGATGGAGTGGGAGCGGTGTCTGCTTCCAATTTGATGATGGAGTGGGAGCGGGGACTGTTTCCATTTTGATGGAGTTGTGGGAGCGGGGTCTGTTTCCAGTTTGATGAAGGAGTGGGAGCGGTGTCTGTTTCCAGTTTGATGAAGGAGTGGGAGCGGTGTCTGTTTCCATTTTGATGATGGAGTGGGAGCGTTGACTGTTTCCAGTTTTGATGGAGGAGTGGGAGCGGGGTCTGTTTCCATTTTGATGAAGAAGTGGGAGCGGGGACTGTTTCCAGTTTGATGGAGGAGTGGGAGCGGGGAATGTTTCCAGTTTGGTGGAGGAGTGGGAGCGTTGACTGTTTCCAGTTTGATGGATGTGTGGGAGCGGGGTTTGTTTCCAGTTTGATGGAGGAGTGGGAGCGGGGTCTGTTTCCAGTTTGATGGAGCAGTGGGAGCTGGGACTGTTTCCAGTTTGATGGAGGAATGGGAGCGGGGACTGTTTCCTGTTTGATGGAGGAGTGGGAGCGGGGTCTGTTTCCAGTTTGATGGAGGAGTGGGAGCGGGGACTGTTTCCTGTTAGATGGAGGAGTGGGAGCGGGGACTGTTTCCAGTTTGATGGAGGAGTGGCAGCGGGGTCTGTTTCCAATTTGATGGAGGTGTGGGGCGGGGACTGTTTCCAGTCTGATGGAGGAGTGGGAGCGGGGACTGATTCCAGTTTGATGGAGGAGTGAGAGCGTGGACTGTTTCCAGTTTGATGGAGGAGTGGGAGCGGGTACTGTTTCCATTTTGATGAAGGAGTGGGAGCGGGGCCTGTTTCCTGTTTGATGGAGGAGTGGGAGCGGGGACTGTTTCCATTTTGATGGAGGAGTGGGAGCGTGGTCTGTTTCCAGTTTGATGGATCAGTGGGAGCTGGGACTGTTTCCAGTTTGATGGAGGAGTGGGAGCGGGGACTGTTCCAATCTTGATGAAGTAGTGGGAGCGCGGACTGTTTCCAGTTTGATGGAGGAGTGGGAGCTGGGACTGTTTCCAGTTTGATGGAGGAGTGGGAGCGGGGACTGTTCCAATCTTGATGAAGGAGTGGGAGCGCGGACTGTTTCCATTTTGATGAAGGAGTGGGAGCGGGGCCTGTTTCCAGTTTGATGGAGGAGTGGGAGCGGGGACTGTTTCCATTTTGATGGAGGAGTGGGAGCGTGGTCTGTTTCCAGTTTGATGGATCAGTGGGAGCTGGGACTGTTTCCAGTTTGATGGAGGAGTGGGAGCGGGGACTGTTCCAATCTTGATGAAGGAGTGGGAGCGCGGACTGTATCCTGTTTGATGGAGGAGTGGGAGCTGGGAATGTTTCCAGTTTGATGGAGGAGTGTGGCGGGGTCTGTTTCCAGTTTGAGGGTGGAGTGGGAGTGGGGTCTGTTTCCATTTTGATGGAGGAGTGTGGCGGGGTCTGTTTCCATTTTGATCGAGGAGTGGGAGCAGGGACTGTTTCCAGTTTGATGGAGGAGAGGAGGTGGGGACCGTTTCCAGTTTAATGGAGGAGTGGCAGCTGGGACTGTTTCCAGTTTGATGGAGGAGTGGGAGCGGGTTCTGTTTTCATTTTGATGGAGGAGTGGGAGCGGGGTCTGTATCCATTTTGATGGAGGAGTGGGAGCGGGGACGGTTTCCAGTTTGATGGAGGAGTGTGAGCGGGGACTGATCCCAGTTTGATGGAGGAGTGGGAGCGGGGACATTTTCCTGTTTGATGGAGGAGTGGGAGCGGTGTCTGTTTCCAGTTAGATGGACCAGTGGGAGCTGGGACTGTTTCAAGTTTGATGGAGGAATGGGAGCGGGGACTTTTTCCATTTTGATGGAGGTGTGGGAGCGGGGACAGTTTCCAGTTAGATGGAGGAGTGGGAGCGGCGTCTGTTTCCAGGTTGATGGACCAGTGGGAGCTGGGACTGTTTCCAGTTTGATGGAGGAGTGGGAGCGGGTTCTGTTTCCATTTTGATGGAGGAGTGGGAGCGGGGACAGTTTGCAGTTTGATGGAGGAGTGGGAGCGGGGTCTGTTTCCAGTTTGATGGACCATTGGGAGCTGGGAAGGTTTCCGGTTTGATGGAGGAGTGGGAGCGTTGACTATTTCCAGTTTGATGGAGGAGTGGGTGCGGGGTCTGTTTCCAGTTTGATGGAGGCGTGGGAGAGTTGACCGTTTCCAGTTTGATGCAGGAGTGGGAGCGTTGACTGTTTCCAGTTTGATGGAGGTGTGGGAGCGGGGTCTGTTTCCAGTTTGATGAAGGAGTGGGAGCGGTGTCTGTTTCCATTTTGATGATGGAGTGGGAGCGGGGACTGTTTCCATTTTGATGGAGGCGTGGAAGCGGGGACTGTTTCCAGTTTGATGAAGGAGTGGGAGCGGTGTCTGTTTCCATTTTGATGATGGAGTGGTAGCGGGGACTGTTTCCATTTTGATGGAGTTGTGGGAGCGGGGTTTGTTTCCAGTTTGATGAAGGAGTGGGAGCGGTGTCTGTTTCCAGATTGATGAAGGAGTGGGAGCGGTGACTGTTTCCATTTTGATGATGGAGTGGGAGCGTTGACTGTTTCCAGTTTGGTGGAGGAGTGGGAGGGGGTCTGTTTCAAGTTTGATGGAGGAGTGGGAGCGGGATCTGTTTCCATTTTAATGAAGAAGTGGGAGCGGGGACTGCTTCCAGTTTGATGGAGGAGTGGGAGCGGGGTTTGTTTCCATTTTGATGAAGAAGTGGGAGCGGGGACTGTTTCCAGTTTGACGGAGGAGTGGGAGCGGGGTCCTTTTCCATTTTGATGGAGGAGTGGGAGCAGGGTCTGTTTCCATTTTGATGGAGGCGTGGGAGCGGGGACAGTTTCCAGTTAGATGGAGAAGTGGGAGCGGGAACTGTTTCCATTTAGATGCAGGAGTGGTAGCGCGGACTGTTTCCATTTTGATATAGGAGTGGGAGCGGGGTCTGTGTCCATTTTGATGGAGGCGTGGGAGCGGGGACTGTTTCCAGTTTGATGGCGGAGTGGGAGCGCGGACTGTTTCCATTTTGATATAGGAGTGGGAGCGGGGTACTTTTCCATTTTGATGGAGGAGTGCAAGCGGGTTCAGCTTCCATTCTGATGGCGGAGTGGGAGCGGGGTCTGTTTCCATTTTGATGGAGGCGTGGGAGCGTTGACTGTTTCCAGTTTGATGGAGGAGTGGGAGATGAGTCTGTTTCCAGTTTGATGGAGGAGTGGGAGCGGGGACTGTTTCCAGTTTGATGGAGGAGTGGGTGCGTTGACTGTTTCCAGTTTGATGAAGGAGTGGGAGCTATATCTGTTGCCATTTTGATGATGGAGTGGGAGCATTCACTGTTTCCAGTTTGATGAAGGATTGGGAGCGGGTCTGTTTCCAGTTTGATGGAGGAGTGGGAGCGGGGTCTGTTTCCAGTTTGATGGAGGAGTGGGAGCGGTGTCTGTTTCCATTTTGATGAAGCAGTGGGAGCGGGGTCTGTTTCCATTTTGATGAAGAAGTGGGAGCGGGGACTGTTTCCAGTTTGGTGGAGGAGTGGGAGCATTGACTGTTTACAGTTTGATGGAGGTGTGGGAGCGGGGTCTGTTTCCAGTTTGATGGAGGTGTGGGAGCTGGGACTGTTTCCAGTTTGATGGAGGAGTTGGAGCGGGGACTGTTTCCAGTTTGATGTGGGAGTGGGTGCGTTGTCTGTTTCCAGTTTGATGAAGGATTGGGAGGGGGGTATGTTTCCATTTTGATGAAGAAGTGGGAGCGGGGTCTGTTTCCATTTTGATGAAGGAGTGGGAGCGGGGACTGTTTCCAGTTTGGTGGAGGAGTGGGAGCATTGACTGTTTACAGTTTGATGGAGGTGTGGGAGCGGGGTCTGTTACCAGTTTGTTGGAGGTGTGGGAGCTGGGACTGTTTCCAGTTTGATGGAGGAGTTGGAGCGGGGACTGTTTCCAGTTTGTTGTGGGAGTGGGAGCGTTGTCTGTTTCCAGTTTGATGAAGGATTGGGAGGGGGGTATGTTTCCATTTTGATGAAGAAGTGGGAGCGGGGTCTGTTTCCATTTTGATGAAGGAGTGGGAGCGGGGACTGTTTCCAGTTTGGTGGAGGAGTGGGAGCGTTGACTGTTTCCAGTTTGATGGAGGAGTAGGAGCGTTGTCTTTTTCCAGTTTGATGGATGAGTGTGAGCGGGGTCTGTTTCCAGTTTGATGGAGGAGTGGGGACGGGGATTGTTTCCATTTTGATGGAGAAGTGGGAGCGTTGACTGTTTCCAGTTTGATGGAGGAGTGGGAGCGGGGACTGTTTCCGGTTTGATGGAGGAGTGGGAGCTGGTCTGTTTCCAGTTTGATGGAGGAGTGGGAGCGGGGACTGTTTCTATTTTGATGAAGAAGAGGGAGCGGGGTCTGTTTCCAGTTTGCTGGAGGAGTGGGAGCGGGGTCTGTTTTCAGTTTGATGGAGGAGTGGGAGCGGGGACTGTTTCCAGTTTGATGGAGGAGTGGGAGCGGGGACTGTTTCCAGTTTGATGGAAGAGTGGGAGCGGTGTCTGTTTCCATTTTGATGTCGGAGTGGGAGCGGGGACAGTTTCCAGTTTGATGGAGGAGTGGGAGCTGGGACTGTTTCCAGTTTGATGGAGGAGTGGGAGCGGGGACTGTTGCCTGTTTGATGGAGGAGTGGGAGCTGGGACTGTTTCCAGTTCGATGGTGGAGTGGGAGCGTGGTCTGTTTCCATTTTGATGGAGGAGTGGGAGCGGGGACAGTTTCCAGTTTGATGGAGGACTGGGAGCGGGGTCTTTTTGCAGTTTGATGGAGGATTGGGAGCGGGTACTGTTTCCAGTTTGGTGGACGAGTGGGAGCGGGGACTGTTTCCATTTTAATGAAGAAGTGGAAGCCGGGACTGTTTGCAGTTTGGTGGAGGAGTGGGAGCGGGGACTGTTTCCAGTTTGATGGAGGAGTGGGGGAGGGGTCTGCTTCCAGTTTGATGGAGGAGTGGGAGCGGGATCTGTTCCCATTTTAATGAAGTGGGAGCGGGGACTGTTTCCAGTTTGATGGAAGAGTGGGAGCGGGGACTGTTTCCAGTTTGGTGGAGGAGTGGGAGAGGGGTCTGTTTACAGTTTGATGGAGGAGTGGGAGCGGGCACTGTTTCCAATTTGATGGAGGAGTGTGAATCGGGGTCAGTTTCCATTTTGATGAAGAAGTGGGAGCGGGGACTGTTTCCTGTTAGATGGAGGACTGGGAGCGGGTTCTGTTTCCAGTTTGATGGAGGAGAGGGAGCGGGGACAGTTTCCAGTTTGGTGGAGGAGTGGGAGCTGGGATTGTTTCCAGTTTGGTGGAGGAGTGGCAGCGTTGAATGTTTCCAGTTTGATGGAGGAGTGGGAGAGGGGTCTGTTTCGAGTTTGATGGAGGATTGGGAGCTGGGTCTGTTTCCAGTTTGGTGGAGGAGTGGGAGCGGGGACTGTTTCCATTTTAATTAAGAAGTGGGAGCGGGGACTGTTTCCAGTTTGGTGGAGGTGTGGGCGCGGGGTCTGTTTCCAGTTTGATGGAGGAGTGGGAGCGGGGACTGTTTCCATTTTAATGAAGAAGTGGGAGCGGGGACTGTTTGCAGTTTGGTGGAGGAGTGGGAGTGGGGACTGTTTCCAGTTTGATGGAGGAGTGGGAGCGGGGACTGTTTCCAGTTTGGTGGAGGAGTGGGAGCGTTGACTGTTTCCAGTTTGATGGAGGAGTGGGAGCGGGGTCTGTTTCCAGTTTGATGGAGGCGTGGGAGCGGGTACTGCTTGCAGTTTGATGGAGGAGTGTGAGCGGGGTCTGTTTCCATTTTGATGATGAGGTGGGAGCGGGGTCTGTTTCCAGTTTGATGGAGGAGTGGGAGCGGGGTATGTTTCCAATTTGATGGAGGAGTGGGAGCGGGGTCTGTTTCCAGTTTGATGGAGGAGTGGGAGCGGGGACTGTTTCCAGTTTCGTGGAGGAGTGGGAGCGTTGACTGTTTCCAGTTTGATGGAGGAGTGGGAGAGGAGTCTGTTTCCAGTTTGATGGAGGAGTGGGAGCGGGGACTGTTTCCAGTTTGATGGTGGAGTGGGAGCGGGGACTGTTTCCAGTTTGATGCAGCAGTGGGAGCGTGTTTGTTTCTTCCTTGATGGAGGAGTGAGAGCGGGGACTGCTTCCAGTTTGATGGAGGAGTGGGAGCCGGGTTTGTTCCCATTTTGATGGAGTGTGTGGGATCGGGGACAGTTTCCAGTTAGATGGAGGAGTGGGAGCGGGGTCTGTTTCCAGATTGATGGAGATTTGGGAGCGGGATGTGTTTCCATTTTGGTGGAGGAGTGGGAGCGGGGACTGTTTCCAGTTTGATGGCGGAGTGGGAGCGCGAACTGTTTCCATTTTGATGTAGGAGTGGGAGCGGGGTCCTTTTCCATTTTGATGGAGGGGTGCAAGCTGGTTCTGTTTCCATTTTGATGGAGGCGTGGGAGCGGGGACAGTTTCCATTTTGATGGAGGCGTGGGATCCGGGACTGTTTCCAGTTTGATGGAGGTGTGGGAGCCGGGACTGTTTCCAGTTTGATGGAGGAGTGGGAGCAGGGACATTCTCCAGTTTGATGGAAGAGTGGGAGCGGGGACTCCTGCCCGTTTGATGGAGGAGTGGGAGCGGGGTCTGTTTCCAGTTCGATGGAGGAGTGGGAGCGGGGATGTTTCCAGTTTGATGGAGGAGTCGGAGCGGGGACTGTTTCCATTTTTGTGGAGGAGTGGGAGCGTTGACTGTTTCCAGTTTGATGGAGGAGTGGGAGAGGGGTCGGTTTCCAGTTTGATGGAGGAGTGGGAGCGGGGTCTGTTTCCATTTTAATGAAGATGTGGGAGTGGGGACTTATTCCAGTTTGATGGAGGAGTGGGAGCGGGGACTGTTTCCAGTTTGGTGGAGGAGTGGGAGCGTTGACTGTTTCCAGTTTGATGGAGGAGTGGGAGAGGGGTCTGTTTCCAGTTTGATGGAGGAGTGGGTGCGGGGTCTGTTTCCAGTTTGATGCAGGAGTGGGAGCGTGTTTGTTTCTTCCTTGATGGAGGAGTGAGAGCGGGGACTGCTTCCAGTTTGATGTAGGAGTGGGAGCGCGTTCTGTTTCCATTTTGATGGAGGCGTGGGAGCGGGTTTTGTTTCCATTTTGATGGAGGTGTGGGATCGGGGACAGTTTCCAGTTAGATGGAGGAGTGGGAGCGGGGACTGTTTCCAGATTGATGGAGATTTGGGAGCGGGATCTGTTTCCATTTTGTTGGAGGAGTGGGAGCGGTGACTGTTTCCCGTATGATGGCGGAGTGGGAGCGCGAACTGTTTCCATTTTGATGTAGGAGTGGGAGCGGGGTCCTTTTCCATTTTGATGGAGGAGTGCAAGCGGGTTCTGTTTCCATTTTGATGGAGGCGTGGGAGCGGGGACAGTTTCCATTTTGATGGAAGCGTGGTATCGGGGACTGTTTCCAGTTTGATGGAGGTGTGGGAGCCGGGACTGTTTCCAGTTTGATGGAGGAGTGGGAGCAGGGACTTTTTCCAGTTTGATGGAGGAGTGGGAGCGGGGACTGCTGCCAGTTTGATGGAGGAGTGGGAGCGGGGTCTGTTTCCAGTTTGATGGAGGAGTGGGAGCGGGGATGTTTCCAGTTTGATGGAGGAGTCGGAGCGGGGACTGTTTCCAGTTTGGTGGAGGAGTGGGAGCGTTGACTGTTTCCAGTTTGATGGAGGAGTGGGAGAGGGGTCTGTTTCCAGTTTGATGGAGGAGTGGGAGCGGGGTCTGTTTCCAGTTTGATGGTGGAGTGGGAGCGGGGTCTGTTTCCAGTTTGATGGAGGAGTGGGAGCGGAGTCTGTTTCCAGTTTGATGGAGGAGTGGGAGCGGGGTCTGTTTCCAGTTTGATGGAGGAGTGGGAGCGGGCACTGTTTCCAGTTTGATGGAGGAGTGGGAGCGGGGTCTGTTTCCAGTTTGATAGAGGAGTGGGAGCGGGGTCTGTTTCTAGTTTGATGGAGGAGTGGGAGCGGGGTCTGTTTCCAGTTTGATGGAGGAGTGGGAGCGGGGTCTGTTTCCAGTTTGATGGAGGAGTGGGAGCGAGGACAGTTTCCAGTTTGGTGGAGGAGTGGGAGCGTTGACTGTTTCCAGTTTGATGGAGGAGTGGGAGAGGAGTCTGTTTCCAGTTTGATGGAGGAGTGGGAGCGGGGACTGTTTCCAGTTTGATGGCGGAGTGGGAGCGGGGACTGTTTCCAGTTTGATGCAGGAGAGGGAACGTGTTTGTTTCTTCCTGGATGGAGGAGTGAGAGCGGGGACTGCATCCAGTTTGATGAAGGGGTGGGAGAGGGTTCTGTTTCCATTTTGATAGAGGAGTGGGAGCGGGGTTTGTTTCCATTTTGATGGAGGTGTGGGATCGGGGACAGTTTCCAGTAAGATGTAGGAGTGGGAGCGGGGACTGTTTCCAGATTGATGGAGATTTGGGAGCGGGATCAGTTTCCATTTTGTTGGAGGAGTGGGAGCGGGGACTGTTTCCAATTTGATTGCGGAGTGGGAGCGCGAACTGTTTCCATTTTGATGTAGGAGTGGGAGCGGGGTCCTTTTGCATTTTTATGGAGGAGTGCAAGCGGGTTCTGTTTGCATTTTGATGGAGGCGTGGGAGCGGGGACAGTTTCCATTTTGATGGAGGCGTGGGATCCGGGACTATTTCCAGTTTGATGGAGGTGTGGGAGTTGGTCTGTTTCCAGTTTGATGGAGGAGTGGGAGCGGGGTATGTTTCCAATTTGATGGAGGAGTGGGAGCGGGGTCTGTTTCCAGTTTGATGGAGGAGTGGGAGCGGGGTCTGTTTCCAGTTTGATGGAGGAGTGGGAGCGAGGACAGTTTCCAGTTTGGTGGAGGAGTGGGAGCGTTGACTGTTTCCAGTTTGATGGAGGAGTGGGAGAGGAGTCTGTTTCCAGTTTGATGGAGGAGTGGGAGCGGGGACTGTTTCCAGTTTGATGGCGGAGTGGGAGCGGGGACTGTTTCCAGTTTGATGCAGGAGAGGGAACGTGTTTGTTTCTTCCTGGATGGAGGAGTGAGAGCGGGGACTGCATCCAGTTTGATGAAGGAGTGGGAGAGGGTTCTGTTTCCATTTTGATAGAGGAGTGGGAGCGGGGTTTGTTTCCATTTTGATGGAGGTGTGGGATCGGGGACAGTTTCCAGTAAGATGTAGGAGTGGGAGCGGGGACTGTTTCCAGATTGATGGAGATTTGGGAGCGGGATCAGTTTCCATTTTGTTGGAGGAGTGGGAGCGGGGACTGTTTCCAATTTGATTGCGGAGTGGGAGCGCGAACTGTTTCCATTTTGATGTAGGAGTGGGAGCGGGGTCCTTTTCCATTTTTATGGAGGAGTGCAAGCGGGTTCTGTTTGCATTTTGATGGAGGCGTGGGAGCGGGGACAGTTTCCATTTTGATGGAGGCGTGGGATCCGGGACTATTTCCAGTTTGATGGAGGTGTGGGAGTTGGTCTGTTTCCAGTTTGATGGAGGAGTGGGAGCGGGGTATGTTTCCAATTTGATGGAGGAGTGGGAGCGGGGTCTGTTTCCAGTTTGATGGAGGAGTGGGAGCGGGGACTGTTTCCAGTTTCGTGGAGGAGTGGGAGCGTTGACTGTTTCCAGTTTGATGGAGGAGTGGGAGAGGAGTCTGTTTCCAGTTTGATGGAGGAGTGGGAGCGGGGACTGTTTCCAGTTTGATGGTGGAGTGGGAGCGGGGACTGTTTCCAGTTTGATGCAGGAGTGGGAGCGTGTTTGTTTCTTCCTTGATGGAGGAGTGAGAGCGGGGACTGCTTCCAGTTTGATGTAGGAGTGGGAGCGCGTTCTGTTTCCATTTTGATGGAGGAGTGGGAGCGGGGTTTGTTTCCATTTTGATGGAGTGTGTGGGATCGGGGACAGTTTCCAGTTAGATGAAGGAGTGGGAGCGGGGACTGTTTCCAGATTGATGGAGATTTGGGAGCGGGATGTGTTTCCATTTTGGTGGAGGAGTGGGAGCGGGGACTGTTTCCAGTTTGATGGCGGAGTGGGAGCGCGAACTGTTTCCATTTTGATGTAGGAGTGGGAGCGGGGTCCTTTTCCATTTTGATGGAGGGGTGCAAGCTGGTTCTGTTTCCATTTTGATGGAGGCGTGGGAGCGGGGACAGTTTCCATTTTGATGGAGGCGTGGGATCCGGGACTGTTTCCAGTTTGATGGAGGTGTGGGAGCCGGGACTGTTTCCAGTTTGATGGAGGAGTGGGAGCAGGGACTTTCTCCAGTTTGATGGAAGAGTGGGAGCGGGGACTCCTGCCCGTTTGATGGAGGAGTGGGAGCGGGGTCTGTTTCCAGTTTGATGGAGGAGTGGGAGCGGGGATGTTTCCAGTTTGATGGAGGAGTCGGATCGGGGACTGTTTCCATTTTTGTGGAGGAGTGGGAGCGTTGACTGTCTCCAGTTTGATGGAGGAGTGGGAGAGGGGTCGGTTTCCAGTTTGATGGAGGAGTGGGAGCGGGGTCTGTTTCCATTTTAATGAAGATGTGGGAGTGGGGACTGTTTCCAGTTTGATGGAGGAGTGGGAGCGGGGACTGTTTCCAGTTTGGTGGAGGAGTGGGAGCGTTGACTGTTTCCAGTTTGATGGAGGAGTGGGAGAGGGGTCTGTTTCCAGTTTGATGGAGGAGTGGGTGCGGGGTCTGTTTCCAGTTTGATGCAGGAGTGGGAGCGTGTTTGTTTCTTCCTTGATGGAGGAGTGAGAGCGGGGACTGCTTCCAGTTTGATGTAGGAGTGGGAGCGCGTACTGTTTCCATTTTGATGGAGGCGTGGGAGCGGGTTTTGTTTCCATTTTGATGGAGGTGTGGGATCGGGGACAGTTTCCAGTTAGATGGAGGAGTGGGAGCGGGGACTGTTTCCAGATTGATGGAGATTTGGGAGCGGGATCTGTTTCCATTTTGTTGGAGGAGTGGGAGCGGTGACTGTTTCCAGTATGATGGCGGAGTGGGAGCGCGAACTGTTTCCATTTTGATGTAGGAGTGGGAGCGGGGTCCTTTTCCATTTTGATGGAGGAGTGCAAGCGGGTTCTGTTTCCATTTTGATGGAGGCGTGGGAGCGGGGACAGTTTCCATTTTGATGGAAGCGTGGTATCGGGGACTGTTTCCAGTTTGATGGAGGTGTGGGAGCCGGGACTGTTTCCAGTTTGATGGAGGAGTGGGAGCAGGGACTTTCTCCAGATTGATGGAGATTTGGGAGCGGGATCTGTTTCCATTTTGTTGGAGGAGTGGGAGCGGTGACTGTTTCCAGTATGATGGCGGAGTGGGAGCGCGAACTGTTTCCATTTTGATGTAGGAGTGGGAGCGGGGTCCTTTTCCATTTTGATGGAGGAGTGCAAGCGGGTTCTGTTTCCATTTTGATGGAGGCGTGGGAGCGGGGACAGTTTCCATTTTGATGGAAGCGTGGTATCGGGGACTGTTTCCAGTTTGATGGAGGTGTGGGAGCCGGGACTGCTTCCAGTTTGATGGAGGAGTGGGAGCGGGAACTGCTGCCAGTTTGATGGAGGAGTGGGAGCGGGGTCTGTTTCCAGTTTGATGGAGGAGTGGGAGCGGGGATGTTTCCAGTTTGATGGAGGAGTCGGAGCGGGGTCTGTTTCTAGTTTGATGGAGGAGTGGGAGCGGGCACTGTTTCCAGTTTGATGGAGGAGTGGGAGCGGGGTCTGTTTCCAGTTTGATAGAGGAGTGGGAGCGGGGTCTGTTTCTAGTTTGATGGAGGAGTGGGAGCGGGGTCTGTTTCCAGTTTGATGGAGGAGTGGGAGCGGGGTCTGTTTCCAGTTTGATGGAGGAGTGGGAGCGAGGACAGTTTCCAGTTTGGTGGAGGAGTGGGAGCGTTGACTGTTTCCAGTTTGATGGAGGAGTGGGAGAGGAGTCTGTTTCCAGTTTGATGGAGGAGTGGGAGCGGGGACTGTTTCCAGTTTGATGGCGGAGTGGGAGCGGGGACTGTTTCCAGTTTGATGCAGGAGAGGGAACTTGTTTGTTTCTTCCTGGATGGAGGAGTGAGAGCGGGGACTGCATCCAGTTTGATGAAGGAGTGGGAGAGGGTTCTGTTTCCATTTTGATAGAGGAGTGGGAGCGGGGTTTGTTTCCATTTTGATGGAGGTGTGGGATCGGGGACAGTTTCCTGTAAGATGTAGGAGTGGGAGCGGGGACTGTTTCCAGATTGATGGAGATTTGGGAGCGGGATCAGTTTCCATTTTGTTGGAGGAGTGGGAGCGGGGACTGTTTCCAATTTGATTGCGGAGTGGGAGCGCGAACTGTTTCCATTTTGATGTAGTAGTGGGTGCGGGGTCCTTTTCCATTTTTATGGAGGAGTGCAAGCGGGTTCTGTTTGCATTTTGATGGAGGCGTGGGAGCGGGGACAGTTTCCATTTTGATGGAGGCGTGGGATCCGGGACTATTTCCAGTTTGATGGAGGTGTGGCAGTTGGACTGTTTCCAGTTTGATGGAGGAGTGGGAGCAGGGACTTTCTCCAGTTAGATGGAGGAGTGGGAGCGGGGCCTGTTTCCAGATTGATGGAGATTTGGGAGCGGGATCTGTTTCCATTTTGTTGGAGGAGTGGGAGCGGGGACTGTTTCCAGTATGATGACGGAGTGGGAGCGCGAACTGTTTCCATTTTGATGTAGGAGTGGGAGCGGGGTCCCTTTCCATTTTGATGGAGGAGTGCAAGCGGGTTCTGTTTCCATTTTGATGGAGGCGTGGGAGCGGGGACAGTTTCCATTTTGATGGAAGCGTGGGATCGGGGACTGTTTCCAGTTTGATGGAGGTGTGGGAGCCGGGACTGTTTCCAGTTTGATGGAGGAGTGGGAGCAGGGACTTTCTCCAGTTTGATGGAGGAGTGGGAGCGGGGACTGCTGCCAGTTTGATGGAGGAGTGGCAGCGGGGTCTGTTTCCAGTTTGATGGAGGAGTGGGAGCGGGGATGTTTCCAGTTTGATGGAGGAGTCGGAGCGGGGACTGTTTCCAGTTTGGTGGAGGAGTGGGAGCGTTGACTGTTTCCAGTTTGATGGAGGAGTGGGAGAGGGGTCTGTTTCCAGTTGATGGAGTAGTGGGAGCGGGGTCTGTTTCCAGTTTGATGGAGGAGTGGGAGCGGGGTCTGTTTCCAGTTTGATGGAGGAGTGGGAGCGGGGTCTGTTTCCAGTTTGATGGAGGAGTGGGAGCGGGGTCTGTTTCCAGTTTGATGGAGGAATGGGTGCGGGGTCTGTTTCCAGTTTGATGGAGGAGTGGGAGCGGGCACTGTTTCCAGTTTGATGGAGGAGTGGGAGCGGGGTCTGTTTCCAGTTTGATGGAGGAGTGGGAGCGGGGTCTGTTTCCAGTTTGATGGAGGAGTGGGAGCGGGGTCTGTTTCCAGTTTGATGGAGTAGTGGGAGCGGGGTCTGTTTCCAGTTTGATGGAGGAGTGGGAGCGGGGACAGTTTCCAGTTTGGTGGAGGAGTGGGAGCGTTGACTGTTTCCAGTTTGATGGAGGAGTGGGAGAGGAGTCTGTTTCCAGTTTGATGGAGGAGTGTGAGCGGGGACTGTTTCCAGTTTGATGGCGGAGTGGGAGCGGGGACTGTTTCCAGTTTGATGCAGGAGAGGGAACTTGTTTGTTTCTCCCTTGATGGAGGAGTGAGAGCGGGTACTGCTTCCAGTTTGATGTAGGAGTGGGAGAGGCTTCTGTTTCCATTTTGATGGAGGAGTGGGAGCGGGGTTTGTTTCCATTTTGATGGAGGTGTGGGATCGGGAACAGTTTCAAGTTAGATGGAGGAGTGGGAGCGGGGACTGTTTCCAGATTGATGGAGATTTGGGAGCGGGATATGTTTCCATTTTGTTGGAGGAGTGGGAGCGGGGACTGTTTCCAATTTGAGTGCGGAGTGGGAGCGCGAACTGTTTCCATTTTGATGTAGGAGTGGGAGCGGGGTCCTTTTCCATTTTTATGGAGGAGTGCAAGCGGGTTCTGTTTGCATTTTGATGGAGGCGTGGGAGCGGGGACAGTTTCCATTTTGATGGAGGCGTGGGATCCGGGACTATTTCCAGTTTGATGGAGGTGTGGGAGCCGGGACTGTTTCCAGTTTGCTGGAGGAGTGGGAGCAGGGACTTTCTCCAGTTCGATGGAGGAGTGGGAGCGGGGACTGTTTCCAGATTGATGGAGATTTGGGAGCGGGATCTGTTTCCATTTTGTTGGAGGAGTGGGAGCGGTGACTGTTTCCAATTTGAGTGCGGAGTGGGAGCGCGAACTGTTTCCATTTTGATGTAGGAGTGGGAGCGGGGTCCTTTTCCATTTTTATGGAGGAGTGCAACGGGTTCTGTTTCCATTTTGATGGAGGCGTGGGAGCGGGGACAGTTTCCATTTTGAAGGAAGCGTGGGATCGGGGACTGTTTCCAGTTTGATGGAGGTGTGGGAGCCGGGACTGTTTCCAGTTTGATGGAGGAGTGGGAGCAGGGACTTTCTCCAGTTTGATGGAGGAGTGGGAGCGGGGACTGCTGCCAGTTTGATGGAGGAGTGGGAGCGGAGTCTGTTTCCAGTTTGATGGAGGAGTGGGAGCGGGGATGTTTCCAGTTTGATGGAGGAGTCGAAGCGGGGACTGTTTCCAGTTTGGTGGAGGAGTGGGAGCGTTGACTGTTTCCAGTTTGATGGAGGAGTGGGAGAGGGGTCTGTTTCCAGTTTGATGGAGGAGTGGGAGCGGGGTCTGTTTCCAGTTTGATGGAGGAGTGGGAGCGGGGTCTGTTTCCAGTTTGATGGAGGAGTGAGAGCGGCGTCTGTTTCCAGTTTGATGGAGGAGTGGGAGCGGGGTCTGTTTCCAGTTTGATGGAGGAGTGGGAGCGGGGTCTGTTTCCAGTTTGATGGAGGAGTGGGAGCGGGCACTGTTTCCAGTTTGATGGAGGAGTGGGAGCGGGCACTGTTTCCAGTTTGATGGAGGAGTGGGAGCGGGGTCTGTTTCCAGTTTGATGGAGGAGTGGGAGCGGGGTCTGTTTCCAGTTTGCTGGAGTAGTGGGAGCGGGGTCTGTTTCCAGTTTGATGGAGGAGTGGGAGCGGGGTCTGTTTCCAGTTTGATGGAGGAGTGGGAGCGGGGACTGTTTCCATTTTGGTGGAGGAGTGGGAGCGTTGACTGTTTCCAGTTTGATGGAGGAGTGGGAGAGGAGTCTGTTTCCAGTTTGATGGAGGAGTGGGAGCGGGGACTGTTTCCAGTTTGATGGCGGAGTGGGAGCGGGGACTGTTTCCAGTTTGATGCAGGAGAGGGAACTTGTTTATTTCTTCCTTGATGGAGGAGTGAAAGAGGGGACTGCTTCCAGTTTGATGTAGGAGTGGGAGAGGGTTCTGTTTCCATTTTGATGGAGGAGTGCGAGCGGGGTTTGTTTCCATTTTGATGGAGGTGTGGGATCGGGGACACTTTCCAGTTAGATGGAGGAGTGGGAGCGGGGACTGTTTCCAGATTGCTGGAGATTTGGGAGCGGGATCTGTTTCCATTTTGTTGGAGGAGTGGGAGCGGGGACTGTTTCCAATTTGATTGCGGAGTGGGAGCGCGAACTGTTTCCATTTTGATGTTGGAGTGGGAGCGGGGTCCTTTTCCATTTTCATGGAGGAGTGCAAGCGGGTTCTGTTTGCATTTTGATGGAGGCGTGGGAGCGGGGACAGTTTCCATTTTGATGGAGGCGTGGGATCCGGGACTATTTCCAGTTTGATGGAGGTGTGGGAGCCGGGACTGTTTCCAGTTTGATGGAGGAGTGGGAGCAGGGACTTTCTCCAGTTTGATGGAGGAGTGGGAGCGGGGTCTGTTTCCAGTTTGATGGAGGAGTGGGAGCGGGGATGTTTGCAGTTTGATGGATGAGTGGGAGCGGGTTCTGTTTCCAGTTTGATGGAGGAGTGGGAGCGGGGTCTGTATCCATTTTGATGGAGGAGTGGCAGCTGGGACTGTTTCCAGTTTGATGGAGGAGTGGGACCGGGGTCTGTTTTCATTTTGATGGACTAGTGGGAGTGGGGTCTGTATCTAGTTTGATGGAGGAGTGGGAGCGGGGACTGTTTCCATTTTAATGAAGAAGTGGGAGCGGGGACTGTTTGCAGTTTGGTGGAGGAGTGGGAGCGGGGACTGTTTCCAGTTTGGTGGAGGAGTGGGAGCTTTGACTGTTTCCAGTTTGATGGAGGAGTGGGAGAGGTGTCGGTTTCCAGTTTGATGGAGGAGTGGGAGCGGGGTCTGTTTCCATTTTAATGAAGATGTGGGAGTGGGGACTGTTTCCAGTTTGATGGAGGAGTGGGAGCGGGGACTGTTTCCAGTTTGATGGAGGAGTGGGAGCGGGCACTGTTTCCAGTTTGATGGAGGAGTGTGAGCGGGGTCTGTTTCCATTTTGATGAAGAAGTGGGAGCGGGGACTGTTTCCAGTTTGATGGCGGAGTGGGAGCGGGGACTGTTTCCAGTTTGATGCAGGAGTGAGAGCGTGTTTGTTTCTTCCTTGATGGAGGAGTGAGAGCGGGGACTGCTTCCAGTTTGATGGAGGAGTGGGAGCGGGTTCTGTTTCCATTTTGATGGAGGAGTGGGAGCGGGGTCTGTTTCCATTTTGATGGAGGTGTGGGATCGGGGACAGTTTCCAGTTAGATGGAGGAGTGGGAGCGGGGACTGTTTCCAGATTGTTGGAGGTTTGGGAGCGGGATTTGTTTCCAATTTGTTGGAGGAGTGGGAGCGGGGACTGTTTCCAGTTTGATGGCGGAGTGGGAGAGCGAACTGTTTCCATTTTGATGTATGAGTGGGAGCGGGCTCCTTTTCCATTTTGATGGTGGAGTGCAAGCGGGTTCTGTTTCCATTTTGATGGAGGCGTGGGTGCGGGGACAGTTCCATTTTGATGGAGGCGTGGGATCCGGGACAGCTTCCATTTTGATGGAGGTGTGGGAGCCGGGACTGTTTCCAGTTTGATGGAGGAGTGGGAGAGGGGACTTTCTCCAGTTTGATGGAGGAGTGGGAGCGGGGACTGTTGCCAGTTTGATGGAGGAGTGGGAGAGGGGTCGGTTTCCAGTTTGATGGAGGAGTGGAAGAGGGGTCTGTTTCCATTTTAATGAAGATGTGGGAGTGGGGACTGTTTCCAGTTTGATGGAGGAGTGGGAGCGGGGACTGTTTCCAGTTTGGTGGAGGAGTGGGAGCGGGGTCTGTTTCCATTTTAATGAAGATGTGGGAGTGGGGACTGTTTCCAGTTTGATGGAGGAGTGGGAGCGGGGACTGTTTCCAGTTTGGTGGAGGAGTGGGAGCGTTGACTGTTTCCAGTCTGATGGAGGAGTGGTAGAGGGGTCTGTTTCCAGTTTGATGGAGGAGTGGGAGCGGGCACTGTTTCCAGTTTGATGGAGGAGTGTGAGCGGGGTCTGTTTCCATTTTGATGAAGAAGTGGGAGCGGGGACTGTTTCCAGTTTGATGGAGTAGTGGGAGCGGGGTCTTTTTCCAGTTTGATGGAAGAGTGGGAGCGGGGTCTGTTTCCAGTTTGATGGAGGAGTGGGAGCGGGGACTGTTTCCAGTTTGGTGGATGAGTGGGAGCGTTGACTGTTTCCAGTTTGATGGAGGAGTGGGAGAGGAGTTTGTTTCCAGTTTGATGGAGGAGTGGGAGCGGGGACTGTTTCCAGTTTGATGGCGGAGTGGGAGCGGGGACTGTTTCCAGTTTGATGCAGGAGTGGGAGCGTGTTTGTTTCTCCTTGATGGAGGAGTGAGAGCGGGGACTGCTTCCAGTTTGATGTGGGAGTGGGAGCGGGTTCTGTTTCCATTTTGATGGAGGAGTGGGAGCGTGGTCTGTTTCCATTTTGATGGAGGTGTGGGATCGGGGACAGTTTCCAGTTAGATGGAGGAGTGGGAGCGGGGACTGTTTCCAGATTGATGGAGGTTTGGGAGCGGGATCTGTTTCCAGTTTGATGGCGGAGTGGGAGAGCGAACTGTTTCCATTTTGATGTATGAGTGGGAGCGGGGTCCTTTTCCATTTTGATGGTGGAGTGCAAGCGGGTTCTGTTTCCATTTTGATGGAGGCGTGGGAGCGGAGAAAGTTTCCATTTTGATGGAGGCGTGGGATCCGGGACAGTTTCCATTTTGATGTCGGTGTGGGAGCCGGGACTGTTTCCAGTTTGATGGAGGAGTGGGAGCGGGGACTTTCTCCAGTTTGATGGAGGAGTGGGAGCGGGGACTGTTGCCAGTTTGATGGAGGAGTGGGAGCGGGGTCTGTTTCCAGTTTGATGGAGGCGTGGGAGCTGGGAATGTATCCAGTTTGATGGATGAGTGGGAGCGGGTTCTGCCTCCAGTTTGATGGAGGAGTGGGAGCGGGGTCTGTATCCATTTTGATGGAGGAGTGGCAGCTGTGACTTTTTCCAGTTTGATGGAGGAGTGGGACCGGGGTCTGTTTTCATTTTGATGGACTAGTGGGTGTGGGGTCTGTATCCATTTTGATGGAGGTTTGTGGCGGGGTCTGTTTCCATTTTGATGAAGGACTGGGAGCGGGGACTGTTTCCAGTTTGATGGACGAGCGGGAGCGGGGACTGTTTCCAGTTTGATGGTGGAGTGGGAGCGGGGACTGTTTCCAATTTGATGCTGCAGTGGGAGCGGAGTCTCCTCCAGCTGATGGAGCAGTCGGAGCAGCTTATGATTTTTGTGGAATGGAGGAGTGGTAGCGGGGTCTGTTTTGGGCTTTATGTGGACTGGGAGCAGGTTTTGTTTCCAGGGTGATGGAAGAGTGGGCGCGTTATTTGTTTCCAGTGGGATGGAGGTGTTAGAGCAGGGTTTCTTTCCAGGGGAATGGAGGAGTTGGAGCGGTGTCTGTTTCACGTTTGATGGAGGAGTGGGAGCGGGGTCTGTTTCCAGTTTGATGGAGGAGTGGGAACGGGGAATGTTTCCAGTTTGATGGAGGAGTGGGAGCGGGGTCTGTTTCCAATTTGATGGAGGGGTGGGAGCGGGGACTTTCTCCAGTTTGATGGAGGAGTGAGAGAGGGGACTGTTTCCAGTTTGATGGAGGATTGGGAGCGGGGACTGTTTCCATTTTGATGGAGGAGTTGGAGCGGGGACTGTTTCCAGTTTGATGGAGGAGTGGGAGCGAGGTTTGCTTCCATTTTGATGAAGAAGTGGGAGCGTTGACTGTTTCCAGTTTGATGGAGGAGTGGGAGCGGGGACTGTTGCCAGTTTGATGGAGGAGTGGGAGCGGTGTCTGTTTCCATTTTGATGGAGGAGTGGGAGCTGGGACTGTTTCCAGTTTGATGGAGGAGTGCAAGCGGGTTCTGTTTCCATTTTGATGGAGGAGTGGGAGCGGGGTCTGTTTCCGTTTTGATGAAGTCGTGGGAGTGGGGACTGTTTCCAGTTCGATGGGGAAGTGGAAGCGGGGTCTGTTTCCAGTTTGAGCCAGCAGTGGGAGCTGGGACTGTTTCCAGTTTGATGGAGGAGTGGGAGCGGGGACTGTTGCCAGTGTGATGGAGCAGTGGGAGCTGGGACTGTTTCCAGTTTGATGGGGTAGTGGGAGTGGGGACTGTTGCCAGTTTGATGGAGGAGTGGGAGCGGGGTCTGATTCCATTTTATTGAAGAAGTGGGAGCGGGGACTCTTTCCAATCTGATGGAGGAGTGGGAGCGGCGTCTGTTTCCAGTTTGATCGAGGAGTGGGAGCGGGGTCTGTTTCCAGTTTGATGGAGGAGTGTGAGCGGGGTCTGGTTCCATTTTGATGAAGAAGTGGGAGCGGGGACTGTTTCCTGTTTGATGATGGAGTGGGAGCGGCGTCTTTTTCCAGTTTGATGGAGGAGTGGGAGCGGGGAATGTTCCCAGTTTGGTGGAGGATTGGGAGCGTTGACTGTTTCCAGTTTGATGGAGGAGTGGGAAAGGGGTCTGTTTCCAGTTTGATGGAGTAGTGGGAGGGGGTCTGTTTTCATTATGATGGACTAGTGGGAGTGGGGTCTGTATCCATTTTGACGGAGGTGTGTGGCGGGGTCTGTTTCCAGTTTGATGGAGGAGTGGGAGCGGTGACTGTTTCCATTTTGATGGCGGAGTGGGAGCTGGGACTGTTTCCAGTTTGATGCAGGAGCGGGAGCGTGTTTGTTTCTTCCTT
The DNA here is from genome assembly GCF_036365525.1 of Heterodontus francisci. Classification (NCBI taxonomy): domain Eukaryota; kingdom Metazoa; phylum Chordata; class Chondrichthyes; order Heterodontiformes; family Heterodontidae; genus Heterodontus; species Heterodontus francisci. The sequence continues at coordinate 760,030 of NW_027140953.1, read as the reverse complement.
GATGTAGGAGTGAGAGCGGGGAGTGCTTCCAGTTTGATGTAGGAGTGGGAGCGGGTTCTGTTTCCAATTAGATGGAGGAGTGGGAGCGGGGACTGTTTCCAGATTGATGGAGGTTTGGGTGCGGGATCTGTTTCCATTTTGTTGGAGGAGTGGGAGAGGGGACTGTTTCCAGTTTGATGGCGGAGTGGGAGCGCGAACTGTTTCCATTTTGATGTAGGAGTGGGAGAGGGGACCTTTTCCATTTTGATGGAGGAGTGCAAGCGGGTTCTGTTTCCATTTTGATGGAGGCGTGGGAGCGGGGACAGTTTCCATTCTGATGGAGGCGTGGGATCCGGGACTGTTTCCAGTTTGATGGAGGTTTGGGAGCCGGGACTGTTTCCAGTTTGATGGAGGAGTGGGAGCGGGGACTTTCTCCAGTTTGATGGAGGAGTGGGAGCGGGGACTGTTGCCAGTTTGATGGAGGAGTGGGAGCGGGGTCTGTTTCCATTTTGATGGAGGAGTGGGAGCGGGGTCTGTTTCAGGTTTTATGAGGAGTGGGAGCGGTGTCGGTATCCAGTTTTATGGAGGATTGGAATCGGGGTCTGTTTTCCGTGTGATGAGAAGTGGGAGCAGGCTCCATTTCCAGTTTAATGGAGTAGTGGGAGCGGGGTCCGTTTCCATTTTGATGGAGGAGTGGGAGCGGGATCTGTGTCCAGTTTCATGGAGGAGTGGGAGCGGGGACTGTTTCCATTTTGATGGAGGAGTGGGAGCGGGACCTGTGTCCAGTTTGATGGAGGAGTGGTAGCGGGGACTGTTTCCAGTTTGATGGAGGAGTGGGAGCGGGGTCTGTTTCCAGTTTGAAGGAGGAGTGGGAGCGGGGTATGTTTCGAGTTTGATGGAGGAGTGTGAGCGGTTCTGTTTCCATTTTGATGGAGGTGTCGGAGCGCGGACTGTTTCCATTTTGATGGAGGAGTGGGAGCGGGGTCTGTGTCCAGTTTCATGGAGGAGTGGGAGCGGGGTCTGCTTCCAGTTTGATGGAAAAGTGGGAGCGGGGTCTGTTTCCAGTTTGATGGAAGAGTGTGAGCTGGGTCCATTTCCAGTTTGATGCAGGAGTGGGAACGGGGTCTGTTTCCATTTTGATGGAGGAGTGGGAGCGGGGTCTGTTTCCAGTTTGATGGAGGAGTGGGAGCTTCGTCTGCTTCCATTTTGATGGAGGAGTGGGAGCGGAGTCTGCACCCAGCTTGAAGGAGGAGTATGAGCGGGTCTGTTTCCAGTTTGATGGTGGAGTGGGAGCGTTGTCTGTGTCCATTTGATGGAGGAGTTGGAGCGGCGTCTGTTAACAATTAGATGGAGCAGTGGGAGCGGGGTCTGATTCCAGTTTGATGGAGGAGTGGGAGCGGGGTCTGTTTCCATTTTGATGGAGGAGTGTGAGTGGGGTCCATTTCCAGTTTGATGGAGGTGTGGGAGCGGGTCTTTGTCCAGTTTAATGGAGAAGTGGGAGCCGGGACTACTTGCAGTTTGATGGAGGAATGGGAACGTGTCTATGTCCAGTTTGATGGAAGAGTGGGAGCGGGGTCTGTTTCCAGTTTGATGGAAGGGTGTGTGTGGGGTCCATTTCCAGTTTGATGCAGAATTGGGAGCGGGGTCTTTTTCCAGTTATTTGGTGGATTGGGAGCGGGGTCTGTTTCCAGTTTGATGGTGGAGTGTGAGCGGGGTCCATTGACAGTTTGATGGAGGAGTGGGAACGGGGTCTGTTTCCATTTTGATGGAGGAGTGGGAGCGGGGTCTGTTTCCAGTTTGATGGAGGAGTGGGAGCGGGGTCTGCTTCCATTTTGATGGAGGAGTGGGAGCGGAGTCTGCACCCAGCTTGATGGAGGAGTATGAGCGGGTCTGTTTCCAGTTTGATGGCAGAGTGGGAGCGGGGTCTGTTTCCATTTGATGGAGGAGTTGGAGAGGCGTCTGTTAACAATTAGATGGAGCAGTGGGAGCGGGGTCTGATTCCAGTTTGATGGAGGAGTGGGAGCATCGTCTGTTTCCATTTTAATGGAGGAGTGTGAGTGGGGTCCATTTCCAGTTTGATGTAGGTGTGGGAGCGGGTCTTTGTCCAGTTTAATGCAGAAGAGGGAGCCGGGACTATTTGCAGTTTGATGGAGGAATGGGAACGTGTCTATGTCCAGTTTGATGGAGGAGTGGGAGCGGGGTCTGTTTCCAGTTTGATGGAAGAGTGTGTGCGGGGTCCATTTCCAGTTTGATGCAGGATTGGGAGCGGTGTCTTTTTCCAGTTATTTGGAGGATTGGGAGCGGGGTCTGTTTCCAGTTTGATGGAGGAGTGGGAGCGGCGTCTGTTTCCACTTTGATGGAGGAGTGGGAGCGGGGTCTGTGTCCAGTTTCATGGAGGAGTGGGAGCGGGGTCTGCTTCCAGTTTGATGGAAGAGTGGGAGCGCGGTCTGTTTCCAGTTTGATGGAAGAGTGTGAGCGGGGTCCATTTGCAGTTTGATGGAGGAGTGGGAACGGGGTCTGTTTCCATTTTGATGGAGGTGTGGGAGCGGGGTCTGTTTCCAGTTTGATGGAGGAGTGGGAGCGGCGTCTGCTTCCAATTTGATGGAGGAGTGGGAGCGGAGTCTGCACCCAGCTTGAAGGAGGAGTATGAGCGGGTCTGTTTCCAGTTTGATGGCGGAGTGGGAGCGGGGTCTGTGTCCATTTGATGGAGGAGTTGGAGCGGCGTCTGTTAACAATTAGATGGAGCAGTGGGAGCGGGGTCTGATTCCAGTTTGATGGAGGAGTGGGAGCGGGGTCTGTTTCCATTTTGATGGAGGAGTGTGAGTGGGGTCTGATTCCAGTTTAATGGAGGAGTGGGAGCGGTGTATGTTTCCAGTTTGATGGAAGAGTGTGTGCGGGGTCCATTTCCAGTTTGATGCAGAATTGGGAGCGGTGTCTTTTTCCAGTTATTTGGAGGATTGGGAGCGGGGTCTGTTTCCAGTTTGATGGAGGAGTTTGAGCTGGGTCCATTTACAGTTTGATGGAGGAGTGGGAACGGGGTCTGTTTCCATTTTGATGGAGGAGTGGGAGCGGGGTCTCTTTCCAGTTTGATGGAGGAGTGGGAGCGGGGTCTGCTTCCATTTTGATGGAGGAGTGGGAGCGTAGTCTGCACCCAGCTTGATGGAGGAGTATGAGCGGGTCTGTTTCCAGTTTGATGGCGGAGTGGGAGCGGGGTCTGTTTCCATTTGATGGAGGAGTTGGAGCGGCGTCTGTTAACAATTAGATGGAGCAGTGGGAGCGGGGTCTGATTCCAGTTTAATGGAGGAGTGGGAGCGGGGTCTGTGTCCATTTGATGGCGGAGTTGGAGCGGCGTCTGTTAACAATTTGATGGAGCAGTGGGAGCGGGATCTGTTAACAATTTGATGGAGCAGTGGGAGAGGGATCTGCTTCCACTTTAACGGAGGATTGGGAGCGGGGTCTGTGTCCAGTTTGATGGCGAATTGGGAGCAGGTTCTGTGTCCAGTTTGATGGCGGAGTGGGAGCAGGGTCTGTGTCCAGTTTAATGGTGGAGTGGGAGCGGGTTCTGCTTCCAGTTTGATGGAGGAGTGGGAGCGGTGTCTGTTTCCAGTTTGATGGAGGAGTGGGAGCGGGGTCTGTTTCCAGTTTGATGGAGGAGAGGGAGCGGGGTCTGATTCCAGTTTGATGGAGTAATGGGAGCGGTGCCTGCGTGCAATTTGATGGTGGATTGGGGGCGGGGTCTGTGTCCAGTTTGATGGCGACGTGGGAGCAGGGTCTGTTTCCAGTCTGATGGAGGAGTGGGAGCGAGGTCTGTTTCAATTTTGATTGGGGAGTGGGAGCGGGGTCTGCTTCCACTTCGGTGGAGGAGTGGAAGCGGGGTCTGTGTCCAGTTTGCTGGCGGAGTGGGAGCGGGGTCTGTGCCCAGTTTGATGGCGGAGTGGGAGCGGGGACTGTTTCCAGTTTGATGGAGGAGTGGGATCGTGTTTGTTTCTTCTTTGATCGAGGAGTGGGAACGGGGTCTGTTTCCATTTTGATGGAGGAGTGGGAACGGTGTCTGTTTCCAGTTTGATGGCGGAGTGGGAGCGGGGTCTGTTTCCATTTGATGGAGGAGTTGGAGCGGCGTCTGTTAACAATTAGATGGAGCAGTGGGAGCGGGGTCTGATTCCAGTTTAATGGAGGAGTGGGAGCGGGGTCTGTGTCCATTTGATGGCGGAGTTGGAGCGGCGTCTGTTAACAATTTGATGGAGCAGTGGGAGCGGGATCTGTTAACAATTTGATGGAGCAGTGGGAGCGGGATCTGCTTCCACTTTAACGGAGGATTGGGAGCGGGGTCTGTGTCCAGTTTGATGGCGAATTGGGAGCAGGTTCTGTGTCCAGTTTGATGGCGGAGTGGGAGCAGGGTCTGTGTCCAGTTTAATGGTGGAGTGGGAGCGGGTTCTGCTTCCAGTTTGATGGAGGAGTGGGAGCGGTGTCTGTTTCCAGTTTGATGGAGGAGTGGGAGCGGGGTCTGTTTCCAGTTTGATGGAGGAGAGGGAGCGGGGTCTGATTCCAGTTTGATGGAGTAATGGGAGCGGTGCCTGCGTGCAATTTGATGGTGGATTGGGGGCGGGGTCTGTGTCCAGTTTGATGGCGACGTGGGAGCAGGGTCTGTTTCCAGTCTGATGGAGGAGTGGGAGCGAGGTCTGTTTCAATTTTGATTGGGGAGTGGGAGCGGGGTCTGCTTCCACTTCGGTGGAGGAGTGGAAGCGGGGTCTGTGTCCAGTTTGCTGGCGGAGTGGGAGCGGGGTCTGTGTCCAGTTTGATGGCGGAGTGGGAGCGGGGACTGTTTCCAGTTTGATGGAGGAGTGGGATCGTGTTTGTTTCTTCTTTGATCGAGGAGTGGGAACGGGGTCTGTTTCCATTTTGATGGAGGAGTGGGAACGGTGTCTGTTTCCAGTTTGATGGCGGAGTGGGAGCGGGGTCTGTTTCCATTTGATGGAGGAGTTGGAGCGGCGTCTGTTAACAATTAGATGGAGCAGTGGGAGCGGGGTCTGATTCCAGTTTAATGGAGGAGTGGGAGCGGGGTCTGTTTCCATTTTGATGGAGGAGTGTGAGTGGGGTCCATTTCCAGTTTGATGTAGGTGTGGGAGCGGGTCTTTGTCCAGTTTAATGGAGAAGTGGGAGCCGGGACTATTTGCAGTTTGATGGAGGAATATGAACGTGTCTATGTCCAGTTTTAATGGAAGAGTGTGTGCGGGGTCCATTTCCAGTTTGATGCAGGATTGGGAGCGTCGTGTGCTTCCATTTTGATGGAGGAGTGGGAGCAGGGTCTGCTTCCATTTTGTTGGAGGAGTGGGAGCGTGTCTGTTTCCATTTTGATGGAGGATTGGGAGCGGTGTCTGTTTCCAGTTTCTTGGAGGAGTGGGATCGGGGTCTGTGTTCAGTTAGATCGCGGAGTGGGGGCGGGGCCTGTTTCCCGAGTGATGAGGAATGGGAGCAGGGTCCATTTCCAGTTTCATGGAGGAGTGGGAGCGGGGCCCGTTTCAATTTTGATGGAGGAGTGGGAGCGGGATCTGTGTCCAGTTTGATGGAGGAGTGGGAGCGGGGACTGTTTCCAGTTTGATGGAGGAGTGTTAGCGGGGTCTGTTTCCAGTTTAATGGAGGAGTGGGAGCGGGGTCTGTGTCCAGTTTGATGGCGGAGTGGGAGCGGGGTCTCTGCTTAGTTTGATGGTGGAGTGGGAGCGGGGTCTGCTTCCACTTTGATGGAGGAGTGGGAACGGGGTCTGTTTCCAGTTTGATGGTGGTGTGTGAGCGCGGTACATTTCCAGTTTGATGGAGCGGTGGGAGCGGGGTCTGCTTCCATTTTGATGGAGGAGTGGGAACGTGTCTGTTTCCATTTTGATGGAGGAATGGGAGCGGGGTCTGTTGCCAGTTTGATGGAGGATTGGGAGCGGGGTCTGTTTCCAGTTTGATGGCGGAGTGGGAGCGGGGTCTGTGTCCAGTTTGATGGCGGAGTGGGTGCGCGTTCTGTGTTCAGTTTGATGGAGGAGTGGGAGCGGGGACTGTGACCAGTTTGATGAGGATTGGGAGCGGGGTCTGTTTCCAGTTTGATGGAGGAGTGGGAGGGAGGTCTGCTTCCAGTTTGATGGTGGAGTGGGAGCGGTGCCTGTGTACAGTTTGATGTAGGAGTGGGAGCGGGGTCTGTGTCCATTTGATGGCGGAGTTGGAGCGGCGTCTGTTAACAATTTGATGGAGCAGTGGGAGCGGGATCTGTTAACAATTTGATGGAGCAGTGGGAGCGGGATCTGCTTCCACTTTAACGGAGGATTGGGAGCGGGGTCTGTGTCCAGTTTGATGGCGAATTGGGAGCAGGTTCTGTGTCCAGTTTGATGGCGGAGTGGGAGCAGGGTCTGTGTCCAGTTTAATGGTGGAGTGGGAGCGGGTTCTGCTTCCAGTTTGATGGAGGAGTGGGAGCGGTGTCTGTTTCCAGTTTGATGGAGGAGTGGGAGCGGGGTCTGTTTCCAGTTTGATGGAGGAGAGGGAGCGGGGTCTGATTCCAGTTTGATGGAGTAATGGGAGCGGTGCCTGCGTGCAATTTGATGGTGGATTGGGGGCGGGGTCTGTGTCCAGTTTGATGGCGACGTGGGAGCAGGGTCTGTTTCCAGTCTGATGGAGGAGTGGGAGCGAGGTCTGTTTCAATTTTGATTGGGGAGTGGGAGCGGGGTCTGCTTCCACTTCGGTGGAGGAGTGGAAGCGGGGTCTGTGTCCAGTTTGCTGGCGGAGTGGGAGCGGGGTCTGTGTCCAGTTTGATGGCGGAGTGGGAGCGGGGACTGTTTCCAGTTTGATGGAGGAGTGGGATCGTGTTTGTTTCTTCTTTGATCGAGGAGTGGGAACGGGGTCTGTTTCCATTTTGATGGAGGAGTGGGAACGGTGTCTGTTTCCAGTTTGATGGAGGAGTGGGAGCGGGGTCTGTTTCCAGTTTGATGGAGGAGAGGGAGCGGGACTTGTTTCCATCTTGATGGAGGACTGGGAGCGGGGTCTGCTTCCAGTTTGATGGAGGAGAGTGAGCGGGTCTGTTTCCGTTTTGATGAGGAGTGGGAGCGAGGTCTGTTTTCAGTTTGATGGAGGAGGGGGTCCGGTGGCTGCGTCAAGTTTGATGGTGGAGTGGGAGAAGGGTCTGTGTCCAGTTTGATGGAGGAGTGGGAGCGGCGTCTGTTAACAACTTGATGGAGCAGTGGGTGCGGGGTCTGTTTCCAGTTTGATGGAGGAGTCGGAGTGGGGTCTGCTTCCGCTTTTATGGAGGAGTGGGAGCGGGGTCTGTGCCCAGTTTGATGGCGGAGTGGGAGCGGGGTCTGCATTCAGTTTAATGGAGGAGTGGGAGCGGGGTCTGCTTCCAAATTGATGGAGAAGTGTGAGCGAGGTCTGTTTCCAGTTTGATGGAGGTGTGGGAGCGGGGACTGTGTCCAGTGTTTTGGCGGAGTGGGAGTAGGGTCTGTTTCTAGTTCGATGTTGGAGTGGGAGCGGGATCCATTTCCAGTTTGATGGAGGAGTGGGAGCAGAGTCTGTGTCCAGTTTGATGGCGGAGTGGGAGTGGGGTCTGTGTCCAGTTTGATGGTGGAGTGGGAGCGGGGTCAGTGTCCAGTTTGATGGAGGAGTGGGAGCGGGGTCTGCTTCCAGTTTGATGGAGAAGTGGGTGCGGGGTCTGCTTCTCGTACGTTGTTGGAGTGGGAGCGGGGTCTGTTTCCAGTTTGATGGAGGAGTGGGAGAGCCGTATGTTTCCTGTTTGATGCAGGAGTGTGAGCGGTTCTGTTTCCATTTTGATGGAGGAGTGGGAGCGGGGACTGTTTCCATTTTGATCGAGGAGTGGGAGCGGGTGCTGTGTCCCGTTTCTTGGAGGACTGGGAGCGGAGTCTGCTTCCAGTTTGATGGAGGAATGGGAGCGGGGTCTCTTTCCAGTTTGATGGTGGAGTGGGAGCAGTGTCTGTGTCCTGTTTGATGGAAGAGTGGGAGCGGGTTCTGCTTCCAATTTGATGGAGGAGTGGGAGCGGTGTCTGTTTCCAGTCAGATGGAGGAGTGGGAGCGGGGACTGTTTCCAGTTTGATGGAGGGGTGGGAGCGCGGACCGTTTCCATTTTGATGGAGGAGTTGGAGCGCGGACTGTTTCCAGTTTGATGGAGGAGTGGGAGCGGGAACTGCTTCCATTTTGATGGAGGAGTGGGAGCGGGGACTGTTTCCATTTTGATGGAGGAGTGGGGCGGGGTCTGTTTCCATTTTGATGAAGAAGTGGGAGCGGCGACTGTTTCCATTTTGATGGAGGAGTGGGGCGAGGTCTGTATCCATTTTGATGAAGAAGTGGGAGCGGGGTCTTTTTCCATTTTGGTGTAGGAGTGGGAGCGTAGACATTTTCCAGTTTGATGGAGGAGTGGGAGCGGGGTCTGTTTCCTGTTTGATGGAGGAGTGGGAGCGGGGACTGTTTCCAGTTTGATGGAGGAGTGGGAGCGGTGTCTGTTTCCATTTTGATGGAGGAGTGGGAGCGGGCACTGTTTCCTGTTCGCTGGAGGAGTTGGAGCGGGGACTGTTTCCATTTTGATGGAGGAGTGGGGCGGGGACTGTTTCCATTTTGATGAAGGAGCGGGAGCGGGGACTGTTTCCAGTTAGGTGGAGGTGTGGGAGCGTTGACTGTTTGCAGTTTGATGGAGGAGTGGGAGCGGGGTCTGTTTCCAGTTTGATGGAGGAGTGGGAGCGGGGACTGATTCCAGTTTGATGGAGGATTCGGAGCGTGGACTGTTTCCGGTTTGATGGAGGAGTGGGGAGGGGTCTGTATCCATTTTGATGAAGAAGTGGGAGCGGTGACTGTTTCCATTTTGATGGAGGAGTGGGGCGAGGTCTGTATCCATTTTGATGAAGAAGTGGGAGCGGGGACTGTTTCCATTTTGGTGTAGGAGTGGGAGCGTAGACGTTTTCCAGTTTGATGGAGGAGTGGGAGCGGGGTCTGTTTCCAGTTTGATGGAGGAGTGGGAGCTGGGTCTGTTTCCAGTTTGATGGAGGAGTGGGAGCGGGGTCTGTTTCCATTTTGAGGGAGGAGTGGGAGCGGGGACTGTTTCCTGTTTGATGGAGGAGTGGGAGCGGGCCCTGTTTCCTGTTCGACGGAGGAGTTGGAGCGGGGACTGTTTCCATTTTGATGGAGGAGTCGGGCGGGGACTGTTTCCATTTTGAGGGAGGAGTGCGAGCGGGGTCTGTTTCCATTTTGATGGAGGAGTGGGAGCGGGCACTGTTTCCTGTTCGACGGAGGAGTTGGAGCGGGGACTGTTTCCATTTTGATGGAGGAGTCGGGCGGGGACTGTTTCCATTTTGATGAAGGAGTGGGAGCGGGGACTGTTTCCAGTTTGGTGGAGGAGTGGGAGCGTTGACTGTTTGCAGTTTGATGGAGGAGTGGGAGCGGGGTCTGTTTCCAGTTTGATGGAGGGCTGGGAGCGGGGACTGATTGCAGTTTGATGGAGGATTGGGAGCGTGGACTGTTTCCAGTTTGATGGAGGAGTGGGAGCGGGTACTGTTCCCATTTTGATGAAGGAGTGGGAGCGGGGCCTGTTTCCTGTTTGATGGAGGAGTTGGCGCGGGGAATGTTTCCAGTCTGATGCAGCAGTGGGAGCGGGGACTGTTTCCATTTTGATGGAGGAGTGGGAGCGTGGTCTGTTTCCAGTTTGATGAAGGACTGGGAGCGGGGACTGTTTCCAGTTTGGTGGAGGAGTGGGAACGTTCACTATTTGCAGTTTGAAGGAGGAGTGGGCGCTGGGACTGCTTCCAGTTTGATGGAGGAGTGGGAGCGGTGACTGTTCCAATTTTGATGAAGGAGTGGGAGCGGTGACTGTTTCCTGTTTTTGGAGGAGTTGGTGCGTGGACTGTTTCCATTTTGATGGAGGAGTCGGGCGGGGTCTGTTTAAATTTTGATGAAGAAGTGGGAGCGGGCACTGTTTCCGGTTTGATGGAGGAGTGGGGCGGGGTCTGTATCCATTTTGATGAAGAAGTGGGAGCGGTGACTGTTTCCATTTTGATGGAGGAGTGGGGCGAGGTCTTTATCCATTTTGATGAAGAAGTGGGAGCGGGGTAGCTTCCATTTTGGTGGAGGAGTGGGAGCGTAGACTTTTTCCAGTTTGATGGAGGAGTGGGAGCGTGGTCTGTTTCCAGTTTGATGGAGGAGTGGGAGCTGGGTCTGTTTCCAGTTTGATGGAGGAGTGGGCCTGGGGTCTGTTTCCATTTTGATGGAGGAGGGGGAGCGGGGACTGTTTCCTGTTTGATGGAGGAGTGGGAGCGGGGACTGTTTCCAGTTGATTGGAGGAGTGGGAGCGGGGTCTGTTTCCATTTTGATGGAGGAGTGGGGCGGGGACTGTTTCCATTTTGATGAAGGATTGGGAGCGTTGACTGTTTGCAGTTTGATGGAGGAGTGGGAGCGGGGTCTGTTTCCAGTTTGATGGAGGAGTGGGAGCGGGGACTGATTCCAGTTTGATGGAGGAGTGGGAGCGTGGACTGTTTCCAGTTTGATGGAGTAGTGGGAGCGGGTACTGTTTCCATTTTGATGAAGGAGTGGGAGCGGGGACTGTTTCCAGTTTGGTGGAGGAGTGGGAGCGTTGACTGTTTGCAGTTTGATGGAGGAGTGGGAGCGGGGTCTGTTTCCAGTTTGATGGAGGGCTGGGAGCGGGGACTGATTGCAGTTTGATGGAGGATTGGGAGCGTGGACTGTTTCCAGTTTGATGGAGGAGTGGGAGCGGGTACTGTTCCCATTTTGATGAAGGAGTGGGAGCGGGGCCTGTTTCCTGTTTGATGGAGGAGTTGGCGCGGGGAATGTTTCCAGTCTGATGCAGCAGTGGGAGCGGGGACTGTTTCCATTTTGATGGAGGAGTGGGAGCGTGGTCTGTTTCCAGTTTGATGAAGGACTGGGAGCGGGGACTGTTTCCAGTTTGGTGGAGGAGTGGGAACGTTCACTATTTGCAGTTTGAAGGAGGAGTGGGCGCTGGGACTGCTTCCAGTTTGATGGAGGAGTGGGAGCGGGGACTGTTCCAATTTTGATGAAGGAGTGGGAGCGGGGACTGTTTCCTGTTTTTGGAGGAGTTGGTGCGTGGACTGTTTCCATTTTGATGGAGGAGTCGGGCGGGGTCTGTTTAAATTTTGATGAAGAAGTGGGAGCGGGCACTGTTTCCGGTTTGATGGAGGAGTGGGGCGGGGTCTGTATCCATTTTGATGAAGAAGTGGGAGCGGTGACTGTTTCCATTTTGATGGAGGAGTGGGGCGAGGTCTTTATCCATTTTGATGAAGAAGTGGGAGCGGGGTAGCTTCCATTTTGGTGGAGGAGTGGGAGCGTAGACTTTTTCCAGTTTGATGGAGGAGTGGGAGCGTGGTCTGTTTCCAGTTTGATGGAGGAGTGGGAGCTGGGTCTGTTTCCAGTTTGATGGAGGAGTGGGCCTGGGGTCTGTTTCCATTTTGATGGAGGAGGGGGAGCGGGGACTGTTTCCTGTTTGATGGAGGAGTGGGAGCGGGGACTGTTTCCAGTTGATTGGAGGAGTGGGAGCGGGGTCTGTTTCCATTTTGATGGAGGAGTGGGGCGGGGACTGTTTCCATTTTGATGAAGGATTGGGAGCGTTGACTGTTTGCAGTTTGATGGAGGAGTGGGAGCGGGGTCTGTTTCCAGTTTGATGGAGGAGTGGGAGCGGGGACTGATTCCAGTTTGATGGAGGAGTGGGAGCGTGGACTGTTTCCAGTTTGATGGAGTAGTGGGAGCGGGTACTGTTTCCATTTTGATGAAGGAGAGGGAGCGGGGCCTGTTTCCTGTTTGATGGAGGAGTTGGAGCGGGGAATGTTTCCAGTTTGATGGAGGAGTGGGAGCGGGGACTGTTTCCATTTTGATGTAGGAGTGGGAGCGTGGTCTGTTTCCAGCTTGATGGATCAGTGGGAGCTGGGACTGTTTCCAGTTTGATGGAGGAGTGGGAGCGGGGACTGTTCCAATTTTGATGAAGGAGTGGGAGCGGGGACTGTTTCCTGTTTGATGGACGAGTTGGTGCGTGGACTGTTTCCAGTTTGATGGAGGAGTGGGAGCGGGGACTGTTTCCATTTTGATGGAGGAGTGGGGCGGCCTCTGTGTTCAGTTTGATGGAGGAGTGGGAGCGGGGACTGTGTCCAGCTTGATGAGGATTGGGAGCGGGGTCTGTTTCCAGTTTGATGGAGGAGTGGGAGGGGGGTCTGCTTCCAGTTTGATGGTGCAGTGGGAGCAGTGCCTGTGTCCAGTTTGATGGCGGAGTGGAGCGGGGTCTGTGTCCATTTGATGGCGGAGTTGGAGCGGCGTCTGTTAACAATTTGATGGAGCAGTGGGAGCGGTGTCTGTTTCCAGTTTGTTGGAGGAGTGGGAGCGGGGTCTGCTTCCACTTTAACGGAGAAGTGGGAGCGGGGTCTGTGTCCAGTTTGATGGCGAAGTGGGAGCAGGTTCTGTTTCCAGTTTGATGGCGAAGTGGGAGCAGGGTCTGTGTCCAGTTTGATGGAGGAGTGGGAGCGGGTTCTGCTTCCAATTTGATGGAGGTGTGGGAGCGGGGACTGTTAACAACTTGATGGAGCAGTGGGAGCGGGGTCTGTTTCCAGTTTGATGGAGGAGTGGGAGTGGGATCTGCTTCCACTTTTATGGAGGAGTGGGAGCGGGGTCTGCGTTCAGTTTAATGGAGGAGTGGGAGCGGGGTCTGCTTCCAGTTTGATGGAGAAGTGTGAGCGAGGTCTGTTTCCAGTTTGATGGAGGTGTGGGAGCGGGGACTGTGTCCAGTTTTTTGGAGGAGTGGGAGCAGAGTCTGTGTCCAGTTTGTTGGTGGAGTTGGAGTGGGGTCTGTGTCCAGTTTGATGGTGGAGTGGGAGCGGCGTCAGTGTCCAGTTTGATGGAGGTCTGGGAGCGGGGTCTGCTTCCAGTTTGATGGAGAAGTGGGAGAGCCGTATGTTTCCTGTTTGATGGAGGAGTGTGAGCGGTTCTGTTTCCATTTTGATGGAGGAGTGGGAGAGCCGTATGTTTCCTGTTTGATGGAGGAGTGTGAGCGGTTCTGTTTCCATTTTGATGGAGGAGTGGGAGCGGGGTCTGTTTCCATTTTGATGGAGGAATGGGAGCGGGTGCTGTGTCCCGTTTCTTGGAGGACTGCGAGTGGGGTCTGCTTCCAGTTTGATGGAGGAATGGGAGCGGGTGCTGTGTCCCGTTTCTTGGAGGACTGCGAGTGGGGTCTGCTTCCAGTTTGATGGTGGAGTGGGAGCTGGGTCTGTGTCCAGTTAGATGGAGGAGTGGGAGCGGGTTCTGCTTCCAGTTTGATGGAGGAGTGGGAGCGGTGTCTGTTTCCAGTCAGATGGAGGAGTAGGAGCGGGGTCTGTTTCCAGTTTGATGGAGGAGTGGGGGCGCGGACCGTTTCCATTTTGATGGAGGATTTGGAGCGCGGACTGTTTCCAGTTTGATGGAGGAGTGGGAGCGGGGACTGCTTCCATTTTGATGGAGGAGTGGGAGCGGGGACTGTTTCCATTTGGATGGAGGAGTGGGGCGGGGTCTGTTTCCATTTTGATGAAGAAGTGGGAGCGGTGACTGTTTCCATTTTGATGGAGGAGTGGGCCGAGGTCTGTATCCATTTTGATGAAGAAGTGGGAGCGGGGTCTGTTTCCATTTTGGTGTAGGAGTGGGAGCGTAGACTTTTTCCAGTTTGATGGAGGAGTGGGAGCGGGGTCTGTTTCCAGTTTGATGGAGGAGTGGGAGCTGGGTCTGTTTCCAGTTTGATGGAGGAGTGGGGCGAGGTCTGTATCCATTTTGATGAAGATGTGGGAGCGGGGTCTGTTTCCATTTTGGTGGAGGAGTGGGAGCGTAGACTTTTTCCAGTTTGATGGAGGAGTGGGAGCGGGGTCTGTTTCCAGTTTGATGGAGGAGTGGGAGCTGGGTCAGTTTCCAGTTTGATGGAGGAGTGGGAGCGGGATCTGTTTCCATTTTGATGGAGGAGTGGGAGCGGGGACTGTTTCCTGTTTGATGGAGGAGTGGGAGCGGGGACTGTTTCCAATTTGATGGAGGAGTGGGAGCGGGGTCTGTTTCCATTTTGATGGAGGAGTGGGAGCGGGCACTGTTTCCAGTTTGATGGAGGTGTGGGAGCGGGGTCTGTTTCCAGTTTGATGGAGGAGTGGGAGCTGGGTCTGTTTCCATTTTGGTGTAGGAGTGGGAGCGTAGACTGTTTCCATTTTGATGGAGGAGTGGGGCGGGAACTGTTTCCATTTTGATGAATGAGTGGGAGCGGGGACTGTTTCCAGTTTGATGGAGGAGTGGGAGCAGAGTCTGTGTCCAGTTTGTTGGTGGAGTTGGAGTGGGGTCTGTGTCCAGTTTGATGGTGGAGTGGGAGCGGCGTCAGTGTCCAGTTTGATGGAGGACTGGGAGCGGGGTCTGCTTCCAGTTTGATGGAGAAGTGGGAGAGCCGTATGTTTCCTGTTTGATGGAGGAGTGTGAGCGGTTCTGTTTCCATTTTGATGGAGGAGTGGGAGAGCCGTATGTTTCCTGTTTGATGGAGGAGTGTGAGCGGTTCTGTTTCCATTTTGATGGAGGAGTGGGAGCGGGGACTGTTTCCATTTTGATGGAGGAATGGGAGCGGGTGCTGTGTCCCGTTTCTTGGAGGACTGCGTGTGGGGTCTGCTTCCAGTTTGATGAAGAATGGGAGCGGGTGCTGTGTCCCGTTTCTTGGAGGACTGCGAGTGGGGTCTGCTTCCAGTTTGATGGTGGAGTGGGAGCAGGGTCTGTGTCCAGTTAGATGGAGGAGTGGGAGCGGGTTCTGCTTCCAATTTGATGGAGGAGTGGGAGCGGTGTCTGTTTCCAGTCAGATGGAGGAGTGGGAGCGGGGTCTGTTTCCAGTTTGATGGAGGAGTGGGGGCGCGGACCGTTTCCATTTTGATGGAGGATTTGGAGCGCGGACTGTTTCCAGTTTGATGGAGGAGTGGGAGCGGGGACTGCTTCCATTTTGATGGAGGAGTGGGAGCGGGGACTGTTTCCATTTGGATGGAGGAGTGGGGCGGGGTCTGTTTCCATTTTGATGAAGAAGTGGGAGCGGTGACTGTTTCCATTTTGATGGAGGAGTGGGCCGAGGTCTGTATCCATTTTGATGAAGAAGTGGGAGCGGGGTCTGTTTCCATTTTGGTGTAGGAGTGGGAGCGTAGACTTTTTCCAGTTTGATGGAGGAGTGGGAGCGGGGTCTGTTTCCAGTTTGATGGAGGAGTGGGAGCTGGGTCTGTTTCCAGTTTGATGGAGGAGTGGGGCGAGGTCTGTATCCATTTTGATGAAGATGTGGGAGCGGGGTCTGTTTCCATTTTGGTGGAGGAGTGGGAGCGTAGACTTTTTCCAGTTTGATGGAGGAGTGGGAGCGGGGTCTGTTTCCAGTTTGATGGAGGAGTGGGAGCTGGGTCAGTTTCCAGTTTGATGGAGGAGTGGGAGCGGGATCTGTTTCCATTTTGATGGAGGAGTGGGAGCGGGGACTGTTTCCTGTTTGATGGAGGAGTGGGAGCGGGGACTGTTTCCAATTTGATGGAGGAGTGGGAGCGGGGTCTGTTTCCATTTTGATGGAGGAGTGGGAGCGGGCACTGTTTCCAGTTTGATGGAGGAGTGGGAGCGGGGTCTGTTTCCAGTTTGATGGAGGAGTCGGAGCTGGGTCTGTTTCCATTTTGGTGTAGGAGTGGGAGCGTAGACTGTTTCCATTTTGATGGAGGAGTGGGGCGGGGACTGTTTCCATTTTGATGAATGAGTGGGAGCGGGGACTGTTTCCAGTTTGGTGGAGGAGTGGGAGCGTTGACTGTTCCAATTTTGATGGAGGAGTGGGAGCGGGGACTGATTCCAGTTTGATGGAGGATTGGGAGCGTGGACTGTTTCCGGTTTGATGGAGGAGTGGGGCGGGGTCTGTATCCATTTTGATGAAGAAGTGGGAGCAGTGACTGTTTCCATTTTGATGGAGGAGTGGGGCGAGGTCTGTATCCATATTGATGAAGAAGTGGGAGCGGGGTCTGTTTCCATTTTGGTGTAGGAGTGGGAGCGTAGACTTTTTCCAGTTTGATGGAGGAGTGGGAGCGGGGTCTGTTTCCAGTTTGATGGAGGAGTGGGAGCTGGGTCTGTTTCCAGTTTGATGGAGGAGTGGGAGCGGCGTCTGTTTCCATTTTGATGGAGGAGTGGGGGCGGGGACTGTTTCCATTTTGATGAAGGAGTGGGAGCGGGGACTGGTTCCAGTTTGATGGAGGAGTGGGAGCGTTGACTGTTTGCAGTTTGATGGAGGAGTGGGAGCGGTGTCTGTTTCCAGTTTGATGGAGGGCTGGGAGCGGGGACTGATTCCAGTTTGATGGAGGATTGGGAGCGTGGACTGTTTCCAGTTTGATGGAAGAGTGGGAGCGGGTACTGTTCCCATTTTGATGAAGGAGTGGGAGCGGGGCCTGTTTCCTGTTTGATGGAGGAGTTGGCGCGGGGAATGTTTCCAGTTTGATGGAGGAGTGGGAGCGTGGTCTGTTTCCAGTTTGATGAAGGAGTGGGAGCGGGGACTGTTTTCAGTTTGGTGGAGGAGTGGGAGCGTTGACTGTTCCAATTTTGATGAAGGAGTGGGAGCGGGGACTGTTTCCATTTTGATGGTGGAGTGGGGCGGGGTCTGTTTCCATTTTGATGAAGAAGTGGGAGCGGGCACTGTTTCCATTTTGATGGAGGAGTGGGGCGAGGTCTGTATCCATTTTGATGAAGAAGTGGGAGCGGGGTCTGTTTCCATTTTGGTGGAGGAGTGGGAGCGTAGACTTTTTCCAGTTTGATGGAGGAGTGGGAGCGTGGTCTGTTTCCAGTTTGATGGAGGAGTGGGAGCTGGGTCTGTTTCCAGTTTGATGGAGGAGTGGGCCTGGGGTCTGTATCCATTTTGATGGAGGAGGGGGAGCGGGGATTGTTTCCTGTTTGATGGAGGAGTGGGAGCGGGGACTGTTTCCAGTTGATTGGAGGAGTGGGAGCGGGGTCTGTTTCCATTTTGATGGAGGAGTGGGGCGGGGACTGTTTCCATTTTGATGAAGGATTGGGAGCGTTGACTGTTTGCAGTTTGATGGAGGAGTGGGAGCGGGGTCTGTTTCCAGTTTGATGGAGGAGTGGGAGCGGGGACTGATTCCAGTTTGATGGAGGAGTGGGAGCGTGGACTGTTTCCAGTTTGATGGAGTAGTGGGAGCGGGTACTGTTTCCATTTTGATGAAGGAGAGGGAGCGGGGCCTGTTTCCTGTTTGATGGAGGAGTTGGAGCGGGGAATGTTTCCAGTTTGATGGAGGAGTGGGAGCGGGGTCTGTTTCCATTTTGATGGAGGAGTGGGAGCGTGGTCTGTTTCCAGCTTGATGGATCAGTGGGAGCTGGGACTGTTTCCAGTTTGATGGAGGAGTGGGAGCGGGGACTGTTCCAATTTTGATGAAGGAGTGGGAGCGGGGACTGTTTCCTGTTTGATGGACGAGTTGGTGCGTGGACTGTTTCCAGTTTGATGGAGGAGTGGGAGCGGGGACTGTTTCCATTTTGATGGAGGAGTGGGGCGGCCTCTGTGTTCAGTTTGATGGAGGAGTGGGAGCGGGGACTGTGTCCAGCTTGATGAGGATTGGGAGCGGGGTCTGTTTCCAGTTTGATGGAGGAGTGGGACTGGGGTCTGCTTCCAGGTTGATCGTGCAGTGGGAGCAGTGCCTGTGTCCAGTTTGATGGCGGAGTGGAGCGGGGTCTGTGTCCATTTGATGGCGGAGTTGGAGCGGCGTCTGTTAACAATTTGATGGAGCAGTGGGAGCGGTGTCTGTTTCCAGTTTGTTGGAGGAGTGGGAGCGGGGTCTGCTTCCACTTTAACGGAGAAGTGGGAGCGGGGTCTGTGTCCAGTTTGATGGCGAAGTGGGATCAGGTTCTGTTTCCAGTTTGATGGCGAAGTGGGAGCAGGGTCTGTGTCCAGTTTGATGGAGGAGTGGGAGCGGGTTCTGCTTCCAATTTGATGGAGGTGTGGGAGCGGGGACTGTTAACAACTTGATGGAGCAGTGGGAGCGGGGTCTGTTTCCAGTTTGATGGAGAAGTGTGAGCGAGGTCTGTTTCCAGTTTGATGGAGGTGTGGGAGCGGGGACTGTGTCCAGTTTTTTGGCGGAGTGGGAGTAGGGTCTGTTTCTAGTTCGATGTTGGAGTGGGAGCGGGATCCATTTCCAGTTTGATGGAGGAGTGGGAGCAGAGTCTGTGTCCAGTTTGTTGGCGGAGTGGGAGTGGGGTCTGTGTCCAGTTTGATGGTGGAGTGGGAGCGGCGTCAGTGTCCAGTTTGATGGAGGAGTGGGAGCGGGGTCTGCTTCCAGTTTGATGGAGAAGTGGGTGCGGTGTCTGCTTCTCGT
Organism: Heterodontus francisci; assembly: GCF_036365525.1. NCBI lineage: Eukaryota > Metazoa > Chordata > Chondrichthyes > Heterodontiformes > Heterodontidae > Heterodontus > Heterodontus francisci. The sequence continues at coordinate 741,698 of NW_027140953.1, read as the reverse complement.
ACGTTGTTGGAGTGGGAGCGGGGTCTGTTTCCAGTTTGATGGAGGAGTGGGAGAGCCGTATGTTTCCTGTTTGATGGAGGAGTGTGAGCGGTTCTGTTTCCATTTTGATGGAGGAGTGGGAGCGGGGACTGTTTCCATTTTGATGGAGGAATGGGAGCGGGTGCTGTGTCCCGTTTCTTGGAGGACTGCGAGTGGGGTCTGCTTCCAGTTTGATGGAGGAATGGGAGCGGGTGCTGTGTCCCGTTTCTTGGAGGACTGCGAGTGGGGTCTGCTTCCAGTTTGATGGTGGAGTCGGAGCAGGGTCTGTGTCCAGTTAGATGGAGGAGTGGGAGCGGGTTCTGCTTACAATTTGATGGAGGAGTGGGAGCGGTGTCTGTTTCCAGTCAGATGGAGGAGTGGGAGCGGGGTCTGTTTCCAGTTTGATGGAGGAGTGGGGGCGCGGACCGTTTCCATTTTGATGGAGGATTTGGAGCGCGGACTGTTTCCAGTTTGATGGAGGAGTGGGAGCGGGGACTGCTTCCATTTTGATGGAGGAGTGGGAGCGGGGACTGTTTCCATTTGGATGGAGGAGTGGGGCGGGGTCTGTTTCCATTTTGATGAAGAAGTGGGAGCGGTGACTGTTTCCATTTTGATGGAGGAGTGGGCCGAGGTCTGTATCCATTTTGATGAAGAAGTGGGAGCGGGGTCTGTTTCCATTTTGGTGTAGGAGTGGGAGCGTAGACTTTTTCCAGTTTGATGGAGGAGTGGGAGCGGGGTCTGTTTCCAGTTTGATGGAGGAGTGGGAGCTGGGTCTGTTTCCAGTTTGATGGAGGAGTGGGGCGAGGTCTGTATCCATTTTGATGAAGATGTGGGAGCGGGGTCTGTTTCCATTTTGGTGGAGGAGTGGGAGCGTAGACTTTTTCCAGTTTGATGGAGGAGTGGGAGCAGGGTCTGTTTCCAGTTTGATGGAGGAGTGGGAGCTGGGTCAGTTTCCAGTTTGATGGAGGAGTGGGAGCGGGATCTGTTTCCATTTTGATGGAGGAGTGGGAGTTGGGACTGTTTCCTGTTTGATGGAGGAGTGGGAGCGGGGACTGTTTCCAATTTGATGGAGGAGTGGGAGCGGGGTCTGTTTCCATTTTGATGGAGGAGTGGGAGCGGGCACTGTTTCCTGTTCGATGGAGGAGTGGGAGCGGGGTCTGTTTCCAGTTTGATGGAGGAGTGGGAGCTGGGTCTGTTTCCATTTTGGTGTAGGAGTGGGAGCGTAGACTGTTTCCATTTTGATGGAGGAGTGGGGCGGGGACTGTTTCCATTTTGATGAATGAGTGGGAGCGGGGACTGTTTCCAGTTTGGTGGAGGAGTGGGAGCGTTGACTGTTTGCAGTTTGATGGAGGAGTTGGAGCGGGGTCTGTTTCCAGTTTGATGGAGGAGTGGGAGCGGGGACTGATTCCAGTTTGATGGAGGATTGGGAGCGTGGACTGTTTCCGGTTTGATGGAGGAGTGGGGCGGGGTCTGTATCCATTTTGATGAAGAAGTGGGAGCAGTGACTGTTTCCATTTTGATGGAGGAGTGGGGCGAGGTCTGTATCCATATTGATGAAGAAGTGGGAGCGGGGTCTGTTTCCATTTTGGTGTAGGAGTGGGAGCGTAGACTTTTTCCAGTTTGATGGAGGAGTGGGAGCGGGGTCTGTTTCCAGTTTGATGGAGGAGTGGGAGCTGGGTCTGTTTCCAGTTTGATGGAGGAGTGGGAGCGGCGTCTGTTTCCATTTTGATGGAGGAGTGGGGGCGGGGACTGTTTCCATTTTGATGAAGGAGTGGGAGCGGGGACTGGTTCCAGTTTGATGGAGGAGTGGGAGCGTTGACTGTTTGCAGTTTGATGGAGGAGTGGGAGCGGTGTCTGTTTCCAGTTTGATGGAGGGCTGGGAGCGGGGACTGATTCCAGTTTGATGGAGGATTGGGAGCGTGGACTGTTTCCAGTTTGATGGAGGAGTGGGAGCGGGTACTGTTCCCATTTTGATGAAGGAGTGGGAGCGGGGCCAGTTTCCTGTTTGATGGAGGAGTTGGCGCGGGGAATGTTGCCAGTTTGATGGAGGAGTGGGAGCGTGGTCTGTTTCCAGTTTGATGAAGGAGTGGGAGCGGGGACTGTTTTCAGTTTGGTGGAGGAGTGGGAGCGTTGACTGTTCCAATTTTGATGAAGGAGTGGGAGCGGGGACTGTTTCCATTTTGATGGTGGAGTGGGGCGGGGTCTGTTTCCATTTTGATGAAGAAGTGGGAGCGGGCACTGTTTCCATTTTGACGGAGGAGTGGGGCGAGGACTGTATCCATTTTGATGAAGAAGTGGGAGCGGGGTCTGTTTCCATTTTGGTGGAGGAGTGGGAGCGTAGACTTTTTCCAGTTTGATGGAGGAGTGGGAGCGTGGTCTGTTTCCAGTTTGATGGAGGAGTGGGAGCTGGGTCTGTTTCCAGTTTGATGGAGGAGTGGGAGCGGGGTCTGTTTCCATTTTGATGGAGGAGTGGGAGCGGGGACTGTTTCCTGTTTGATGGAGGAGTGGGAGCGGGGACTGCTTCCAGTTGATTGGAGGAGTGGGGCGAGGTCTGTATCCATTTTGATGAAGAAGTGGGAGCGGGGTCTGTTTCCATTTTGGTGGAGGAGTGGGAGCGTAGACTTTTTCCAGTTTGATGGAGGAGTGGGAGCGTGGTCTGTTTCCAGTTTGATGGAGGAGTGGGAGCTGGGTCTGTTTCCAGTTTGATGGAGGAGTGGGAGCGGGGTCTGTTTCCATTTTGATGGAGGAGTGGGAGCGGGGACTGTTTCCTGTTTGATGGAGGAGTGGGAGCGGGGACTGTTTGCAGTTTGAAGGAGGAGTGGGACCGGGGTCTGTTTCCAGTTTGATGGAGGGCTGGGAGCGGGAATTGATTCCAGTTTGATGGAGGATTGGGAGCGTGGACTGTTTCCAGTTTGATGGAGGAGTGGGAGCGGGTACTGTTCCCATTTTGATGAAGGAGTGGGAGCGGGGCCTGTTTCCTGTTTGATGGAGGAGTTGGCGCGGGGAATGTTTCCAGTTTGATGGAGGAGTGGGAGCGGGGAATGTTTCCAGTTTGATGAAGAAGTGGGAGCGGGGTCTGTTTCCATTTTGGTGGAGGAGTGGGAGCGTAGACTTTTTCCAGTTTGATGGAGGAGTGGGAGCGTGGTCTGTTTCCAGTTTGATGGAGGAGTGGGAGCTGGGACTGTTTCCAGTTTGATGGAGGAGTGGGAGCGGGGTCTGTTCCCATTTTGATGGAGGAGTGGGAGCGGGGACTGTTTCCTGTTTGATGGAGGAGTGGGAGCGGGGACTGTTTTCAGTTGATTGGAGGAGTGGGAGCGGGGTCTGTTTCCATTTTGATGGAGGAGTGGGAGCGGGGACTGTTTCCTGTTCGATGGAGGAGTTGGAGCGGGGACTGTTTCCATTTTGATGGAGGAGTGGGGCGGGGACTGTTTCCATTTTGATGAAGGAGTGGGAGCGGGGACTGTTTCCAGTTTGGTGGAGGACTGGGAGCGTTGACTGTTTCTATTTTGATGGAGGAGTGGGGCGGGGATTGTTTCCATTTTGATGAAGGAGTGGCAGAGGAGACTGTTTCCAGTTTGATGGAGGAGTGGGAGCGTTGACTGTTTGCAGTTTGATGGAGGAGTTGGAGCGGGGTCTGTCTCCAGTTTGATGGAGGAGTGGGAGCGGGGACTGATTCCAGTTTGATGGAGGATTGGGAGCGTGGACTGTTTCCGGTTTGATGCAGGAGTGGGGCGGGGTCTGTATCCATTTTGATGAAGAAGTGGGAGCAGTGACTGTTTCCATTTTGATGGGGGAGTGGGGCGAGGCTTGTATCCATTTTGATGAAGAAGTGGGAGCGGGGTCTGTTTCCATTTTGGTGTAGGAGTGGGAGCGTAGACTTTTTCCAGTTTGATGGAGGAGTGGGAGCGGGGTCTGTTTCCAGTTTGATGGAGGAGTGGGAGCTGGGTCTGTTTCCAGTTTGATGGAGGAGTGGGAGCGGCGTCTGTTTCCATTTTGATGGAGGAGTTGGGGCGGGGACTGTTTCCATTTTGATGAAGGAGTGGGAGCGGGGACTGTTTCCAGTTTGATGGAGGAGTGGGAGCGGGTACTGTTCCCATTTTGATGAAGGAGTGGGAGCGGGGCCTGTTTCCTGTTTGATGAAGGAGTGGGAGCGGGGACTGTTTCCAGTTTGATGGAGGAGTGGGGCGAGGTCTGTATCCATTTTGATGAAGAAGTGGGAGCGGGGTCTGTTTCCATTTTGGTGGAGGAGTGGGAGCGTAGACTTTTTCCAGTTTGATGGAGGAGTGGGAGCGTGGTCTGTTTCCAGTTTGATGGAGGAGTGGGAGCTGGGTCTGTTTCCAGTTTGATGGAGGAGTGGGAGCGGGGTCTGTTCCCATTTTGATGGAGGAGTGGGAGCGGGGACTGTTTCCTGTTTGATGGAGGAGTGGGAGCGGGGACTGTTTCCAGTTGATTGGAGGAGTGGGAGCGGGGTCTGTTTCCATTTTGATGGAGGAGTGGGAGCGGGGACTGTTTCCTGTTCGATGGAGGAGTTGGAGCGGGGACTGTTTCCATTTTGATGGAGGAGTCGGGCGGGGACTGTTTCCATTTTGATGAAGGAGTGGGAGCGGGGACTGTTTCCAGTTTGGTGGAGGACTGGGAGCGTTGACTGTTTGCAGTTTGATGGAGGAGTGGGAGCGGGGGCTGTTTCCAGTTTGATGGAGGAGTGGGAGCGGGGACTGATTCCAGTTTGATGGAGGAGTGGGAGCGTGGATTGTTTCCAGTTTGATGGAGGAGTGGGAGCGGGTACTGTTTCCATTTTGATGAAGGAGAGGGAGCGTGGCCTGTTTCCAGTTTGATGGAGGAGTGGGAGCGGGGACTGTTTCCAGCTTGATGGATCAGTGGGAGCTGGGACTGTTTCCAGTTTGATGGAGGAGTGGGAGCGGGGACTGTTCCAATTTTGATGAAGGAGTGGGAGCGGGGACTGTTTCCTGTTTGATGGAGGAGTTGGTGCGTGGACTGTTTTCAGTTTGATGGAGGAGTGGGAGCGGGGACTGTTTCCATTTTGATGGAGGAGTGGGGCGGCCTCTGTGTTCAGTTTGATGGAGGATTGGGAGCTGGGACTGTGTCCAGCTTGATGAGGATTGGGAGCGGGGTCAGTTTCCAGTTTGATGGAGGAGTGGGAGGGGGGTCTGCTTCCAGTTTGATGGTGCAGTGGGAGCAGTGCCTGTGTCCAGTTTGATGGCGGAGTGGAGCGGGGTCTGTGTCCATTTGATGGCGGAGTTGGAGCGGCGTCTGTTAACAATTTGATGGAGCAGTGGGAGCGGGGTCTGTTTCCAGTTTGTTGGAGGAGTGGGAGCGGGGTCTGCTTCCACTTTAACGGAGGAGTGGGAGCGGGGTCTGTGTCCAGTTTGATGGCGAAGTGGGAGCAGGTTCTGTTTCCAGTTTGATGGCGAAGTGGGAGCAGGGTCTGTGTCCAGTTTGATGGAGGAGTGGGAGCGGGTTCTGCTTCCAATTTGATGGAGGAGTGGGAGCGGGGACTGTTTCCAGTTTGATGGAGGAGTGGGAGCGGGGACTGTTTTCAGTTGATTGGAGGAGTGGGAGCGGGGTCTGTTTCCATTTTGATGGAGGAGTGGGAGCGGGGACTGTTTCCTGTTCGATGGAGGAGTTGGAGCGGGGACTGTTTCCATTTTGATGGAGGAGTGGGGCGGGGACTGTTTCCATTTTGATGAAGGAGTGGGAGCGGGGACTGTTTCCAGTTTGGTGGAGGACTGGGAGCGTTGACTGTTTCTATTTTGATGGAGGAGTGGGGCGGGGATTGTTTCCATTTTGATGAAGGAGTGGCAGCGGGGACTGTTTCCAGTTTGGTGGAGGAGTGGGAGCGTTGACTGTTTGCAGTTTGATGGAGGAGTTGGAGCGGGGTCTGTCTCCAGTTTGATGGAGGAGTGGGAGCGGGGACTGATTCCAGTTTGATGGAGGATTGGGAGCGTGGACTGTTTCCGGTTTGATGCAGGAGTGGTGCGGGGTCTGTATTCATTTTGATGAAGAAGTGGGAGCGGTGACTGTTTCCATTTTGATGGGGGAGTGGGGCGAGGCTTGTATCCATTTTGATGAAGAAGTGGGAGCGGGGTCTGTTTCCATTTTGGTGTAGGAGTGGGAGCGTAGAATTTTTCCAGTTTGATGGAGGAGTGGAAGCGGGGTCTGTTTCCAGTTTGATGGAGGAGTGGGAGCTGGGTCTGTTTCCAGTTTGATGGAGGAGTGGGAGCGGCGTCTGTTTCCATTTTGATGGAGGAGTGGGGGCGGGGACTGTTTCCATTTTGATGAAGGAGTGGGAGCGGGGACTGTTTCCAGTTTCGTGGAGGAGTGGGAGCGTTGACTGTTTGCAGTTTGATGGAGGAGTGGGAGCGGGGTCTGTTTCCAGTTTGATGGAGGGCTGGGAGCGGGGACTGATTCCAGTTTGATGGAGGATTGGGAGCGTGGACTGTTTCCAGTTTGATGGAGGAGTGGGAGCGGGTACTGTTCCCATTTTGATGAAGGAGTGGGAGCGGGGCCTGTTTCCTGTTTGATGAAGGAGTGGGAGCGGGGACTGTTTCCTGTTTGATGAAGGAGTGGGAGCGGGGACTGTTTCCAGTTTGATGGAGGAGTGGGGCGAGGTCTGTATCCATTTTGATGAAGAAGTGGGAGCGGGGTCTGTTTCCATTTTGGTGGAGGAGTGGGAGCGTAGACTTTTTCCAGTTTGATGGAGGAGTGGGAGCGTGGTCTGTTTCCAGTTTGATGGAGGAGTGGGAGCTGGGTCTGTTTCCAGTTTGATGGAGGAGTGGGAGCGGGGTCTGTTCCCATTTTGATGGAGGAGTGGGAGCGGGGACTGTTTCCTGTTTGATGGAGGAGTGGGAGCGGGGACTGTTTCCAGTTGATTGGAGGAGTGGGAGCGGGGTCTGTTTCCATTTTGATGGAGGAGTGGGAGCGGGGACTGTTTCCTGTTCGATGGAGGAGTTGGAGCGGGGACTGTTTCCATTTTGATGGAGGAGTGGGGCGGGGACTGTTTCCATTTTGATGAAGGAGTGGGAGCGGGGACTGTTTCCAGTTTGGTGGAGGACTGGGAGCGTTGACTGTTTGCAGTTTGATGGAGGAGTGGGAGAGGGGTCTGTTTCCAGTTTGATGGAGGAGTGGGAGCGGGGACTGATTCCAGTTTGATGGAGGAGTGGGAGCGTGGATTGTTTCCAGTTTGATGGAGGAGTGGGAGCGGGTACTGTTTCCATTTTGATGAAGGAGAGGGAGCGTGGCCTGTTTCCTGTTTGATGGAGGAGTTGGAGCGGGGAATGTTTCCAGTTTGATGGAGGAGTGGGAGCGGGGACTGTTTCCAGCTTGATGGATCAGTGGGAGCTGGGACTGTTTCCAGTTTGATGGAGGAGTGGGAGCGGGGACTGTTCCAATTTTGATGAAGGAGTCGGAGCGGGGACTGTTTCCTGTTTGATGGAGGAGTTGGTGCGTGGACTGTTTTCAGTTTGATGGAGGAGTGGGAGCGGGGACTGTTTCCATTTTGATGGAGGAGTGGGGCGGCCTCTGTGTTCAGTTTGATGGAGGATTGGGAGCGGGGACTGTGTCCAGCTTGATGAGGATTGGGAGCGTGGTCTGTTTCCAGTTTGATGGAGGAGTGGGAGGGGGGTCTGCTTCCAGTTTGATGGTGCAGTGGGAGCAGTGCCTGTGTCCAGTTTGATGGCGGAGTGGAGCGGGGTCTGTGTCCATTTGATGGCGGAGTTGGAGCGGCGTCTGTTAACAATTTGATGGAGCAGTGGGAGCGGGGTCTGTTTCCAGTTTGTTGGAGGAGTGGGAGCGGGGTCTGCTTCCACTTTAACGGAGGAGTGGGAGCGGGGTCTGTGTCCAGTTTGATGGCGAAGTGGGAGCAGGTTCTGTTTCCAGTTTGATGGCGAAGTGGGAGCAGGGTCTGTGTCCAGTTTGATGGAGGAGTGGGAGCGGGTTCTGCTTCCAATTTGATGGAGGAGTGGGAGCGGGGACTGTTTCCAGTTTGATGGAGGAGTGGGAGCGCTGACTGTTTCCATTTTGATGGAGGAGTTGGAGCGCGGACTGTTTCCAGTTTGATGGAGGAATGGGAGCGGGGACTGCTTCCATTTTGATGGAGGAGAGGGAGCGTGGACTGTTTAAAGTTTGATGGAGGAGTGGGAGCGGGGACTGTTTCCAGTTTGATGGAGGAGTGGGAGCGGGGACTGTTTACATTTTGATGGAGGAGTGGGGTTAGGTCTGTTTCCATTTTGATGAAGAAGTGGGAGCGGGGACTGTTTCCGGTTTGATGGAGGAGTGGGGCGGGGTCTGTATCCATTTTGATGAAGAAGTGGGAGTGGTGAATCTTTCCATTTTGATGGAGGAGTGGGAGCGTAGACTTTTTCCTGTTTGATGCAGGAGTGGGTCCGGGGTCTGTTTCCAGTTTGATGGAGGATGGGAGCTGGGTCTGTTTCCAGTTTGATGGAGGAGTGGGAGCGGGGACTGTTTCCTGTTTGATGGAGGAGTGGGAGCGGGGACTGCTTCCAGTTTGATGGAGGAGTGGGAGCGGGGTCTGTTTCCATTTTGATGGAGGAGTGGGAGCGGGGACTGTTTCCTGTTCGATGGAGGAGTTGGAGCGGGGACTGTTTCCAGTTTGCTGGAGGAGTGGGAGCGTTGACTGTTTGCAGTTTGATGGAGGATTGGGAGCGTGGACTGTTTCCATTTTGATGAAGGAGTGGGAGCGGGGCCTGTTTCCTGTTTGATGGAGGAGCTGGAGCGGGGAATGTTTCCAGTTTGATGGAGGAGTGGGAGCGGGGACTTTTTCCATTTTGATGGAGGAGTGGGGCGAGGTCTGTATCCATTTTGATGAAGAAGTGGGAGCGGGGTCTGTTTCCTTTTTTTTGGAGGAGTGGGAGCGTAGACTTATTCCAGTTTGATGGAGGAGTGGGAGCGGGCACTGTTTCCTGTTCGATGGAGGAGTTGGAACGGGGACTGTTTCCATTTTGATGAAGGAGTGGGAGCGGGGACTGTTTCCAGTTTGGTGGAGGAGTGGGAGCGTTGACTGTTTGCAGTTTGATGGAGGAGTGGGAGCGGAGACTGATTCCAGTTTGATGGAGGAATGGGAGCGGGTACAGTTCCCATTTTGATGAAGGAGTGGGAGCGGGACCTGTTTCCTGTTTGATGGAGGAGTTGGAGCGGGGACTGTTTCCAGTTTGATGGAGGAGTGGGAGCGGGGACTGTTTCCACTTTGATGGAGGAGTGGGAGCGGGGACTGTTTCCAGTTTGGTGGAGGAGTGGGTGCGGGGACTGTTCCAATTTTGATGAAGGAGTGGGAGCGGGGACTGTTTCCTGTTTGATGGAGGAGTGGGGCGGGGTCTGTTTCCATTTTGATGAAGAAGTGGGAGCGGGCACTGTTTCCGGTTTGACGGAGAAGTGGGGCGGGATCTGTATCCATTTTGATGAAGAAGTGGGAGCGGTGACTGTTTCCATTTTGATGAAGAAGTGGGAGCGGGGTCTGTTTCCATTTTGGTGGAGGAATGGGAGCGTAGACTTTTTCCAGTTTGATGGAAGAGTGGGAGCGTGGTCTGTTTCCAGTTTGATGGAGGAGTGGGAGCTGGGTCTGTTTCCAGTTTGATGGAGGAGTGGGAGCGGGGTCTGTTTCCATTTTGATGGAGGAGTGGGAGCGGGGACTGTTTCCTGTTTGATGGAGGAGTGGGAGCGGGGACTGTTTCCTGTTCGATGGAGGAGTTGGACCGGGGACTGTTTCCATTTTGATGGAGGAGTGCGGCGGGGACTGTTTCCATTTTGATGAAGGAGTGGGAGCGGGGACTGTTTCCAGTTTGGTGGAGGACTGGGAGCGTTGACTGTTTGCAGTTTGATGGAGGAGTGGGAGCGGGGTCTGTTTCCAGTTTGATGGAGGAGTGGGAGCGGGGACTGATTCCAGTTTGATGGAGGAGTGGGAGCGTGGACTGTTTCCAGTTTGATGGAGGAGTGGGAGCGGGTACTGATTCCATTTTGATGAAGGAGAGGGTGCGGGGCCTGTTTCCTGTTTGATGGAGGAGTTGGAGCGGGGAATGTTTCCAGTTTGATGGAGGAGTGGGAGCGGTGACTGTTTCCATTTTGATGGAGGAGTGGGAGCGTGGTCTGTTTCCAGCTTGATGGATCAGTGGGAGCTGGGACTGTTTCCAGTTTGATGGAGGAGTGGGAGCGGGGACTGTTCCAATTTTGATGAAGGAGTGGGAGCGGGGACTGTTTCCTGTTTGATGGAGGAGTTGGTGCGTGGACTGTTTCCAGTTTGATGGAGGAGTGGGAGCGGGGACTGTTTCCATTTTGATGGAGGAGTGGGGCGGCCTCTGTGTTCAGTTTGATGGAGGATTGGAAGCGGGGACTGTGTCCAGCTTGATGGAGGAGTGGGAGCGCGGACTGTTTCCATTCTGATGGAGGAGTTGGAGCGCGGACTGTTTCCAGTTTGATGGAGGAGTGGGTGAGGGGACTGCTTCCATTTTGATGAAGGAGTGGGAGCAGGGACTGTTTCCAGTTTGGTGGAGGCCTGGGAGCGTTGACTGTTTGCAGTTTGATGGAGGAGTGGGAGCGGGGTCTGTTTCCAGTTTGATGGAGGAGTGGGAGCGGGGACTGATTCCAGTTTGATGGAGGAGTGGGAGCGTGGACTGTTTCCAGTTTGATGGAGGAGTGGGAGCGGGTACTGTTTCCATTTTGATGAAGGAGAGGGAGCGGGGCCTGTTTCCTGTTTGATGGAGGAGTTGGAGCGGGGAATGTTTCCAGTTTGATGGAGGAGTGGGAGCGGGGACTGTTTCCATTTTGATGGAGGAGTGGGAGCGTGGTCTTTTTCCAGCTTGATGGATCAGTGGGAGCTGGGACTGTTTCCAGTATGATGGAGGAGTGGGAGCGTGGACTGTGTCCAGCTTGATGAGGATTGGGAGCGGGGTCAGTTTCCAGTTTGATGGAGGAGTGGGAGGGGGGTCTGCTTCCAGTTTGATGGTGCAGTGGGAGCAGTGCCTGTGTCCAGTTTGATGGCGGAGTGGAGCGGGGTCTGTGTCCATTTGATGGCGGAGTTGGAGCGGCGTCTGTTAACAATTTGATGGAGCAGTGGGAGCGGGGTCTGTTTCTAGTTTGTTGGAGGAGTGGGAGCGGGGTCTGCTTCCACTTTAACGGAGGAGTGGGAGCGGGGTCTGTGTCCAGTTTGATGGCGAAGTGGGAGCAGGTTCTGTTTCCAGTTTGATGGCGAAGTGGGAGCAGGGTCTGTGTCCAGTTTGATGGAGGAGTGGGAGCGGGTTCTGCATCCAATTTGATGGAGGAGTGGGAGCGGGGACTGTTTCCAGTTTGATGGAGGAGTGGGAGCGGGGACTGTTTTCAGTTGATTGGAGGAGTGGGAGCGGGGTCTGTTTCCATTTTGATGGAGGAGTGGGAGCGGGGACTGTTTCCTGTTCGATGGACGAGTTGGAGCGGGGACTGTTTCCATTTTGATGGAGGAGTGGGGCGGGGACTGTTTCCATTTTGATGAAGGAGTGGGAGCGGGGACTGTTTCCAGTTTGGTGGAGGACTGGGAGCGTTGACTGTTTCTATTTTGATGGAGGAGTGGGGCGGGGATTGTTTCCATTTTGATGAAGGAGTGGCAGCGGAGACTGTTTCCAGTTTGGTGGAGGAGTGGGAGCGTTGACTGTTTGCAGTTTGATGGAGGAGTTGGAGCGGGGTCTGTCTCCAGTTTGATGGAGGAGTGGGAGCGGGGACTGATTCCAGTTTGATGGAGAATTGGGAGCGTGGACTGTTTCCGGTTTGATGCATGAGTGGGGCGAGGTCTGTATCCATTTTGATGAAGAAGTGGGAGCGGTGACTGTTTCCATTTTGATGGGGGAGTGGGGCGAGGCTTGTATCCATTTTGATGAAGAAGTGGGAGCGGGGTCTGTTTCCATTTTGGTGTAGGAGTGGGAGCGTAGACTTTTTCCAGTTTGATGGAGGAGTGGGAGCGGGGTCTGTTTCCAGTTTGATGGAGGAGTGGGAGCTGGGTCTGTTTCCAGTTTGATGGAGGAGTGGGAGCGGCGTCTGTTTCCATTTTGATGGAGGAGTGGGGGCGGGGACTGTTTCCATTTTGATGAAGGAGTGGGAGCGGGGAATTTTTCCAGTTTCGTGGAGGAGTGGGAGCGTTGACTGTTTGCAGTTTGATGGAGGAGTGGGAGCGGGGTCTGTTTCCAGTTTGATGGAGGGCTGGGAGCGGGGACTGATTCCAGTTTGATGGAGGATTGGGAGCGTGGACTGTTTCCAGTTTGATGGAGGAGTGGGAGCGGGTACTGTTCCCATTTTGATGAAGGAGTGGGAGCGGGGCCTGTTTCCTGTTTGATGAAGGAGTGGGAGCGGGGACTGTTTCCAGTTTGATGGAGGAGTGGGGCGAGGTCTGTATCCATTTTGATGAAGAAGTGGGAGCGGGGTCTGTTTCCATTTTGGTGGAGGAGTGGGAGCGTAGACTTTTTCCAGTTTGATGGAGGAGTGGGAGCGTGGTTTGTTTCCAGTTTGATGGAGGAGTGGGAGCTGGGTCTGTTTCCAGTTTGATGGAGGAGTGGGAGCGGGGTCTGTTCCCATTTTGATGGAGGAGTGGGAGCGGGGACTGTTTCCTGTTTGATGGAGGAGTGGGAGCGGGGACTGTTTCCAGTTGATTGGAGGAGTGGGAGCGGGGTCTGTTTCCATTTTGATGGAGGAGTGGGAGCGGGGACTGTTTCCTGTTCGATGGAGGAGTTGGAGCGGGGACTGTTTCCATTTTGATGGAGGAGTGGGGCGGGGACTGTTTCCATTTTGATGAAGGAGTGGGAGCAGGGACTGTTTCCAGTTTGGTGGAGGAGTGGGAGCGTTGACTGTTTTCAGTTTGATGGAGGAGTGGGAGCGGGGTCTGTTTCCAGTTTGATGGAGGAGTGGGAGCGGGGACTGATTCCAGTTTGATGGAGGGGTGGGAGCGTGGATTGTTTCCAGTTTGATGGAGGAGTGGGAGCGGGTACTGCTTCCATTTTGATGAAGGAGAGGGAGCGTGGCCTGTTTCCTGTTTGATGGAGGAGTTGGAGCGGGGAATGTTTCCAGTTTGATGGAGGAGTGGGAGCGGGGACTGTTTCCAGCTTGATGGATCAGTGGGAGCTGGGACTGTTTCCAGTTTGATGGAGGAGTGGGAGCGGGGACTGTTCCAATTTTGATGAAGGAGTGGGAGCGGGGACTGTTTCCTGTTTGATGGAGGAGTTGGTGCGTGGACTGTTTTCAGTTTGATGGAGGAGTGGGAGCGGGGACTGTTTCCATTTTGATGGAGGAGTGGGGCGGCCTCTGTGTTCAGTTTGATGGAGGATTGGGAGCGGGGACTGTGTCCAGCTTGATGAGGATTGGGAGCGGGGTCTGTTTCCAGTTTGATGGAGGAGTGGGAGGGGGGTCTGCTTCCAATTTGATGGTGCAGTGGGAGCAGTGCCTGTGTCCAGTTTGATGGCGGAGTGGAGCGGGGTCTGTGTCCATTTGATGGCGGAGTTGGAGCGGCGTCTGTTAACAACTTGATGGAGCAGTGGGAGCGGGGTCTGTTTCCAGTTTGTTGGAGGAGTGGGAGCGGGGTCTGCTTCCACTTTAACGGAGGAGTGGGAGCGGGGTCTGTGTCCAGTTTGATGGCGAAGTGGGAGCAGGTTCTGTTTCCAGTTTGATGGCGAAGTGGGAGCAGGGTCTGTGTCCAGTTTAATGGAGGAGTGGGAGCGGGTTCTGCTTCCAATTTGATGGAGGAGTGGGAGCGGGGACTGTTTCCAGTTTGATGGAGGAGTGGGAGCGCTGACTGTTTCCATTTTGATGGAGGAGTTGGAGCGCGGACTGTTTCCAGTTTGATGGAGGAATGGGAGCGGGGACTGCTTCCATTTTGATGGAGGAGTGGGAGCGGGGACTGTTTACATTTTGATGGAGGAGTGGGGTTAGGTCTGTTTCCATTTTGATGAAGAAGTGGGAGCGGGGACTGTTTCCGGTTTGATGGAGGAGTGGGGCGGGGTCTGTATCCATTTTGATGAAGAAGTGGGAGTGGTGAATCTTTCCATTTTGATGGAGGAGTGGGAGCGTAGACTTTTTCCTGTATGATGCAGGAGTGGGTCCGGGGTCTGTTTCCAGTTTGATGGAGGATGGGAGCTGGGTCTGTTTCCAGTTTGATGGAGGAGTGGGAGCGGGGACTGTTTCCTGTTTGATGGAGGAGTGGGAGCGGGGACTGCTTCCAGTTTGATGGAGGAGTGGGAGCGGGGTCTGTTTCCATTTTGATGGAGGAGTGGGAGCGGGGACTGTTTCCTGTTCGATGGAGGAGTTGGAGCGGGGACTGTTTCCAGTTTGCTGGAGGAGTGGGAGCGTTGACTGTTTGCAGTTTGATGGAGGATTGGGAGCGTGGACTGTTTCCATTTTGATGAAGGAGTGGGAGCGGGGCCTGTTTCCTGTTTGATGGAGGAGCTGGAGCGGGGAATGTTTCCAGTTTGATGGAGGAGTGGGAGCGGGGACTTTTTCCATTTTGATGGAGGAGTGGGGCGAGGTCTGTATCCATTTTGATGAAGAAGTGGGAGCGGGGTCTGTTTCCTTTTTTTTGGAGGAGTGGGAGCGTAGACTTATTCCAGTTTGATGGAGGAGTGGGAGCGGGCACTGTTTCCTGTTCGATGGAGGAGTTGGAACGGGGACTGTTTCCATTTTGATGAAGGAGTGGGAGCGGGGACTGTTTCCAGTTTGGTGGAGGAGTGGGAGCGTTGACTGTTTGCAGTTTGATGGAGGAGTGGGAGCGGAGACTGATTCCAGTTTGATGGAGGAATGGGAGCGGGTACAGTTCCCATTTTGATGAAGGAGTGGGAGCGGGACCTGTTTCCTGTTTGATGGAGGAGTTGGAGCGGGGAATGTTTCCAGTTTTATGGAGGAGTGGGAGCGGGGACTGTTTCCACTTTGATGGAGGAGTGGGAGCGGGGACTGTTTCCAGTTTGGTGGAGGAGTGGGTGCGGGGACTGTTCCAATTTTGATGAAGGAGTGGGAGCGGGGACTGTTTCCTGTTTGATGGAGGAGTGGGGCGGGGTCTGTTTCCATTTTGATGAAGAAGTGGGAGCGGGCACTGTTTCCGGTTTGACGGAGAAGTGGGGCGGGATCTGTATCCATTTTGATGAAGAAGTGGGAGCGGTGACTGTTTCCATTTTGATGAAGAAGTGGGAGCGGGGTCTGTTTCCATTTTGGTGGAGGAAATGGAGCGTAGACTTTTTCCAGTTTGATGGAAGAGTGGGAGCGTGGTCTGTTTCCAGTTTGATGGAGGAGTGGGAGCTGGGTCTGTTTCCAGTTTGATGGAGGAGTGGGAGCGGGGTCTGTTTCCATTTTGATGGAGGAGTGGGAGCGGGGACTGTTTCCTGTTTGATGGAGGAGTGGGAGCGGGGACTGTTTCCATTTTGATGGAGGAGTGCGGCGGGGACTGTTTCCATTTTGATGAAGGAGTGGGAGCGGGGACTGTTTCCAGTTTGGTGGAGGACTGGGAGCGTTGACTGTTTGCAGTTTGATGGAGGAGTGGGAGCGGGGTCTGTTTCCAGTTTGATGGAGGAGTGGGAGCGGGGACTGATTCCAGTTTGATGGAGGAGTGGGAGCGTGGACTGTTTCCAGTTTGATGGAGGAGTGGGAGCGGGTACTGATTCCATTTTGATGAAGGAGAGGGTGCGGGGCCTGTTTCCTGTTTGATGGAGGAGTTGGAGCGGGGAATGTTTCCAGTTTGATGGAGGAGTGGGAGCGGTGACTGTTTCCATTTTGATGGAGGAGTGGGAGCGTGGTCTGTTTCCAGCTTGATGGATCAGTGGGAGCTGGGACTGTTTCCAGTTTGATGGAGGAGTGGGAGCGGGGACTGTTCCAATTTTGATGAAGGAGTGGGAGCGGGGACTGTTTCCTGTTTGATGGAGGAGTTGGTGCGTGGACTGTTTCCAGTTTGATGGAGGAGTGGGAGCGGGGACTGTTTCCATTTTGATGGAGGAGTGGGGCGGCCTCTGTGTTCAGTTTGATGGAGGATTGGAAGCGGGGACTGTGTCCAGCTTGATGGAGGAGTGGGAGCGCGGACTGTTTCCATTCTGATGGAGGAGTTGGAGCGCGGACTGTTTCCAGTTTGATGGAGGAGTGGGTGAGGGGACTGCTTCCATTTTGATGAAGGAGTGGGAGCAGGGACTGTTTCCAGTTTGGTGGAGGCCTGGGAGCGTTGACTGTTTGCAGTTTGATGGAGGAGTGGGAGCGGGGTCTGTTTCCAGTTTGATGGAGGAGTGGGAGCGGGGACTGATTCCAGTTTGATGGAGGAGTGGGAGCGTGGACTGTTTCCAGTTTGATGGAGGAGTGGGAGCGGGTACTGTTTCCATTTTGATGAAGGAGAGGGAGCGGGGCCTGTTTCCTGTTTGATGGAGGAGTTGGAGCGGGGAATGTTTCCAGTTTGATGGAGGAGTGGGAGCGGGGACTGTTTCCATTTTGATGGAGGAGTGGGAGCGTGGTCTGTTTTCAGCTTGATGGATCAGTGGGAGCTGGGACTGTTTCCAGTATGATGGAGGAGTGGGAGCGGGGACTGTTCCAATTTTGATGAAGGAGTGGGAGCGGGGACTGTTTCCTGTTTGATGGAGGTGTTGGTGCGTGGACTGTTTCCAGTTTGATGGAGGAGTGGGAGCGGGGACTGTTTCCATTTTGATGGAGGAGTGGGGCGGCCTCTGTGTTCAGCTTGATGAGGATTGGGAGCGGGGTCTGTTTCCAGTTTGATGGAGGAGTGGGAGGAGGGTCTGCTTCCAGTTTGATGGTGCAGTGGGAGCAGTGCCTGTGTCCAGTTTGATGGCGGAGTGGAGCGGGGTCTGTGTCCATTTGATGGCGGAGTTGGAGCGGCGTCTGTTAACAATTTGATGGAGCAGTGGGAGCGGTGTCTGTTTCCAGTTTGTTGGAGGAGTGGGAGCGGGGTCTGCTTCCACTTTAACGGAGGAGTGGGAGCGGGGTCTGTGTCCAGTTTGATGGCGAAGTGGGAGCGGGGTCTGTGTCCAGTTTGATGGAGGAGTGGGAGCGGGTTCTGCTTCCAATTTGATGGAGGGGTGGGAGCGGGGACTGTTTCCAGTTTGATGAAGGAGTGGGAGCGCGGACTGTTTCCATTCTGATGGAGGAGTTGGAGCGCGGACTGTTTCCAGTTTGATGGAGGAGTGGGAGAGGGGACTGCTTCCATTTTGATGGAGGAGAGGGAGCGCGGACTGTTTAAAGTTTGATGGCGGAGTGGGAGCGGGGACTGTTTCCAGTTTGATGGAGGAGTGGGAGCGGGGACTGTTTCCATTTTGATGGAGGAGTGGGGCGGGGTCTGTTTCCATTTTGATGAAGAAGTGGGAGCGGGGACTGTTTCTGGTTTGATGGAGGAGTGGGGCGGGGTCTGTATCCATTTTGATGAAGAAGTGGGAGTGGTGACTCTTTCCATTTTGATGGATGAGTGGGGCGATGTCGGAATCCATTTTGATGAAGAAGTGGGAGCGGGGTCTGTTTCCATTTTGGTGGAGAAGTGGGAGCGTAGACTTTTTCCAGTTTGATGCAGGAGTGGGAGCGGGGTCTGTTTCCAGTTTGATGGAGGATGGGAGCTGGGTCTGTTTCCAGTTTGATGGAGGAGTGGGAGCGTGGACTGTTTCCTGTTTGATGGAGGAGTGGGAGCGGGGACTGTTTCAGTTTGATGGAGGAGTGGGAGCGGGGTCTGCATCCATTTTGATGGAGGAGTGGGAGCGGGGACTGTTTCCTGTTTGATGGAGGAGTTGGTGCGTTGACTGTTTCCATTTTGATGGGGGAGTGGGGCCGGGTCTGTTTCCATTTTGATGAAGAAGTGGGAGCGGGGACTGTTTCCGGTTTGATGGAGGAGTGGGGCGGGGTCTGTATCCATTTTGATGAAGAAGTGGGAGCGGTGACTGTTTCCATTTTGATGGAGGAGTGGGGCGAGGTCTGTATCCATTTTGATGAAGAAGTGGGAGCGGGGTCTGTTTCCATTTTGGTGGAGGAGTGGAGCGTAGACTTTCTCCAGTTTGATGGAGGAGTGGGAGCGTGGTCTGTTTCCAGTTTGATGGAGGAGTGGGAGCTGGGTCTGTTTCCAGTTTGATGGAGGAGTGGGAGCGGTGTCTGTTTCCATTTTGATGGAGGAGTGGGAGCGGGGACTGTTTCCTGTTTGATGAAGAAGTGGGAGCGTGGACTGTTTCCAGTTTGATGGAGGAGTGGGGCGGGGTCTGTATCCATTTTGATGAAGAAGTGGGAGTGGTGACTCTTTCCATTTTGATGGAGGAGTGGGGCGATGTCAAAATCCATTTTGATGAAGAAGTGGGAGCGGGGTCTGTTTCCATTTTGGTGGAGGAGTGGGAGCGTAGACTTTTTCCTGTTTGATGCGGGAGTGGGTGCGGGGTCTGTTTCCAGTTTGATGGAGGATGGGATCTGGTTCTGTTTCCAGTTTGATGGAGGAGTGGGAGCGGGGACTGTTTCCTGTTTGATGGAGGAGTGGGAGCGGGGACTGTTTCCAGTTTGATGGAGGAGTGGGAGCGGGGTCTGTTTCCATTTTGATGGAGGAGTGGGAGCGGGGACTGTTTCCTGTTCGATGGAGGAGTTGGAGCGGGGACTGTATCCATTTTGATGGAGGAGTGGGGCGGGAACTGTTTCCATTTTGATGAAGGAGTGGGAGCGGGGACTGTTTCCAGTTTGGTGGATCAGTGGGAGCTGGGACTGTTTCCAGTTTGATGGCAGAGTGGGAGCGGGGACTGTTCCAATTTTGATGAAGGAGTGGGAGCGGGGACTGTATCCTGTTTGATGGAGGAGTTGGCGCGTGGACTGTTTCCATTTTGATGGAGGAGTGGGGCGGGGTCTGTTTCCATTTTGATGAAGAAGTGGGAGCGGGGACTGTTTCCGGTTTGATGGAGGAGTGGGGCGGGTTCTGTATCCATTTTGATGAAGAAGTGGGAGCGGTGACTGTTTCCATTTTGATGGAGGAGTGGGGCGAGGTCTGTATCCATTTTGATGAAGAGGTGGGAGCGGGGTCTCTTTCCATTTTGGTGGAGGAGTGGAGCGTAGACTTTTTCCAGTTTGATGGAGGAGTGGGAGCGTGGTCTGTTTCAAGTTTGATGGAGGAGCGGGAGCTGGGTCTGTTTCCAGTTTGATGGAGGAGTGGGAGAGGTGTCTGTTTCCATTTTGATGGAGGAGTGGGAGCGGGGACTGTTTCCTGTTTGATGGAGGAGTGGGAGCGGGCACTGTTTCCAGTTTGATGGAGGAGTGGGAGCGGGGTCTGTTTCCATTTTGATGGAGGAGTGGGAGCGGGGACTGTTTCCTGTTCGATGGAGGAGTTGGAGCGGGGACTGTTTCCATTTTGATGGAGGAGTGGGGCGGGGACTGTTCCATTTTGATGGAGGAGTGGGAGCGGGGACTGTTTCCAGTTTGCTGGAGGAGTGGGTGCGTTGACTGTTTACAGTTTGATGGAGGAGTGGGAGCGGGGTCTGTTTCCAGTTTGATGGAGGAGTGGGAGAGGGGACTGATTCCAGTTTGATGGAGGATTGGGAGCGTGGACTGTTTCCATTTTGGTGAAGGAGTGGGAGAGGGGTCTGTTTCCTGTTTGATGGAGGAGTTGGACCGGGGAATGTTTCCAGTTTGATGGAGGAGTGGGAGCGGGGACTGTTTCCATTTTGATGGAGGACTGGGAGCGTGGTCTGTTTCCAGTTTGATTGGTCAGTGGGAGCTGGGACTGTTTCCAGTTTGATGGAGGAGTGGGAGCGGGGACTGTTCCAATTTTGATGAAGGAGGGGGAGCGGGGACTGTTTCCTGTTTGATGGAGGAGTTGGTGCGTGGACTGTTTCCATTTTGATGGAGGAGTGGGGCGGGGTCTGTTTCCATTTTGATGAAGAAGTGGGAGCGGGGACTGTTTCCGGTTTGATGGAGGAGTGTGGCGGGGTCTGTATCCATTTTGATGAAGAAGCGGGAGCGGTGACTTTTTCCATTTTGATGGAGGAGTGGGGCGAGGTCTGTATCCATTTTGATGAAGAAGTGGGAGCGGGGTCTGTTTCCTTTTTTTGGAGGAGTGGGAGCGTAGACTTATTCCAGTTTGATGGAGGAGTGGGAGCGGGCACTGTTTCCTGTTCGATGGAGGAGTTGGAGCGGGGACTGTTTCCATTTTGATGGAGGAGTGGGGCGGGGACTGTTTCCATTTTGATGAAGGAGTGGGAGCGGGGACTGTTTCCAGTTTGGTGGAGGAGTGGGAGCGTTGACTGTTTGCAGTTTGATGGAGGAGTGGGAGCGGGGTCTGTTTCCAGTTTGATGGAGGAGTGGGAGCGGAGACTGATTCCAGTTTGATGGAGGATTGGGAGCGTGGACTGTTTCCAGTTTGATGGAGGAATGGGAGCGGGTACAGTTCCCATTTTGATGAAGGAGTGGGAGCGGGGCCTGTTTCCTGTTTGATGGAGGAGTTGGAGCGGGGAATGTTTCCAGTTTGATGGAGGAGTGGGAGCGGGGACTGTTTCCACTTTGATGGAGGAGTGGGAACGTGGACTGTTTCCAGTTTGGTGGAGGAGTGGGAGCGGGGACTGTTCCTATTTTGATGAAGGAGTGGGAGCGGGGACAGTTTCCTGTTTGATGGAGGAGTGGGGCGGGGTCTGTTTCCATTTTGATGAAGAAGTGGGAGCGGGCACTGTTTCCGGTTTGACGGAGAAGTGGGGCGGGATCTGTATCCATTTTGATGAAGAAGTGGGAGCGGTGACAGTTTCCATTTTGATGAAGAAGTGGGAGCGGGGCCTGTTTCCTGTTTGATGGAGGAGTTGGAGCGGGGAATGTTTCCAGTTTGATGGAGGAGTGGGAGCGTAGACTTTTTCCAGTTTGATGGAGGAGTGGGAGCGTGGTCTGTTTCCAGTTTGACGGAGGAGTGGGAGCTGGGTCTGTTTCCAGTTTGATGGAGGAGTGGGAGCGGAGTCTGTTTCCATTTTGATGGAGGAGTGGGAGCGGGGACTGTTTCCTGTTTGATGGAGGAGTGGGAGCGGGGACTGTTTCCAGTTGATTGGAGGAGTGGGAGCGGGGTCTGTTTCCATTTTGATGGAGGAGTGGGAGCGGGGACTGTTTCCTGTTCGATGGAGGAGTTGGACCGGGGACTGTTTCCATTTTGATGGAGGAGTGGGGCGGGGACTGTTTCCATTTTGATGAAGGAGTGGGAACGGGGACTGTTTCCAGTTAGGTGGAGGACTGGGAGCGTTGACTGTTTGCAGTTTGATGGAGGAGTGGGAGCGGGGTGTGTTTCCAGTTTGATGGAGGAGTGGGAGCGGGGACTGATTCCAGTTTGATGGAGGAGTGGGAGCGTGGACTGTTTCCAGTTTGATGGAGGAGTGGGAGCGGGTACTGATTCCATTTTGATGAAGGAGAGGGTGCGGGGCCTGTTTCCTGTTTGATGGAGGAGTTGGAGCGGGGAATGTTTCCAGTTTGATGGAGGAGTGGGAGCGGGGACTGTTTCCATTTTGATGGAGGAGTGGGAGCGTGGTCTGTTTCCAGCTTGATGGATCAGTGGGAGCTGGGACTGTTTCCAGTTTGATGGAGGAGTGGGAGCGGGGACTGTTCCAATTTTGATGAAGGAGTGGGAGCGGGGACTGTTTCCTGTTTGATGGAGGAGTTGGTGCGTGGACTGTTTCCAGTTTGATGGAGGAGTGGGAGCGGGGACTGTTTCCATTTTGATGGAGGAGTGGGGCGGCCTCTGTGTTCAGTTTAATGGAGGAGTGGGAGCGGGGACTGTGTCCAGCTTGATGGAGGAGTGGGAGCACGGACTGTTTCCATTCTGATGGAGGAGTGGGAGAGGGGACTGCTTCCATTTTGATGAAGGAGTGGGAGCGGGGACTGTTTCCAGTTTGGTGGAGGCCTGGGAGCTTTGACTGTTTGCAGTTTGATGGAGGAGTGGGAGCGGGGACTGATTCCAGTTTGATGGAGGAGTGGGAGCGTGGACTGTTTCCAGTTTGATGGAGGCGTGGGAGCGGGGACTGTTTCCATTTTGATGGAGGAGTGGGAGCGTGGTCTGTTTCCAGCTTGATGGATCAGTGGGAGCTTGGACTGTTTCCTGTATGATGGAGGAGTGGGAGCGGGGACTGTTCCAATTTTGATGAAGGAGTGGGAGCGGGGACTGATTCCTGTTTGATGGAGGAGTTGGTGCATGGACTGTTTCCAGTTTGATGGAGGAGTGGGAGCGGGGACTGTTTCCATTTTGATGGAGGAGTGGGGCGGCCTCTGTGTTCAGTTTGATGGAGGAGTGGGAGCGGGGACTGTGTCCAGCTTGATGAGGATTGGGAGCGGGGTCTGTTTCCAGTTTGATGGAGGAGTGGGAGGAGGGTCTGCTTCCAGTTTGATGGTACAGTGGGAGCAGTGCCTGTGTCCAGTTTGATGGCGGAGTGGAGCGGGGTCTGTGTCCATTTGATGGCGGAGTTGGAGCGGCGTCTGTTAACAATTTGATGGAGCAGTGGGAGCGGGGTCTGTTTCAAGTTTGTTGGAGGAGTGGGAGCGGGGTCTGCTTCCACTTTAACGGAGGAGTGGGAGCGGGGTCTGTGTCCAGTTTGATGGCGAAGTGGGAGCAGGTTCTGTTTCCAGTTTGATGGCGAAGTGGGAGCAGGGTCTGTGTCCAGTTTGATGGAGGAGTGGGAGCGGGTTCTGCTTCCAATTTGATGGAGGAGTGGGAGCGGGGTCTGTTTCCAGTTTGATGGAGGAGTGGGAGCGCGGTCTGTTTCCATTCTGATGGAGGAGTTGGAGCGCGGACTGTTTCCAGTTTGATGGAGGAGTGGGAGAGGGGACTGCTTCCATTTTGATGGAGGAGAGGGAGCGCGGACTGTTTAAAGTTTGATGGAGGAGTGGGAGCGGGGTGTGTTTCCAGTTTGATGGAGGAGTGGGAGCGGGGACTGATTCCAGTTTGATGGAGGAGTGGGAGCGTGGACTGTTTCCAGTTTGATGGAGGAGTGGGAGCGGGGACTGATTCCATTTTGATGAAGGAGAGGGTGCGGGGCCTGTTTCCTGTTTGATGGAGGAGTTGGAGCGGGGAATGTTTCCAGTTTGATGGAGGAGTGGGAGCGTGGTCTGTTTCCAGCTTGATGGATCAGTGGAAGCTGGGACTGTTTCCAGTTTGATGGAGGAGTGGGAGCGGGGACTGTTCCAATTTTGATGAAGGAGTGGGAGCGGGGACTGTTTCCTGTTTGATGGAGGAGTTGGTGCGTGGACTGTTTCCAGTTTGATGGAGGAGTGGGAGCGGGGACTTTTTCCATTTTGATGGAGGAGTGGGGCGGCCTCTGTGTTCAGTTTGATGGAGGAGTGGGAGCGGGGACTGTGTCCAGCTTGATGGAGGAGTGGGAGCGCGGACTGTTTCCATTCTGATGGAGGAGTTGGAGCGCGGACTGTTTCCAGTTTGATGGAGGAGTGGGAGAGGGGACTGCTTCCATTTTGATGAAGGAATGGGAGCGGGGACTGTTTCCAGTTTGGTGGAGGCCTGGGAGCGTTGACTGTTTGCAGTTTGATGGAGGAGTGGGAGCGGGGTCTGTTTCCAGTTTGATGGAGGAGTGGGAGCGGGGACTGATTCCAGTTTGATGGAGGAGTGGGAGCGTGGACTGTTTCCAGTTTGATGGAGGCGTGGGAGCAGGAACTGTTTCCATTTTGATGGAGGAGTGTGAGCGTGGTCTGTTTCCAGCTTGATCGATCAGTGGGAGCTGGGACTGTTTCCAGTATGATGGAGGAGTGGGAGCGGGGACTGTTTCCTGTTTGATGGAGGAGTTGGTGCGTGGACTGTTTCCAGTTTGATGGAGGAGTGGGAGCGGGGACTGTTTCCATTTTGATGGAGGAGTGGGGCGGCCTCTGTGTTCAGTTTGATGGAGGAGTGGGAGCGGGGACTGTGTCCAGCTTGATGAGGATTGGGAGCGGGGTCTGTTTCCAGTTTGATGGTGGAGTGGGAGGAGGGTCTGCTTCCAGTTTGATGGTGCAGTGGGAGCAGTGCCTGTGTCCAGTTTGATGGCGGAGTGGAGCAGGGTCTGTGTCCATTTGATGGCGGAGTTGGAGCGGCGTCTGTTTCCATTTTGATGAAGAAGTGGGAGGGGGGACTGTTTCTGGTTTGATGGAGGAGTGGGGCGGGGTCTGTATCCATTTTGATGAAGAAGTGGGAGTGGTGACTCTTTCCATTTTGATGGAGGAGTGGGGCGATGTCGGAATCCATTTTGATGAAGAAGTGGGAGCGGGGTCTGTTTCCATTTTGGTGGAGAAGTGGGAGCGTAGAATTTTTCCAGTTTGATGGAGGAGTGGGAGCGGGGTCTGTTTCCAGTTTGATGGAGGAGTGGGAGCTGGGTCTGTTTCCAGTTTGATGGAGGAGTGGGGCGATGTCGGAATCCATTTTGATGCAGGAGTGGGAGCGGGGTCTGTTTCCAGTTTGATGGAGGATGGGAGCTGGGTCTGTTTCCAGTTTGATGGAGGAGTGGGAGCGGGGACTGTTTCCTGTTTGATGGAGGAGTGGGAGCGGGGACTGTTTCAGTTTGATGGAGGAGTGGGAGCGGGGTCTGCTTCCATTTTGATGGAGGAGTGGGAGCGGGGACTGTTTCCTGTTTGATGGAGGAGTTGGTGCGTGGCCTGTTTCCATTTTGATGGAGGAGTGGGGCGGGGTCTGTTTCCATTTTGATGAAGAAGTGGGAGCGGGGACTGTTTCCGGTTTGATGGAGGAGTGGGGCGGGATCTGTATCCATTTTGATGAAGAAGTGGGAGCGGTGACTGTTTCCATTTTGATGGAGGAGTGGGGCGAGGTCTGTATCCATTTTGATGAAGAAGTGGGAGCGGGGTCTGTTTCCATTTTGGTGGAGGAGTGGAGCGTAGACTTTTTCCAGTTTGATGGAGGAGTGGGAGCGTGGTCTGTTTCCAGTTTGATGGAGGAGTGGGAGCTGGGTCTGTTTCCAGTTTGATGGAGGAGTGGGAGCGGGGTCTGTTTCCATTTTGATGGAGGAGTGGGAGCGGGGACTGTTTCCTGTTTGATGGAGGAGTGGGAGCGGGGACTGTTTCCAGTTTGATGGAGGAGTGGGAGCGGGGTCTGTTTCCATTTTGATGGAGGAGTGGGAGCGGGGACTGTTTCCTGTTTGATGGAGGAGTGGGAGCGGGGACAGTTTCCAGTTTCATGGAGGAGTGGGAGCCGGGACTGTTTCTTGTTCGATGGAGGAGTTGGAGCGGGGACTGTTTCCATTTTGATGGAGGAGTGGGGCGGGGACTGTTCCATTTTGATGAAGGAGTGGGAGCGGGGACTGTTTCCAGTTTGGTGGAGGAGTGGGAGCGTTGACTGTTTGCAGTTTGCTGGAGGAGTGGGAGCGGGGTCTGTTTCCAGTTTGATGGAGGAGTGGGAGAGGGGACTGATTCCAATTTGATGGAGGATTGGGAGCGTGGACTGTTTCCAGTTTGATTTAGGAGTGGGAGCGGGTACTGTTTCCATTTTGATGAAGGAGTGGGAGCGGAGCCTGTTTCCTGTTTGATGGAGGAGTTGGAGCGGGGAATGTTTCCAGTTTGATGGAGGAGTGGGAACGGGGACTGTTTCCATTTTTAAGGAGGAGTGGGAGCGTGGTCTGTTTCCAGTTTGATGGATCAGTGGGAGCTTTGACTGTTTCCAGTTTGATGGAGGAGTGGGAGCGGGGACTGTTCCAATTTTGATGAAGGAGTGGGAGCGGGAACTGTTTCCTGTTAGATGGAGGAGTTGGTGCGTGGACTGTTTCCATTTTGATGGAGGAGTGGGGCGGGGTCTGTTTCCATTTTGATGAAGAAGTGGGAGCGGGGACTG
This sequence comes from Heterodontus francisci, assembly GCF_036365525.1. Lineage (NCBI taxonomy): Eukaryota > Metazoa > Chordata > Chondrichthyes > Heterodontiformes > Heterodontidae > Heterodontus > Heterodontus francisci. Next base: position 715,918 of record NW_027140953.1, on the reverse strand, counting down.
TTTCCGGTTTGATGGCGGAGTGGGGCGGGGTCTGTATCCATTTTGATGAAGAAGTGGGAGCGGTGACTGTTTCCATTTTGATGGAGGAGTGGTGCGAGGTCTGTATCCATTTTGATGAAGAAGTGGGAGCGGGGTCTGTTTCCTTTTTTTTGGAGGAGTGGGAGCGTAGACTTTTTCCAGTATGATGGAGGAGTGGGAGCGTGGTCTGTTTCCAGTTTGATGGAGGAGTGGGAGCTGGGTCTGTTTCCAGTTAGATGGAGGAGTAGGAGCGGGGTCTGTTTCCATTTTGATGGAGGATTGGGAGCGGGGACTGTTTCCTGTTTGATGGAGGAGTGGGAGCGGGGACTGTTTCCAGTTTGATGGAGGAGTGGGAGCGGGGTCTGTTTCCATTTTGATGGAGGAGTGGGAGCGGGGACTGTTTCCTGTTCGATGGAGGAGTTGGAGCGGGGACTGTATCCATTTTGATGGAGGAGTGGGAGCGGGGACTGTTTCCATTTTGATGAAGGAGTGGGAGCGGGGACTGTTTCCAGTTTGGTGGAGGAGTGGGAGCGTTGACTGTTTGCAGTTTGATGGAGGAGTGGGAGCGGGGTCTGTTTCCAGTTTGATGGAGGAGTGGGAGCGGGGATTGATTCCAGTTTGATGGAGGAGTGGGTGCGTGGACTGATTCCAGTTTGATGGAGGAGTGGGAGCGGGTACTGTTTCCATTTTGATGAAGGAGTGGGAGCGGGGCCTGTTTCCTGTTTGATGGAGGAGATGGAGCGGGGAATGTTTCCAGTTTGATGGAGGAGTGGGAGCGGGGACTGTTTTTTGCTTGATGGAGGAGTTGGTGCGTGGACTGCTTCCAGTTTGATGGAGGAGTGGGAGCTGGGTCTGTTTCCAGTTTGATGGAGGAGTGGGAGCGGGGTCTGTTTCCATTTTGATGGAGGAGTGGGAGCGGGGACTGTTTCCTGTTTGATGGAGGAGTGGGAGCGGGGACTGTTTCCAGTTTGATGGAGGAGTGGGAGCGGGGTCTGTTTCCATTTTGATGGAGGAGTGGGAGCGGGGACTGTTTCCTGTTTGATGGAGGAGTGGGAGCGGGGATAGTTTCCAGTTTGATGGAGGAGTGGGAGCGGGGTCTGTTTCCATTTTGATGGAGGAGTGGGAGCGGGGACTGTTTCCTGTTCGATGGAGGAGTTGGAGCGGGGACTGTTTCCATTTTGATGGAGGAGTGGGGCGGGGACTGTTCCATTTTGATGGAGGAGTGGGAGCGGGGACTGTTTCCAGTTTGGTGGAGGAGTGGGAGCGTTGACTGTTTCCAGTTTGATGGAGGAGTGGGAGCGGGGACTGTTCCAATTTTGATGAAGGAGTGGGAGCGGGGACTGTTTCCTGTTTGATGGAGGAGTTGGTGCTTGGACTGTTTCCATTTTGTTGGAGGAGTGGGGCGGTGTCTGTTTCCATTTTGATGAAGAAGTGGGAGCGGGGACTGTTTCCGGTTTGATGGAGGAGTGGGGCGGGGTCTGTATCCATTTTGATGAAGAAGTGGGAGCGGTGACTGTTTCCATTTTGATGGAGGAGTGGGGCGAGGTCTGTATCCATTTTGATGAAGAAGTGGGAGCGGGGTCTGTTTCCTTTTTTTTGGAGGAGTGGGAGCGTAGACTTTTTCCAGTTTTATGGAGGAGTGGGAGCGTGGTCTGTTTCCAGTTTGATGGAGCAGTGGGAGCTGGGTCTGTTTCCAGTTAGATGGAGGAGTGGGAGCGGGGTCTGTTTCCATTTTGATGGAGGAAAGGGAGCGGGGACTGTTTCCTGTTTAATGGAGGAGTGGGAGCGGGGACTGTTTCCAGTTTGATGGAGGAGTGGGAGCGGGGTCTGTTTCCATTTTGATGGAGGATTGGGAGCGGGGAATGTTTCCTGTTCGATGGAGGAGTTGGAGCGGGGACTGTTTCCATTTTGATGGAGGAGTGGGAGCGGGGACTGTTGCCATTTTGATGAAGGAGTGGGAGCGGGGACTGTTTCCAGTTTGGTGGAGGAGTGGGAGCGTTGACTGTTCGCAGTTTGATGGAGGAGTGGGAGCGGGGTCTGTTTCCAGTTTGATGGAGGAGTGGGAGCGGGGACTGATTCCAGTTTGATCCAGGAGTGGGAGCGTGGACTGATTCCTGTTTGATGGAGGAGTGGGAGCGGGTACTGTTTCCATTTTGATGAAGGAGTGGGAGCGGGGCATGTTTCCTGTTTGATGGAGGAGTGGGAGCGGGGTCTGTTTCCAGTTTGATGGAGGAGTGGGAGCGGGGTCTGTTTCCATTTTGATGGAGAAGTGGGAGCGGGGACTGTTTCCTGTTCGATGGAGGAGTTGGAGCGGGGACTGTTTCCATTTTGATGGAGGAGTGGGAGCGGGGACTGTTGCCATTTTGATAAAGGCGTGGGAGCGGGGACAGTTTCCAGTTTGGTGGAGGAGTGGGAGCGTTGACTGTTTGCAGTTTGATGGAGGAGTGGGAGCGGGGTCTGTTTCTTGTTTGATGGAGGAGTTGGTGAGTGGACTGTTTACATTTTGATGGAGCAGTGGGAGCGGGAACCGTTTCCAGTTTGATGGAGGAGTGCGAGCGGGTACTGTTTCCATTTTGATGAAGGAGTGGGAGCGGGGCCTGTTTCCTGTTTGATGGACGAGTTGGAGCGGGGAATGTTTCCTGTTTGATGGAGGAGTGGGAGCGGCGACTGTTTCCATTTTGATGGAGGAGTGGGGCGTGGTCTGTATCCATTTTGATGAAGATGTGGGAGCGGGGTCTGTTTCCATTTTGGTGGAGGCTTGGGAGCGTAGACTTTTTCCAGTTTGATGGAGGAGTGGGAGCGTGGTCTGTTTCCAGTTTGATGGAGGAGTGGGATCTGGGTCTGTTTCTAGTTAGATGGAGGAGTGGGAGCGGGATCTGTTTCCATTTTGACGGAGGAGTGGGAGCGGGGACTGTTTCCTGTTCGATGGAGGAGTTGGAGCGGGGACTGTTTCCATTTTGATGGAGGAGTGGGAGCGGGGACTGTTGCCATTTTGATTAAAGAGTGGGAGCGGGGACTGTTTCCATTTTGATGAAGGAGTGGGAGCGGGGCCTGTTTCCTGTTTGATGGATGAGTTGGAGCGGGGAATGTTTCCAGTTTGATGGAGGAGTGGGAGCGGGGACTGTTTCCATTTTGATGAAGGAGTGGGAGCGGGGACTGTTTCTTGTTTGATGGAGGAGTTGGTGCGTGGACTGTTTCCAGTTTGATGGAGGAGTGGGAACGGGAACTGTTTCCAGTTTGAAGGAGGAGTGGGAGCTGTGACTGTTTCCAGTTTGATGGAGGAGTGTGGCGGGGTCTGTTTCCAGTTCGATGGTGGAGTGGGAGTGGGGTCTGTTTCCATTTTGATGGAGGAGTGTGGCGGGGTCTGTTTCCATTTTGATCGAGGAGTGGGAGCGTGGACTGTTTCCAGTTTGATGTAGGAGTGGGAGCGGGGACTGTTTCTTGCTTGATGGAGGAGTTGGTGCGTGGACTGCTTCCAGTTTGATGGAGGAGTGGGAGCTGGGTCTGTTTCCAGTTTGATGGAGGAGTGGGAGCGGGGTCTGTTTCCATTTTGATGGAGGAGTGGGAGCGGGGACTGTTTCCTGTTTGATGGAGGAGTGGGAGCGGGGACTGTTTCCAGTTTGATGGAGGAGTGGGAGCGGGGTCTGTTTCCATTTTGATGGAGGAGTGGGAGCGGGGACTGTTTCCTGTTTGATGGAGGAGTGGGAGCGGGGATAGTTTCCAGTTTGATGGAGGAGTGGGAGCGGGGTCTGTTTCCATTTTGATGGAGGAGTGGGAGCGGGGACTGTTTCCTGTTCGATGGAGGAGTTGGAGCGGGGACTGTTTCCATTTTGATGGAGGAGTGGGGCGGGGACTGTTCCATTTTGATGGAGGAGTGGGAGCGGGGACTGTTTCCAGTTTGGTGGAGGAGTGGGAGCGTTGACTGTTTCCAGTTTGATGGAGGAGTGGGAGCGGGGACTGTTCCAATTTTGATGAAGGAGTGGGAGCGGGGACTGTTTCCTGTTTGATGGAGGAGTTGGTACTTGGACTGTTTCCATTTTGTTGGAGGAGTGGGGCGGTGTCTGTTTCCATTTTGATGAAGAAGTGGGAGCGGGGACTGTTTCCGGTTTGATGGAGGAGTGGGGCGGGGTCTGTATCCATTTTGATGAAGAAGTGGGAGCGGTGACTGTTTCCATTTTGATGGAGGAGTGGGGCGAGGTCTGTATCCATTTTGATGAAGAAGTGGGAGCGGGGTCTGTTTCCTTTTTTTTGGAGGAGTGGGAGCGTAGACTTTTTCCAGTTTTATGGAGGAGTGGGAGCGTGGTCTGTTTCCAGTTTGATGGAGCAGTGGGAGCTGGGTCTGTTTCCAGTTAGATGGAGGAGTGGGAGCGGGGTCTGTTTCCATTTTGATGGAGGAAAGGGAGCGGGGACTGTTTCCTGTTTAATGGAGGAGTGGGAGCGGGGACTGTTTCCAGTTTGATGGAGGAGTGGGAGCGGGGTCTGTTTCCATTTTGATGGAGGATTGGGAGCGGGGAATGTTTCCTGTTCGATGGAGGAGTTGGAGCGGGGACTGTTTCCATTTTGATGGTAGAGTGGGAGCGGGGACTGTTGCCATTTTGATGAAGGAGTGGGAGCGGGGACTGTTTCCAGTTTGGTGGAGGAGTGGGAGCGTTGACTGTTTGCAGTTTGATGGAGGAGTGGGAGCGGGGTCTGTTTCCAGTTTGATGGAGGAGTGGGAGCGGGGACTGATTCCAGTTTGATCCAGGAGTGGGAGCGTGGACTGATTCCTGTTTGATGGAGGAGTGGGAGCGGGTACTGTTTCCATTTTGATGAAGGAGTGGGAGCGGGGCATGTTTCCTGTTTGATGGAGGAGTGGGAGCGGGGTCTGTTTCCAGTTTGATGGAGGAGTGGGAGCGGGGTCTGTTTCCATTTTGATGGAGAAGTGGGAGCGGGGACTGTTTCCTGTTCGATGGAGGAGTTGGAGCGGGGACTGTTTCCATTTTGATGGAGGAGTGGGAGCGGGGACTGTTGCCATTTTGATAAAGGCGTGGGAGCGGGGACAGTTTCCAGTTTGGTGGAGGAGTGGGAGCGTTGACTGTTTGCAGTTTGATGGAGGAGTGGGAGCGGGGTCTGTTTCTTGTTTGATGGAGGAGTTGGTGAGTGGACTGTTTACATTTTGATGGAGCAGTGGGAGCGGGAACCGTTTCCAGTTTGATGGAGGAGTGCGAGCGGGTACTGTTTCCATTTTGATGAAGGAGTGGGAGCGGGGCCTGTTTCCTGTTTGATGGACGAGTTGGAGCGGGGAATGTTTCCTGTTTGATGGAGGAGTGGGAGCGGCGACTGTTTCCATTTTGATGGAGGAGTGGGGCGTGGTCTGTATCCATTTTGATGAAGATGTGGGAGCGGGGTCTGTTTCCATTTTGGTGGAGGCTTGGGAGCGTAGACTTTTTCCAGTTTGATGGAGGAGTGGGAGCGTGGTCTGTTTCCAGTTTGATGGAGGAGTGGGATCTGGGTCTGTTTCTAGTTAGATGGAGGAGTGGGAGCGGGATCTGTTTCCATTTTGACGGAGGAGTGGGAGCGGGGACTGTTTCCTGTTCGATGGAGGAGTTGGAGCGGGGACTGTTTCCATTTTGATGGAGGAGTGGGAGCGGGGACTGTTGCCATTTTGATTAAAGAGTGGGAGCGGGGACTGTTTCCATTTTGATGAAGGAGTGGGAGCGGGGCCTGTTTCCTGTTTGATGGATGAGTTGGAGCGGGGAATGTTTCCAGTTTGATGGAGGAGTGGGAGCGGGGACTGTTTCCATTTTGATGAAGGAGTGGGAGCGGGGACTGTTTCTTGTTTGATGGAGGAGTTGGTGCGTGGACTGTTTCCAGTTTGATGGAGGAGTGGGAACGGGAACTGTTTCCAGTTTGAAGGAGGAGTGGGAGCTGTGACTGTTTCCAGTTTGATGGAGGAGTGTGGCGGGGTCTGTTTCCAGTTCGATGGTGGAGTGGGAGTGGGGTCTGTTTCCATTTTGATGGAGGAGTGTGGCGGGGTCTGTTTCCATTTTGATCGAGGAGTGGGAGCGTGGACTGTTTCCAGTTTGATGTAGGAGTGGGAGCGGGGACTGTTACCAGTTTAATGGAGGAGTGGGAGCGGGGTCTGTTTCCATTTTGATGGAGGAGTGGGAGCGGGGACTGTTTCCTGTTCGATGGAGGAGTTGGAGCGGGGACTGTTTCCATTTTGATGGAGGAGTGGGAGCGGGGACTGTTTCCATTTTGATGAAGGAGTGGGAGCGGGGACTGTTTCCAGTTTGGTGGAGGAGTGGGAGCGTTGACTGTTTGCAGTTTGATGGAGGAGTGGGAGCGGGGTCTGTTTCCAGTTTGATGGAGGAGTGGGAGCGGAGACTGATTCCAGTTTGATGGAGGAGTGGGAGCGTGGACTGATTCCAGTTTGATGGAGGAGTGGGAGCGGGTACTGTTTCCATTTTGATGAAGGAGTGGGAGCGGGGCCTGTTTCCTGTTTGATGGAGGAGATGGAGCGGGGAATGTTTCCAGTTTGATGGAGTGGGAGCGGGGACTGTTTTCATTTTGATGGAGGAGTGGGAGCGTGGTCTGTTTCCTGTTTGACGGATCAGTGGGAGCTGGGACTGTTTTCAGTTTGATGGAGGAGTGGGAGCGGGAACTGTTCCAATTTTGATGAAGGAGTGGGAGCAGGGACTGTATCTTGTTTGATGGAGGAGTTGGTGCGTGGACTGCTTCCAGTTTGCTGGAGCAGTGGGAGCGGGGACTGTTTCCAGTTTGATGGAGGAGTGGGAGCGGCTTCTGTTTCCAGTTTGATGGATCAGTGGGAGCTGGGACTGTTTCCAGTTTGATGGAGGAGTGGGAGCGGGGACTGTTCCAATTTTGATGAAGGAGTGGGAGCGGGGCCTGTTTCCTGTTTGATGGAGGAGTGGGAGCGGGAACTGTTTCCAGTTTGAAGGAGGAGTGGGAGCTGTGACTTTTTCCAGTTTGATGGAGGAGTGTGGCGGAGTCTGTTTCCAGTTCGATGGTGGAGTGGGAGTGGGGTCTGTTTCCATTTTGATGGAGGAGTGTGGCGGGGTCTGTTTCCATTTTGATCGAGGAGTGGGAGCGCGGACTGTTTCCAGTTTGATGTAGGAGTGGGAGCGGGGACTGTTACCAGTTTAATGGAGGAGTGGGAGCGGGGTCTGTTTCCATTTTGATGGAGGAGTGGGAGCGGGGACTGTTTCCTGTTCGATGGAGGAGTTGGAGCGGGGACTGTTTCCATTTTGATGGAGGAGTGGGAGCGGGGACTGTTTCCATTTTGATGAAGGAGTGGGAGCGGGGACTGTTTCCAGTTTGGTGGAGGAGTGGGAGCGTTGACTGTTTGCAGTTTGATGGAGGAGTGGGAGCGGGGTCTGTTTCCAGTTTGATGGAGGAGTGGGAGCGGAGACTGATTCCAGTTTGATGGAGGAGTGGGAGCGTGGACTGATTCCAGTTTGATGGAGGAGTGGGAGCGGGTACTGTTTCCATTTTGATGAAGGAGTGGGAGCGGGGCCTGTTTCCTGTTTGATGGAGGAGTTGGAGCGGGGAATGTTTCCAGTTTGATGGAGGAGTGGGAGCGGGGACTGTTTTCATTTTGATGGAGGAGTGGGAGCGTGGTCTGTTTCCTGTTTGAGGGATCAGTGGGAGCTGGGACTGTTTCCAGTTTGATGGAGGAGTGGGAGCGGGGACTGTTCCAATTTTGATGAAGGAGTGGGAGCAGGGACTGTTTCTTGTTTGATGGAGGAGTTGGTGCGTGGACTGCTTCCAGTTTGCTGGAGCAGTGGGAGCGGGGACTGTTTCCAGTTTGATGGAGGAGTGGGAGCGGGGTCTGTTTCCAGTTTGATGGATCAGTGGGAGCTGGGACTGTTTCCAGTTTGATGGAGGAGTGGGAGCGGGGACAGTTTCCAGTTTGGTGGAGGAGTGGGAGCGTTGACTGTTTGCAGTTTGATGGAGGAGTGGGAGCGGGGTCTGTTTCTTGTTTGATGGAGGAGTTGGTGAGTGGACTGTTTCCATTTTGATGGAGCAGTGGGAGCGGGAAATGTTTCCAGTTTGATGGAGGAGTGCGAGCGGGTACTGTTTCCATTTTGATGAAGGAGTGGGAGCGGGGCCTCTTTCCTGCTTGATGGACGAGTTGGAGCGGGGAATGTTTCCTGTTTGATGGAGGAGTGGGAGCGGCGACTGTTTCCATTTTGATGGAGGAGTGGGGCGTGGTCTGTATCCATTTTGATGAAGAAGTGGGAGCGGGGTCTGTTTCCATTTTGGTGGAGGAGTGGGAGCGTAGACTTTTTCCAGTTTGATGGAGGAGTGGGAGCGTGGTCTGTTTCCAGTTTGATGGAGGAGTGGGATCTGGGTCTGTTTCTAGTTAGATGGAGGAGTGGGAGCGGGATCTGTTTCCATTTTGACGGAGGAGTGGGAGTGGGGACTGTTTCCTGTTCGATGGAGGAGTTGGAGCGGGGACTGTTTCCATTTTGATGGAGGAGTGGGAGCGGGGACTGTTGCCATTTTGATGAAGGAGTGGGAGCGGGGACTGTTTCCATTTTGATGAAGGAGTGGGAGCGGGGCCTGTTTCCTGTTTGATGGATGAGTTGGAGCGGGGAATGTTTCCAGTTTGATGGAGGAGTGGGAGCGGGGACTGTTCCAATTTTGATGAAGGAGTGGGAGCAGGGACTGTTTCTTGTTTGATGGAGGAGTTGGTGCGTGGACTGTTTCCAGTTTGATGGAGGAGTGGGAACGGGAACTGTTTCCAGTTTGAAGGAGGAGTGGGAGCTGTGACTGTTTCCAGTTTGATGGAGGAGTGTGGCGGGGTCTGTTTCCAGTTCGATGGTGGAGTGGGAGTGGGGTCTGTTTCCATTTTGATGGAGGAGTGTGGCGGGGTCTGTTTCCATTTTGATCGAGGAGTGGGAGCGTGGACTGTTTCCAGTTTAATGGAGGAGTGGGAGCGGGGTCTGTTTCCATTTTGATGGAGGAGTGGGAGCGGGGACTGTTTCCTGTTCGATGGAGGTGTTGGAGCGGGGACTGTTTCCATTTTGATGGAGGAGTGGGAGCGGGGACCGTTTCCATTTTGATGAAGGAGTGGGAGCGGGGACTGTTTCCAGTTTGGTGGAGGAGTGGGAGCGTTGACTGTTTGCAGTTTGATGGAGGAGTGGGAGCGGAGACTGATTCCAGTTTGATGGAGGAGTGGGAGCGTGGACTGATTCCAGTTTGATGGAGGAGTGGGAGCGGGTACTGTTTCCATTTTGATGAAGGAGTGGGAGCTGGGCCTGTTTCCTGTTTGATGGAGGAGATGGAGCGGGGAATGTTTCCAGTTTGATGGAGTGGGAGCGGGGACTGTTTTCATTTTGATGGAGGAGTGGGAGCGTGGTCTGTTTCCTGTTTGACGGATCAGTGGGAGCTGGGACTGTTTTCAGTTTGATGGAGGAGTGGGAGCGGGAACTGTTCCAATTTTGATGAAGGAGTGGGAGCAGGGACTGTTTCTTGTTTGATGGAGGAGTTGGTGCGTGGACTGCTTCCAGTTTGCTGGAGCAGTGGGAGCGGGGACTGTTTCCAGTTTGATGGAGGAGTGGGAGCGGCTTCTGTTTCCAGTTTGATGGATCAGTGGGAGCTGGGACTGTTTCCAGTTTGATGAAGGAGTGGGAGCGGGGACTGTTCCAATTTTGATGAAGGAGTGGGAGCGGGGCCTGTTTCCTGTTTGATGGAGGAGTGGGAGCGGGAACTGTTTCCAGTTTGAAGGAGGAGTGGGAGCTGTGACTTTTTCCAGTTTGATGGAGGAGTGTGGCGGGGTCTGTTTCCAGTTCGATGGTGGAGTGGGAGTGGGGTCTGTTTCCATTTTGATGGAGGAGTGTGGCGGGGTCTGTTTCCATTTTGATCGAGGAGTGGGAGCGTGGACTGTTTCCAGTTTGATGTAGGAGTGGGAGCGGGGTCTGTTTCCATTTTGATGGAGGAGTGGGAGCGGGGACTGTTTCCTGATCGATGGAGGAGTTGGAGCGGGGACTGTTTCCATTTTGATGGAGGAGTGGGAGCGGGGACTGTTTCCATTTTGATGAAGGAGTGGGAGCGGGACTGTTTCCAGTTTGGTGGAGGAGTGGGAGCGTTGACTGTTTGCAGTTTGATGGAGGAGTGGGAGCGGGGTCTGTTTCCAGTTTGATGGAGGAGTGGGAGCGGAGACTGATTCCAGTTTGATGGAGGAGTGGGAGCGTGGACTGATTCCAGTTTGATGGAGGAGTGGGAGCGGGTACTGTTTCCATTTTGATGAAGGAGTGGGAGCGGGGCCTGTTTCCTGTTTGATGGAGGAGTTGGAGCGGGGAATGTTTCCAGTTTGATGGAGGAGTGGGAGCGGGGACTGTTTTCATTTTGATGGAGGAGTGGGAGCGTGGTCTGTTTCCTGTTTGAGGGATCAGTGGGAGCTGGGACTGTTTCCAGTTTGATGGAGGAGTGGGAGCGGGGACTGTTCCAATTTTGATGAAGGAGTGGGAGCAGGGACTGTTTCCATTTTGATGAAGGAGTGGGAGCGGGGCCTGTTTCCTGTTTGATGGAGGAGATGGAGCGGGGAATGTTTCCAGTTTGATGGAGTGGGAGCGTGGACTGTTTTCATTTTGATGGAGGAGTGGGAGCGTGGTCTGTTTCCTGTTTGACGGATCAGTGGGAGCTGGGACTGTTTTCAGTTTGATGGAGGAGTGGGAGCGGGAACTGTTCCAATTTTGATGAAGGAGTGGGAGCAGGGACTGTTTCTTGTTTGATGGAGGAGTTGGTGCGTGGACTGCTTCCAGTTTGCTGGAGCAGTGGGAGCGGGGACTGTTTCCAGTTTGATGGAGGAGTGGGAGCGGGGTCTGTTTCCAGTTTGATGGATCAGTGGGAGCTGGGACTGTTTCCAGTTTGATGAAGGAGTGGGAGCGGGGACTGTTCCAATTTTGATGAAGGAGTGGGAGCGGGGCCTGTTTCCTGTTTGATGGAGGAGTGGGAGCGGGAACTGTTTCCAGTTTGAAGGAGGAGTGGGAGCTGTGACTTTTTCCAGTTTGATGGAGGAGTGTGGCGGGGTCTGTTTCCAGTTCGATGGTGGAGTGGGAGTGGGGTCTGTTTCCATTTTGATGTAGGAGTGTGGCGGGGTCTGTTTCCATTTTGATCGAGGAATGGGAGCGTGGACTGTTTCCAGTTTGATGTAGGAGTGGGAGCGGGGACTGTTACCAGTTTAATGGAGGAGTGGGAGCGGGGTCTGTTTCCATTTTGATGGAGGAGTGGGAGCGGGGACTGTTTCCTGTTCGATGGAGGAGTTGGAGCGGGGACTGTTTCCATTTTGATGGAGGAGTGGGAGCGGGGACTGTTTCCATTTTGATGAAGGAGTGGGAGCGGGGACTGTTTCCAGTTTGGTGGAGGAGTGGGAGCGTTGACTGTTTGCAGTTTGATGGAGGAGTGGGAGCGGGGTCTGTTTCCAGTTTGATGGAGGAGTGGGAGCGGAGACTGATTCCAGTTTGATGGAGGAGTGGGAGCGTGGACTGATTCCAGTTTGATGGAGGAGTGGGAGCGGGTACTGTTTCCATTTTGATGAAGGAGTGGGAGCGGGGCCTGTTTCCTGTTTGATGGAGGAGTTGGAGCGGGGAATGTTTCCAGTTTGATGGAGGAGTGGGAGCGGGGACTGTTTTCATTTTGATGGAGGAGTGGGAGCGTGGTCTGTTTCCTGTTTGAGGGATCAGTGGGAGCTGGGACTGTTTCCAGTTTGATGGAGGAGTGGGAGCGGGGACTGTTCCAATTTTGATGAAGGAGTGGGAGCAGGGACTGTTTCTTGTTTGATGGAGGAGTTGGTGCGTGGACTGCTTCCAGTTTGCTGGAGCAGTGGGAGCGGGGACTGTTTCCAGTTTGATGGAGGAGTGGGAGCGGGGTCTGTTTCCAGTTTGATGGATCAGTGGGAGCTGGGACTGTTTCCAGTTTGATGGAGGAGTGGGAGCGGGGACTGTTCCAATTTTGATGAAGGAGTTGCAGCGGGGCCTGTTTCCTGTTTGATGGAGGAGTGGGAGCGGGAACTGTTTCCAGTTTGAAGGAGGCGTGGGAGCTGTGACTGTTTCCAGTTTGATGGAGGAGTGTGGCGGGGTCTGTTTCCAGTTTGATGGTGGAGTGGGAGTGGGGTCTGTTTCCATTTTGATGGAGGAGTGTGGCGGGGTCTGTTTCCATTTTGATCGAGGAGTGGGAGCGGGGACTGTTTCCAGTTTGATGTAGGAGTGGGAGCGGGGACTGTTACCAGTTTAATGGAGGAGTGGCAGCTGGGACTGTTTCCAGTTTGATGGAGGAGTGGGAGCCGTTTCTGTTTTCATTTTGATGGAGGAGTGGGAGCGTGGCCTGTATCCATTTTGATGGAGGAGTGGGAGCGGGGACTGTTCCCAGTTTGTTGGAGGAGTGGGAGCGGGTACTGTTTCCAGTTTGAATAAGGAGTGGGAGCGGTGTCCGTTTCAAATTTGATGGAGGAGTGGGATCTGGGTCTGTTTCCAGTTAGATGGAGGAGTGGGAGCGGGATCTGTTTCCATTTTGACGGAGGAGTGGGACCGGGGACTGTTTCCATTTTGATGAAGGATTGGGAGCGGGGACTGTTTCCTGTTTGATGGAGGAGTTGGAGCGGGGAATGTTTCCAGTTTGATGGAGGAGTTGGAGCGGGGACTGTTTCCATTTTGATGGAGGAGTGGGAGCGGGGACTGTTTCCATTTTGATGAAGGAGTGGGAGCGGGGACTGTTTGCAGTTTGGTGGAGGAGTGGGAGCTTTGACTGTTTGCAGTTTGATGGAGGAGTGGGAGCGGGGTCTGTTTCCAGTTTGATGGAGGAGTGAGAGCGGGGACTGATTCCAGTTAGATGGAGGAGTTGGAGCGTGGACTGATTCCAGTTTGCTGGAGGAGTGGGAGCGGGTACTGTTTCCATTTTGATGAAGGAGTGGGAGCGGGGCCTGTTTCCTGTTTGATGGAGGAGATGGAGCGGGGAATGTTTCCAGTTTGATGGAGGAGTGGGAGCGTGGACTGATTTCATTTTGATGGAGGAGTGGGAGCGTGGTCTGTTTCCTGTTTGATGGATCAGTGGGAGCTGGGACTGTTTCCAGTTTGATGGAGGAGTGGGAGCGGGGACTGTTCCAATTTTGATGAAGGAGTGGGAGCAGGGACTGTTTCTTGTTTGATGGAGGAGTTGTTGCGTGGACTGTTTCCAGTTTGATGGAGCAGTGGGAGCGGGAACTGTTTCCAGTTTGATGGAGGAGTGGGAGCGGGTACTGTTTCCATTTTGATGAAGGAGTGGGAGCGGGGCCTGTTTCCTGTTTGATGGAGGAGTTGGAGCGGGGAATGTTTCCAGTTTGATGGAGGAGTGGGAGCGGGGACTGTTTCCATTTTGATGGAGGAGTGGGAGCGGGTACTGTTTCCATTTTGATGAAGGAGTGGGAGCGGGGCCTGTTTCCTGTTTGATGGAGGAGTTGGAGCGGGGAATGTTTCCAGTTTGATGGAGGAGTGGGAGCGGGGACTGTTTCCATTTTGATGGAGGAGTGGGAGTGTGGTCTGTTTCCAGTTTGATGGATCAGTGGGAGCTGGGACTGTTTCCAGTTTGATGGAGGAGTGGGAGCGGGGACTGTTCCAATTTTGATGAAGGAGTGGGAGCAGTGACTGTTCCTTTTTTGATGGAGGAGTTGGTGCGTGGACTGTTTCCAGTTTGATGGAGGAGTGGGAGCGGGAACTGTTTCCAGTTTGATGGAGGAGTGGGAGCGCGGTCTGTTTCCATTTTGATGGACGAGTGGGGCGAGGACTGTATCCATTTTGATGAAGAAGTGGGAGCGGGGTCTGTTTCCATTTTGATGGAGGAGTGGGAGCGTAGACTTTTTCCAGTTTGATGGAGGAGTGGGAGCGTGGTCTGTTTCCAGTTTGATGGAGGAGTGGGATCTGGGTCTGTTTCCAGTTAGATGGAGGAGTGGGAGCGGGATCTGTTTCCATTTTGACGGATGAGAGGGAGCGGGGACTGTTTCCATTTTGATGAAGGAGTGGGAGCGGGGCCTGTTTCATGTTTGATGGAGAAGTTGGTGCGGGGAATGTTTCCAGTTTGATGGAGGAGTGGGAGCGGGGACTGTTTCCAGTTTGATGGATCAGTGGGTGCTGGGACTGTTTCCAGTTTGATGGAGGAGTGGGAGCGGGGACTGTTCCAATTTTGATGAAGGAGTGGGAGCAGGGACTGTTTCTTGTTTGATGGAGGAGTTGGTGCGTGGACTGTTTCCAGTTTGATGGAGGAGTGGGAGCGGGAACTGTTTCCAGTTTGAAGGAGGAGTGGGAGCTGTGACTGTTTCCAGTTTGATGGCGGAGTGTGGCGGGGTCTGTTTCCAGTTTGATGGTGGAGTGGGAGTGGGGTCTGTTTCCATTTTGATGGAGGAGTGTGGCGGGGTCTGTTTCCATTTTGATCGAGGAGTGGGAGCGGGGACTGTTTCCAGTTTGATGGAGGAGTGGGAGCGGAGTCTGCTTCCAGCTTGATGGAGGAGTATGAGCGGGTCTGTTTCCGTTTTGATGGAGGAGTGGGAGCGGGGTCTGTTTCCGGTTTAATGGAGGAGTGGGAGCGGGGTCTGTTTTCATTTTGATGGAGGAGTGGGAGCGTGGCCTGTATCCATTTTGATGGAGGAGTGGGAGCGGGGACTGTTCCCAGTTTGTTGGAGGAGTGGGAGCGGGTACTGTTTCCAGTTTGAATAAGGAGTGGGAGCGGTGTCTGTTTCAAATTTGATGGAGGAGTGCGAGCGGCGACTGTTTCAGGTTTGATGGAGGTGTGGGAGCGGGGTCTGTTTCCATTTTGATGGAGGAGTGGGGCGAGGTCTGTATCCATTTTGATGAAGAAGTGGGAGCGGGGTCTGTTTCCATTTTGGTGGAGGAGTGGGAGCGTAGCCATTTTCCATTTTGATGGAGGAGTGGGAGCGTGGTCTGTTTCCAGTTTGATGGAGGAGTGGGATCTGGGTCTGTTTCCAGTTAGATGGAGGAGTGGGAGCGGGGTCTGTTTCCATTTTGATGGAGGGGTGGGAGCGGGGACTGTTTCCTGTTTGATGGAGGAGTGGGAGCGGGGACTGTTTCCAGTTTGATGGAGGAGTGGGATCTGGGTCTGTTTCCAGTTAGATGGAGGAGTGGGAGCGGGATCTGTTTCCATTTTGACGGAGGAGTGGGAGCGGGGTCTGTTTCCATTTTGATGAAGGAGTGGGAGCGGGGCCTGTTTCCTGTTTGATGGAGGAGTTGGAGCGGGGAATGTTTCCAGTTTGATGGAGGAGTGGGAGCTGGGACTGTTTCCATTTTGATGGAGGAGTGGGAGCGAGGTCTGTTTCCAGTTTGATGGATCAGTGGGAGCTGGGACTGTTTCCAGTTTGATGGAGGAGTGGGAGCGGGGACTGTTCCAATTTTGATGAAGGAGTGGGAGCAGGGACTGTTTCTTGTTTGATGGAGGAGTTGGTGCGTGGACTGTTTCCAGTTTGATGGAGGAGTGGGAGCGGGGACTGTTACCAGTTTAATGGAGGAGTGGGAGCGGGGTCTGTTTCCATTTTGATGGAGGAGTGGGAGCGGGGACAGTTTCCTGTTCGATGGAGGAGTTGGAGCGGGACTGTTTCCATTTTGATGGAGAAGTGGGATCTGGGTCTGTTTCCAGTTAGATGGGGGAGTGGGAGCTGGGTCTGTTTCCAGTTAGATGGAGGAGTGGGAGCGGGATCTGATTCCATTTTGACGGAGGAGTGGGAGCGGGGACTGTTTCCATTTTGATGAAGGAGTGGGAGCGGGGCCTGTTTCCTGTTTGATGGAGGAGTTGGAGCGGGGAATGATTCCAGTTTGATGGAGGAGTGGGAGCGGGGACTGTTTCCATTTTGATGGAGGAGTGGGAGCGTGGTCTGTTTCCAGTTTGATGGATCAGTGGGTGCTGGGACTGTTTCCAGTTTGATGGAGGAGTGGGAGCGGGGACTGTTCCAATTTTGATGAAGGAGTGGGAGTAGGGACTGTTTCTTGTTTGATGGAGGAGTTGGTGCGTGGACTGTTTCCAGTTTGATGGAGGAGTGGGAGCGGGAACTGTTTCCAGTTTGAAGGAGGAGTGGGAGCTGTGACTGTTTCCAGTTTGATGGAGGAGTGTGGCGGGGTCTGTTTCCAGTTTGATGGTGGAGTGTGGTGGGGTCTGTTTCCATTTTGATCGAGGAGTGGGAGCGGGGACTGTTTCCAGTTTGATGTAGGAGTGGGAGCGGGGACTGTTACCAGTTTAATGGAGGAGTGGGAGCGGGGTCTGTTTTCATTTTGATGGAGGAGTGGGAGCGTGGCCTGTATCCATTTTGATGGAGGAGTGGGAGCGGGGACTGTTCCCAGTTTGTTGGAGGAGTGGGAGCGGGTACTGTTTCCAGTTTGAATAAGGAGTGGGAGCGGTGTCTGTTTCAAATTTGATGGAGGAGTGGGAGCGGGGACTGTTTCCTGTTTGATGGAGGAGTGGGAGCGGGGACTGTTTCCAGTTTGATGGAGGAGTGGGAGCGGGGTCTGTTTCCATTTTGATGGAGGAGTGGGGCGAGGTCTGTATCCATTTTGATGAAGAAGTGGGAGCGGGGTCTGTTTCCATTTTGGTGGAGGAGTGGTAGCGTAGCCATTTTCCATTTTGATGGAGGAGTGGGAGCGTGGTCTGTTTCCAGTTTGATGGAGGAGTCGGATCTGGGTCTGTTTCCAGTTAGATGGAGGAGTGGGAGCGGGGTCTGTTTCCATTTTGATGGAGGAGTGGGAGCGGGGTCTGTTTCCTGTTTGATGGAGGAGTGGGAGCTGGGACTGTTTCCAGTTTGATGGAGGAGTGGGATCTTGGTCTGTTTCCAGTTTGATGGAGGAGTGGGAGCGGGATCTGTTTCCATTTTGATGAAGGGGTGGGAGCGGGGCCTGTTTCCTGTTTGATGGAGGAGTTGGAGCGGGGAATGTTTCCAGTTTGATGGAGGAGTGGGAGCCGGGACTGTTTCCATTTTGATGGAGGAGTGGGAGCGTGGTCTGTTTCCAGTTTGATGGATCAGTGGGAGCTGGGACTGTTTTCAGTTTGATGGAGGAGTGGGAGCGGGGACTGTTCCAATTTTGATGAAGGAGTGAGAGCAGGGACTGTTTCTTGTTTGATGGAGGAGTTGGTGCGTGGACTGTTTCCAGTTTGATGGAGGAGTGGGAGCGGGGACTGTAACCAGTCTAATGGAGGAGTGGGAGCGGGGTCTGTTTCCATTTTGATATAGGAGTGGGAGCGTGGACTGTTTCCTGTTCGATGGAGGAGTTGGAGCGGGGACTGATTCCATTTTGATGGAGGAGTGGGAGCGGGGACAGTTTCCTGTTCGATGGAGGAGTTGGAGCGGGGACTGTTTCCATTTTGATGGAGAAGTGGGATCTGGGTCTGTTTCCAGTTAGATGGGGGAGTGGGAGCGGGGACTGTTTCCAGTTAGATGGAGGAGTGGGAGCGGGATCTGATTCCATTTTGGCGGAGGAGTGGGAGCGGGGACTGTTTCCATTTTGATGAAGGAGTGGGAGCGGGGCCTGTTTCCTGTTTGATGGAGGAGTTGGAGCGTGGAATGATTCCGGTTTGATGGAGGAGTGGGAGCGGGGACTGTTTCCATTCTGATGGAGGAGTGGGAGCGTGGTCTGTTTCCAGTTTGATGGATCAGTGGGTGCTGGGACTGTTTCCAGTTTGTTGGAGGAGTGGGAGCGGGGACTGTTCCAATTTTGATGAAGGAGTGGGAGTAGGGACTGTTTCTTGTTTGATGGAGGAGTTGGTGCGTGGACTGTTTCCAGTTTGATGGAGGAGTGGGAGCGTGAACTGTTTCCAGTTTGAAGGAGGAGTGGGAGCTGTGACTGTTTCCAGTTTGATGGAGGAGTGTGGCGGGGTCTGTTTCCAGTTTGATGGTGGAGTGGGAGTCGGGTCTGTTTCCATTTTGATGGAGGAGTGTGGCGGGGTCTGTTTCCATTTTGATCGAGGAGTGGGAGCGGAGACTGTTTCCAGTTTGATGTAGGAGTGGGAGCGGGGACTGTTACCAGTTTAATGGAGGAGTGGGAGCGGGGTCTGCTTTCATTTTGATGGAGGAGTGGGAGCGTGGCCTGTATCCATTTTGATGGAGGAGTGGGAGCGGGGACTGTTCCCAGTTTGTTTGAGGAGTGGGAGCGGGTACTGTTTCCAGTTTGAATAAGGAGTGGGAGCGGTGTCTGTTTCAAATTTGATGGAGGAGTGGGAGCGGCGACTGTTTCAGGTTTGATGGAGGAGTGGGAGCGCGGTCTGTTTCCATTTTGATGGAGGAGTGGGAGCGGGGACTGTTTCCTGTTTGATGGAGGAGTGGGAGCGGGGACTGTTTCCAGTTTGATGGAGGAGTGGGAGCGGGGTCTGTTTCCATTTTGATGGAGGAGTGGGGCGAGGTCTGTATCCATTTTGATGAAGAAGTGGGAGCGGGGTCTGTTTCCATTTTGGTGGAGGAGTGGTAGCGTAGCCATTTTCCATTTTGATGGAGGAGTGGGAGCGTGGTCTGTTTCCAGTTTGATGGAGGAGTCGGATCTGGGTCTGTTTCCAGTTAGATGGAGGAGTGGGAGCGGGGTCTGTTTCCATTTTGATGGAGGAGTGGGAGCGGGGTCTGTTTCCTGTTTGATGGAGGAGTGGGAGCTGGGACTGTTTCCAGTTTGATGGAGGATTGGGATCTGGGTCTGTTTCCAGTTTGATGGAGGAGTGGGAGCGGGATCTGTTTCCATTTTGATGAAGGAGTGGGAGCGGGGCCTGTTTCCTGTTTGATGGAGGAGTTGGAGCGGGGAATGTTTCCAGTTTGATGGAGGAGTGGGAGCCGGGACTGTTTCCATTTTGATGGAGGAGTGGGAGCGTGGTCTGTTTCCAGTTTGATGGATCAGTGGGAGCTGGGACTGTTTTCAGTTTGATGGAGGAGTGGGAGCGGGGACTGTTCCAATTTTGATGAAGGAGTGAGAGCAGGGACTGTTTCTTGTTTGATGGAGGAGTTGGTGCGTGGACTGTTTCCAGTTTGATGGAGGAGTGGGAGCGGGGACTGTAACCAGTTTAATGGAGGAGTGGGAGCGGGGTCTGTTTCCATTTTGATATAGGAGTGGGAGCGTGGACTGTTTTCTGTTCGATGGAGGAGTTGGAGCGGGGACTGTTTCCATTTTGATGGAGGAGTGGAATCTGGGTCTGTTTCCAGTTAGATGGGGGAGTGGGAGCGGGGTCTGTTTCCATTTTGATGGAGGAGTGGGAGCGAGGACTGTTTCCTGTTTGATGGAGGAGTGGGAGCGGGGACTGTTTCCAGTTTGATGGAGGAGTGGGATCTGGGTCTGTTTCCAGTTAGATGGAGGAGTGGGAGCGGGATCTGTTTCCATTTTGACGGAGGAGTGGGAGCGGGGACTGTTTCCATTTTGATGAAGGAGTGGGAGCGGGGCCTGTTTCCTGTTTGATGGAGGAGTTGGAGCGGGGAATGTTTCCAGTTTGATGGAGGAGTGGGAGCAGGGATTGTTTCCATTTTGATGGAGGAGTGGGAGCGTGGTCTGTTTCCAGTTTGATGGATCAGTGGGAGCTGGGACTGTTTCCAGTTTGATGGAGGAGTGGGAGCGGGGACTGTTCCAATTTTGATGAAGGAGTGGGAGCAGGGACTGTTTCTTGTTTGTTGGAGGAGTTGGTGCGTGGACTGTTTCCAGTTTGATGGAGGAGTGGGAGCGGGGACTGTTACCAGTTTAATGGAGGAGTGGGAGCGGCGTCTGTTTCCATTTTGATGGAGGAGTGGGAGCGGGGACTGTTTCCTGTTCGATGGAGGAGTTGGAGCGGGGACTGTTTCCATTTTGATGGAGGAGTGGGATCTGGGTCTTTTTCCAGTTAGATGGAGGAGTGGGAGCGGGGTCTGTTTCCATTTTGATGGAGGAGTGGGAGCGGGGAATGTTTCCTGTTTGATGGAGGAGTGGGAGCGGGGACTGCTTCCAGTTTGATGGAGGAGTGGGATCTGGGTCTGTTTCCAGTTAGATGGAGGAGTGGGAGCGGGATCTGTTTCCATTTTGATGGAGGAGTGGGAGCGGGGACTGTTTCCATTTTGATGAAGGAGTGGGAGCGAGGCCTGTTTCCTGTTTGATGGAGGAGTTGGAGCGGGGAATGTTTCCAGTTTGATGGAGGAGTGGGAGCGGGGACTGTTTCCATTTTGATGGAGGAGTGGGAGCGTGGTCTGTTTCCAGTTTGATGGATCAGTGGGCGCTGGGACTGTTTCCAGTTTGATGGAGGAGTGGGAGCGGGGACTGTTCCAATTTTGATGAAGGAGTGGGAGCAGGGACTGTTTCTTGTTTGATGGAGGAGTTGGTGCGTGGACTGTATCCAGTTTGATGGAGGAGTGGGAGCGGGAACTGTTTCCAGTTTGAAGGAGGAGTGGGAGCTGTGACTGTTTCCAGTTTGATGGAGGAGTGTGGCAGGGTCTGTTTCCAGTTTGATGGTGGAGTGGGAGTGGGGTCTGTTTCCATTTTGATGGAGGAGTGTGGCGGCGTCTGTTTCCATTTTGATCGAGGAGTGGGAGCGGGGACTGTTTCCAGTTTGATGTAGGAGTGGGAGCGGGGACTGTTACCAGTTTAATGGAGGAGTGGGAGCGGGGTCTGTTTCCATTTTGATGGAGGAGTGGGAGCGGGCACTGTTTCCTGTTCGATGGAGGAGTTGGAGCGGGGACTGTTTCCATTTTGATGGAGGAGTGGGAGCGGGGACTGTTTCCATTTTGATGAATGAGTGGGAGCGGGGACTGTTTCCAGTTTGGTGGAGGAGTGGGAGCTTTGACTGTTTGCAGTTTGATGGAGGAGTGGGAGCGGGGTCTGTTTCCAGTTTGATGGAGGAGTGGGAGCGGGGACTGATTCCAGTTTGATGGAGGAGTGGGAGCGTGGACTGATTCCAGTTTGATGGAGGAGTGGGAGCGGGTACTGTTTCCATTTTGATGAAGGAGTGGGAGCGGGGCCTGTTTCCTGTTTGATGGAGGAGATGGAGCGGGGAATGTTTCCAGTTTGATGGAGGAGTGGGAGCGGGGACTGATTTCATTTTGATGGAGGAGTGGGAGCGTGGTCTGTTTCCTGTTTGATGGATCAGTGGGTGCTGGGACTGTTTCCAGTTTGATGGAGGAGTGGGAGCGGGGACTGTTCCAATTTTGATGAAGGAGTGGGAGCAGGGACTGTTTCTTGTTTGATGGAGGAGTTGGTGCGTGGACTGCTTCCAGTTTGATGGAGCAGTGGGAGCGGGAACTGTTTCCAGTTTGAAGGAGGAGTGGGAGCTGTGACTGTTTCCAGTTTGATGGAGGAGTGTGGCGGGGTCTGTTTCCAGTTTGATGGTGGAGTGGGAGTGGGGTCTGTTTCCATTTTGATGGAGGAGTGTGGCCGGGTCTGTTTCCATTTTGATCGAGGAGTGGGAGCGGGGACTGTTTCCAGTTTGATGTAGGAGTAGGAGCGGGGACTGTTACCAGTTTAATGGAGGAGTGGCAGCTGGGACTGTTTCCTGTTTGATGGAGGAGTGGGAGCGGGTTCTGTTTTCATTTTGATGGAGGAGTGGGAGCGTGGCCTGTATCCATTTTGATGGAGGAGTGGGAGCGGGGTCTGTTTCCAGTTTGATGGAGGAGTGGGAGCGGGGACTGTTCCCAGTTTGTTGGAGGAGTGGGAGCGGGGACTGTTTCCAGTTTGAATAAGGAGTGGGAGCGGTGACTGTTTCAATTTTGATGGAGGAGTGGGAGCGGCGACTGTTTCAGGTTTGATGGAGGAGTGGGAGCTGGGTCTGTTTCCAGATTGATGGAGGAGTGGGAGCGGTGACTATTTCCTGTTTGATGGAGGAGTGGGAGCGGGGACTGTTTCCAGTTTGATGGAGGAGTGGGAGCGGGGTCTGTTTCCATTTTGATGGAGGAGTGGGGCGAGGTCTGTATCCATTTTGATGAAGAAGTGGGAGCGGGGTCTGTTTCCATTTTGGTGGAGGAGTGGGAGCGTAGACTTTTTCCAGTTTGATGGAGGAGTGGGAGCGTGGTCTTTTTCCAGTTTGATGGAGGAGTGGGATCTGGGTCTGTTTCCAGTTAGATGGAGCAGTGTGAGTGGGATCTGTTTCCATTTTGACGGAAGAGTGGGAGCGGGGACTGTTTCCATTTTGATGAAGGAGTGGGAGCGGGGCCTGTTTCCTGTTTGATGGAGGAGTTGGAGCGGGGAATGTTTCCAGTTTGATGGAGGAGTGGGAGCGGGGACTGTTTCCATTTTGATGGAGGAGTGGGAGCGTGGTCTGTTTCCAGTTTGATGGATCAGTGGGAGCTGGGACTGTTTCCAGTTTGATGGAGGAGTGGGAGCGGGGACTGTTCCAATTTTGATGAAGGAGTGGGAGCAGGGACTGTTTCTTGTTTGATGGAGGAGTTGGTGCGTGGACTGTTTCCAGTTTGATGGAGGAGTGGGAGCGGGAACTGTTTCCAGTTTGAAGGAGGAGTGGGAGATGTGACTGTTTCCAGTTTGATGGAGGAGTGGGGCGGGGTCTGTTTCCAGTTTGATGGTGGAGTGGGAGTGGGGTCTGTTTCCATTTTGATGGAGGAGTGTGGCCGGGTCTGTTTCCATTTTGATCGAGGAGTGGGAGCGGGGACTGTTTCCAGTTTGATGTAGGAGTAGG
The DNA here is from genome assembly GCF_036365525.1 of Heterodontus francisci. Lineage (NCBI taxonomy): Eukaryota > Metazoa > Chordata > Chondrichthyes > Heterodontiformes > Heterodontidae > Heterodontus > Heterodontus francisci. The sequence goes on along the minus strand of NW_027140953.1, from coordinate 693,307 downwards.
AGCGGGGACTGTTACCAGTTTAATGGAGGAGTGGCAGCTGGGACTGTTTCCAGTTTGATGGAGGAGTGGGAGCGTGGCCTGTATCCATTTTGATGGAGGAGTGGGAGCGGGGTCTGTTTCCAGTTTGATGGAGGAGTGGGAGCGGGGACTGTTCCCAGTTTGTTGGAGGAGTGGGAGCGGGGACTGTTTCCAGTTTGAATAAGGAGTGGGAGCGGTGTCTGTTTCAATTTTGATGGAGGAGTGGGAGCGGCGAATGTTTCAGGTTTGATGGAGGAGTGGGAGCTGGGTCTGTTTCCATTTTGATGGAGGAGTGGGAGCGGGGTCTGTTGCCATTTTGATGGAGGAGTGGGAGCGGGGACTGTTTACAGTTTGATGGAGGAGTGGGAGCGGGGTCTGTTTCCATTTTGATGGAGGAGTGGGGCGAGGTCGGTATCCATTTTGATGAAGAAGTGGGAGCGGGGTCTGTTTCCATTTTGGTGGAGGAGTGGGAGCGTGGTCTGCTTCCAGTTTGATGGTGGAGTGGGAGTGGGGTCTGTTTCCATTTTGATGGAGGAGTGTGGCGGAGTCTGTTTCCATTTTGATCGAGGAGTGGGAGCGGAGACTGTTTCCAGTTTGATGTAGGAGTGGGAGCGGGGACTGTTACCAGTTTAATGGAGGAGTGGCAGCTGGGACTGTTTCCAGTTTGATGGAGGAGTGGGAGCGGGCTCTGTTTTCATTTTGATGGAGGAGTGGGAGCGTGGCCTGTATCCATTTTGATGGAGGAGTGGGAGCGGGGACTGTTTCCAGTTAGATGGAGGAGTGGGAGCGGGGTCTGTTTCCATTTTGATGGAGGAGTGGGTGCGGGGACTGTTTCCTGTTTGATGGAGGAGTGGGAGCGGGGACTGTTTCCAGTTTGATGGAGGAGTGGGAGCGGGTTCTGTTTCCATTTTGATGGAGGAGAGGGAGCGGGGACTGTTTCCATTTTGGTGGAGGAGTGGGAGCGTAGACTTTTTCCAGTTTGATGGAGGAGTGCGAGCGTGGTCTGTTTCCAGTTTGATGGAGGAGTGGGATCTGGGTCTGTTTCCAGTTAGATGGAGGAGTGGGAGCGGGGACTGTTTCCTGTTCGATGGAGGAGTTGGAGCGGGTTCTGTTTCCATTTTGATGGAGGAGTGGCGCGGGGACTGTTTCCATTTTGATGAAGGAGTGGGAGCGGGGACTGTTTCCAGTTTGGTGGAGGAGTGGGAGCGTTGACTGTTTGCAGTTTGATGGAGGAGTGGGAGCGGGTACTGTTTCCATTTTGATGAAGGAGTGGGAGCGGGGCCTGTTTCCAGTTTGATGGAGGAGTGGGAGCGGGGACTGTTTCCATTTTGATGGAGGAGTGGGAGCGTGGTCTGTTTCCTGTTTGATGGATCAGTGGGAGCTGGGACTGTTTCCAGTTTGATGGAGGAGTTGGAGCGGGGAATGTTTCCAGTTTGATGGAGGAGTGGGAGCGGGGAATGATTCCATTTTGATGGAGGAGTTGGAGCGTGGTCTGTTTCCAGTTTGATGGATCAGTGGGAGCTGGGACTGTTTCCAGTTTGATGGAGGAGTGGGAGCGGGGACTGTTCCAATTTTGATGAAGGAGTGGGAGCAGGGACTGTTTCTTGTTTGATGGAGGAGTTGGTGCGTGGACTGTTTCCAGTTTGATGGAGGAGTGGGAGCGGGAACTGTTTCCAGTTTGATGGTGGAGTGGGAGCTTTGACTGTTTCCAGTTTGATGGAGGAGTGTGGCGGGGTCTGTTTCCAGTTTGATGGTGGAGTGGCACTGGGGTCAGTTTCCATTTTGATGGAGGAGTGTGGCGGGGTCTGTTTCCATTTTGATCGAGGAGAGGGAGCGCGGACTGTTTCCAGTTTGATGGAGGAGTGGGAGCGTGTTCTGTTTTCATTTTGATGGAGGAGTGGGAGCGGGTTCTGTTTCCATTTTGATGGAGGAGAGGGAGCGGGGACTGTTTCCATTTTGGTGGAGGAGTGGGAGCGTAGACATTTTCCAGTTTGATGGAGGAGTGGGAGCGTGGTCTGTTTCCAGTTTGATGGAGGAGTGGGATCTGGGTCTGTTTCCAGTTAGATGGAGGAGTGGGAGCGGGGTCTGTTGCCATTTTGATGGAGGAGTGGGAGCTGGGACTGTTTCCTGTTCGATGAAGGAGTGGGAGCGGGGACTGTTTCCAGTTTGGTGGAGGAGTGGGAGCGTTGACTGTTTGCAGTTTGATGGAGGAGTTGGAGCGGGGAATGTTTCCAGTTTGATGGAGGATTGGGAGCGGGGACTGTTTCCATTTTGATGGAGGAGTGGGAGCGTGGTCTGTTTCCAGTTTGATGGATCAGTGGGAGCTGGGACTGTTTCCAGTTTGATGGAGGAGTGGGAGCGGGGACAGTTCCAATTTTGATGAAGGAGTGGGAGCAGGGACTGGTTCTTGTTTGATGGAGGAGTTGGTGCGTGGACTGTTTCCAGTTTGATGGAGGAGTGGGAGCGGGAACTGTTTCACGTTTGATGGTGGAGTGGGAGCTGTGACTGTTTCCAGTTTGTTGGAGGAGTGTGGCGGGGTCTGTTTCCAGTTTGATGGTGGAGTGGGACTGGGGTCTGTTTCCATTTTGATGGAGGAGTGTGGCGGGGTCTGTTTCCATTTTGATCGAGGAGAGGGAGCGGGGACTGTTTCCAGTTTGATGGAGGAGTGGGAGCGGGTTCTGTTTTCATTTTGATGGAGGAGTGGGAGCGTGGCCTGTATCCATTTTGATGGAGGAGTGGGAGCGGGGACTGTTTCCAGTTTGATGGATGAGTGGGAGCGGGGACTGTTTCCAGTTTAATGGAGGAGTGGAAGCGGGTTCTGTTTCCATTTTGATGGAGGAGAGGGAGCGGGGACTGTTTCCATTTTGGTGGAGGAGTGGGAGCGTAGACTTTTTCCAGTTTGATGGAGGAGTGCGAGCGTGGTCTGTTTCCAGTTTGATGGAGGAGTGGGATCTGGGTCTGTTTCCAGTTAGATGGAGGAGTGGGAGCGGGGACTGTTTCCTGTTCGATGGAGGAGTTGGAGCGGGTTCTGTTTCCATTTTGATGGAGGAGTGGCGCGGGGACTGTTTCCATTTTGATGAAGGAGTGGGAGCGGGGACTGTTTCCAGTTTGGTGGAGGAGTGGGAGCGTTGACTGTTTGCAGTTTGATGGAGGAGTGGGAGCGGGTACTGTTTCCATTTTGATGAAGGAGTGGGAGCGGGGCCTGTTTCCTGTTTCATGGAGGAGTTGGAGCGGGGAATGTTTCCAGTTTGATGGAGGAGTGGGAGCGGGGACTGTTTCCATTTTGATGGAGGAGTGGGAGCGTGGTCTGTTTCCTGTTTGATGGATCAGTGGGAGCTGGGACTGTTTCCAGTTTGATGGAGGAGTGGGAGCGGGGACTGTTCCAATATTGATGAAGGAGTGGGAGCAGGGACTGTTTCTTGTTTGATGGAGGTGTTTGTGCGTGGACTGTTTCCAGTTTGATGGAGCAGTGGGAGCGGGAACTGTTTCCAGTTTGATGGAGGAGTGGGAGCGTGTACTGTTTCCATTTTGATGAAGGAGTGGGAGCGGGGCCTGTTTCCTGTTTGATGGAGGAGTTGGAGCGGGGAATGTTTCCAGTTTGATGGAGGAGTGGGAGCGGGGAATGATTCCATTTTGATGGAGGAGTGGGAGCGTGGTCTGTTTCCAGTTTGATGGATCAGTGGGAGCTGGGACTGTTTCCAGTTTGATGGAGGAGTGGGAGCGGGGACTGTTCCAATTTTGATGAAGGAGTGGGAGCAGGGACTGTTTCTTGTTTGATGGAGGAGTTGGTGCGTGGACTGTTTCCAGTTAGATGGAGGAGTGGGAGCGGGAACTGTTTCCAGTTTGATGGTGGAGTGGGAGCTTTGACTGTTTCCAGTTTGATGGAGGAGTGTGGCGGGGTCTGTTTCCAGTTTGATGGTGGAGTGGCACTGGGGTCAGTTTCCATTTTGATGGAGGAGTGTGGCGGGGTCTGTTTCCATTTTGATCGAGGAGAGGGAGCGCGGACTGTTTCCAGTTTGATGGAGGAGTGGGAGCGTGTTCTGTTTTCATTTTGATGGAGGAGTGGGAGCGTGGCCTGTATCCATTTTGATGGAGGAGTGGGAGCGGGTTCTGTTTCCATTTTGATGGAGGAGAGGGAGCGGGGACTGTTTCCATTTTGGTGGAGGAGTGGGAGCGTAGACTTTTTCCAGTTTGATGGAGGAGTGGGAGCGTGGTCTGTTTCCAGTTTGATGGAGGAGTGGGATCTGGGTCTGTTTCCAGTTAGATGGAGGAGTGGGAGCGGGGTCTGTTGCCATTTTGATGGAGGAGTGGGAGCTGGGACTGTTTCCTGTTCGATGAAGGAGTTGGAGCGGGGACTGTTTCCATTTTGATGGAGGAGTGGCGCGGGGACTGTTTCCATTTTGATGAAGGAGTGGGAGCGGGGACTGTTTCCAGTTTGGTGGATTAGTGGGAGCGTTGACTGTTTGCAGTTTGATGGAGGAGTTGGAGCGGGGAATGTTTCCAGTTTGATGGAGGATTGGGAGCGGGGACTGTTTCCATTTTGATGGAGGAGTGGGAGCGTGGTCTGTTTCCAGTTTGATGGATCAGTGGGAGCTGGGACTGTTTCCAGTTTGATGGAGGAGTGGGAGCGGGGACTGTTCCAATTTTGATGAAGGAGTGGGAGCAGGGACTGGTTCTTGTTTGATGGAGGAGTTGGTGCGTGGACTGTTTCCAGTTTGATGGAGGAGTGGGAGCGGGAACTGTTTCACGTTTGATGGTGGAGTGGGAGCTGTGACTGTTTCCAGTTTGTTGGAGGAGTGTGGCGGGGTCTGTTTCCAGTTTGATGGTGGAGTGGGACTGGGGTCTGTTTCCATTTTGATGGAGGAGTGTGGCGGGGTCTGTTTCCATTTTGATCGAGGAGAGGGAGCGGGGACTGTTTCCAGTTTGATGGAGGAGTGGGAGCGGGTTCTGTTTTCATTTTGATGGAGGAGTGGGAGCGTGGCCTGTATCCATTTTGATGGAGGAGTGGGAGCGGGGACTGTTTCCAGTTTGATGGAGGAGTGGGAGCGGGGATTGTTTCCAGTTTGAATAAGGAGTGGGAACGGTGTCTGTTTCAATGTTGATGGAGGAGTGGGAGCGGCGACTGTTTCAGGTTTGATGGAGGAGTGGGAGCGGGGTCTGTTTCCATTTTGATGGAGGAGTGGGAGCGGGGACTGTTTCCTGTTTGATGGAGGAATGTGGCGGGGTCTGTTTCCAGTTTGATGGTGGAGTGGGAGTGGGGTCTGTTTCCATTTTGATGGAGTAGTGTGGCGGGGTCTGTTTCCATTTTGATCGAGGAGTGGGAGCGGGGACTGTTTCCAGTTTGATGTAGGAGTGGGAGCGGGGACTGTTACCAGTTTAATGGAGGAGTGGGAGCGGGGTCTGTTTCCATTTTGATGGAGGAGTGGGAGCGGGGACTGTTTCCTGTTCGATGGAGGAGTTGGAGTGGGGACTGTTTCCATTTTGATGGAGGAGTGGGGCGGGGACTGTTTCCATTTTGATGAAGGATACGGGAGCGGGGACTGTTTCCAGTTTGGTGGAGGAGTGGGAGCGTTGACTGTTTTCAGTTTGATGGAGGAGTGGGAGCGGGGTCTGTTTCCAGTTTGATGGAGGAGTGGGAGCGGGGACTTATTCCAGTTTGTTGGAGGAGTGGGAGCGCGTACTGTTTCCATTTTGATGAAGGAGTGGGAGCGGGGCCTGTTTCCTGTTTGATGGAGGAGTTGGAGCGGGGAATGTTTCCAGTTTGATGGAGGAGTGGGAGCGGGGTCTGTTTCCATTTTGATGGAGGAGTGGGAGCGTGGTCTGTTTCCAGTTTGATTGATCAGTGGGAGCTGTGAATGTTTCCAGTTTGATGGAGGAGTGGGAGCGTGGACTGTTCCAATTTTGATGAAGGAGTGGGAGCGGGGACTGTTTGCTGTTTGATGGAGGAGTTGGTGTGTGGACTGTTTCCATTTTGATGGAGGAGTGGGGCGGGGTCTGTTTCCATTTTGATGAAGAAGTGGTAGCGGGGACTGTTTCCGGTTTGAAGGAGGAGTGTGGCGGGGTCTGTATCCATTTTGATGAAGAAGTGGGAGCGGGGTCTGTTTCCATTTTGGTGGAGGAGTGGGAGCGCAGACTTTTTCCAGTTTGATGGAGGAGTGGGAGCGTGGTCTGTTTCCAGTTTGATGGAGGAGTGGGAGCTGGGTCTGCTTCCAGTTTGATGGAGGAGTGGGAGCGGGGCCTGTATCCATTTTGATGGAGGAGTGGGAGCGGGGACTGTTACCAGTTTGATGGAGGAGTGGGAGCGGGGACTGTTCCCAGTTTGTTGGAGGAGTGGGAGCGGGTACTGTTTCCAGTTGGAATAAGGAGTGGGAGCGGTGTCTGTTTCAATTTTGATGGAGGAGTGGGAGCGGCGACTGTTTCAGGTTTTATGAGGAGTGGGAGATGTGTCTGTATCCAGTTTGATGGAGGAGTGGAATCGGGTTATGTTTCCAGTGTGATGAGGAGTTGGAGCAGGGTCCATTTCCAATTTGATGCAGGAGTGGGAGCGGGGTCTCCTGCAGCTGATGGAGGAGTCGGAGCAGCGTATGATTTCAGTGGAATGGAGGAGTGGAAGCGGGGTCTGTTTTGGGCTTTATGTCGAGTGGGAGCAGGTTCTGTTTCCAGGGTGATGGAGGAGTGGGCGCGTTATTTGTTTCCAGTGGGATGGAGGTGTTGGAGCAGGGTTTCTTTCCAGGGGAATGGAGGAGTTGGAGCGGTGTCCGTTTCACGTTTGATGGAGGAGTGGGAGCGGGGTCTGTTTCTAGTTTGATTGAGGAGTGGAAACGGGGAATGTTTCCAGTTTGATGGAGGAGTGGGATCGGGGAATGTTGCCATTTTGATGGAGGAGTGGGAGCGGGGTCCTTTTTCATTTTGATGGGCAAGTGCAAGCGGGTTCTGTTTCCATTTTGATGTAGGAGTGGGAGCGGGGTGCGTTTCCATTTTGATGGAGGTGTTTGAGCGGGGACAGTTTCCAGTTAGATGCAGGAGTGGGAGCGGGGTCTGTTTCCAGTTTGATGGAGCAGTGGGAGCTGGGACTGTTTCCAGTTTGATGGAGGAATGGGAGCGGGGACTGTTTCCTGTTTGATGGAGGTGTGGGAGCGGGGTCTGTTTCCAGTTTGATGGAGGAGTGGGAGCGGGGACTGTTTCCTGTTTGATGGAGGAGTGGGAGCGTGGACTGTTTCCAGTTTGATGGAGGAGTGGGAGCGGGTACTCTTTCCATTTTGATGAAGGAGTGGGAGCGGGGCCTGTTTCCAGTTTGGTGGAGGAGTGGGAGCGTTGACTGTTTTCAGTTTGATGGAGGAGTGGGAGCGGGGTCTGTTTCCAGTTTGATGGAGGAGTGGGAGCGGGGACTGATTCCACTTTCATGGAGGATTGGGAGCGTGGACTGTTTCCAGTTTGATGGAGGAGTGGGAGCGGGTACTGTTTCCATTTTGATGAAGGAGTGGGAGCGGGGCCTGTTTCCTGTTTGATGGAGGAGTTGGAGCGGGGAATGTTTCCAGTTTGATGGAGGAGTGGGAGCGGGGACTGTTCCCATTTTGATGGAGGAGTAGGAGCGTGGTCTGTTTCCAGTTTGATGGATCAGTGGGAGCTGTGAATGTTTCCAGTTTGATGGAGGAGTGGGAGCGTGGACTGTTCCAATTTTGATGAAGGAGTGGGAGCGGGGACTGTTTCCATTTTGATGGAGGAGTGGGGCGGAGTCTGTTTCCATTTTGATGAAGATGTGGTAGCGGGGACTCTTTCCGGTTTGATGGAGGAGTGTGGCGGGGTCTGTATCCATTTTGATGAAGAAATGGGAGCGGGGTCTGTTTCCATTTTGGTGGAGGAGTGGGAGCGCAGACATTTTCCAGTTTGATGGAGGAGTGGGAGCGGGGCCTGTATCCATTTTGATGGAGGAGTGGGAGCGGGGACTGTTACCAGTTTGATGGAGGAGTGGGAGCGGGGACTGTTCCCAGTTTGTTGGAGGAGCGGGAGCGGGTACTGTTTCCAGTTTGAATAAGGAGAGGGAGCGGTGTCTGTTTCAATTTTGATGGAGGAGTGGGAGCGGCGACTGTTTCAGGTTTTATGAGGAGTGGGAGATGTGTCTGTATCCAGTTTGATGGAGGAGTGGAATCGGGTTATGTTTCCAGTGTGATGAGGAGTGGGAGCAGGGTCCATTTCCAATTTGATGCAGGAGTGGGAGCGGGGTCTCCAGCAGCTGATGGAGGAGTCGGAGCAGCGTATGATTTCAGTGGAATGGAGGAGTGGAAGCGGGGTCTGTTTTGGGCTTTATGTCGAGTGGGAGCAGGTTCTGTTTCCAGGGTGATGGAGGAGTGGGCGCGTTATTTGTTTCCAGTGGGATGGAGGCGTTGGAGCAGGTTTTCTTTCCAGGGGAATGGAGGAGTTGGAGCGGTGTCTGTTTCACGTTTGATGGAGGAGTGGGAGCGGGGTCTGTTTCCAGTTTGATTGAGGAGTGGGAACGGGGAATGTTTCCAGTTTGATGGAGGAGTGGGATCGGGGAATGTTTCCATTTTGATGGAGGAGTGGGAGTGGGGTCCTTTTTCATTTTGATGGGCAAGTGCAAGCGGGTTCTGTTTCCATTTTGATGGAGGAGTGGGAGCGGGGTGTGTTTCCATTTTGATGGAGGAGTTTGAGCGGGGACAGTTTCCAGTTAGATGCAGGAGTGGGAGCGGGGTCTGTTTCCAGTTTGATGGAGCAGTGGGAGCTGGGACTGTTTCCAGTTTGATGGAGGAATGGGAGCGGGGACTGTTTCCTGTTTGATGGAGGAGTGGGAGCGGGGACTGTTTCCAGTTTGATGGAGGAGTGGGAGCGGGGTCTGTTTCCATTTTGATGGAGGAGTGGGAGCGGAGACTGTTTCCTGTTCGATGGAGGAGTTGGAGCGGGGACTGTTTCCATTTTGTTGGAGGAGTGGGGCGGGGACTGTTTCCATTTTGATGAAGGAGTGGGAGCGGGGACTGATTCCAGTTTCATGGAGGATTGGGAGCGTGGACTGTTTCCAGTTTGATGGAGGAGTGGGAGCGGGTACTGTTTCCATTTTGATGAAGGAGTGGGAGCGGGGCCTGTTTCCTGTTTGATGGAGGAGTTGGAGCGGGGAATGTTTCCAGTTTGATGGCGGAGTGGGAGCGTGGACTGTTTCCATTTTGATGAAGGAGTGGGAGCGAGGCCTGTTTCCTCACCATCAAACTGGAAACAGTCCACGCACCAACTCCTCCATCAAACAAGAAACAGTCCCTGCTCCCACTCCTTCATCAAAATGGAAACAGTCCCCGCTCCCACTCCTCCATCAAACTGGAAACATTCCCCGCTCCAACTCCTCCATCAAACAGGGGAGTGGGAGCTGTGACTGTTTCCAGTTTGATGGAGGAGTGTGGCGGGGTCCGTTTCCAGTTTGATGGTGGAGTGGGACTGGGGTCTGTTTCCATTTTGATGGAGGCGTGTGGCGGGGTCTGTTTCCATTTTGATCGAGGAGTGGGAGCGGGGACTGTTTCCAGTTTGATGGAGGAGTGGGAGCGGGTTCTGTTTTCATTTTGATGGAGGAGTGGGAGCGTGGCCTGTATCCATTTTGATGGACGAGTGGGAGCGGGGACTGTTTCCAGTTTGATGGGGGAGAGGAAGCGGGGACTGTTCCCAGTTTGTTGGAGGAGTGGGAGCGGGGACTGTTTCCAGTTTGAATAAGGAGTGGGAACGGTGTCTGTTTCAATGTTGATGGAGGAGTGGGAGCGGCGACTGTTTCAGGTTTGATGGAGGAGTGGGAGCGGGGTCTGTTTCCATTTTGATGGAGGAGTGGGAGCGGGGACTGTTTCCTGTTTGATGGAGGAATGTGGCGGGGTCTGTTTCCAGTTTGATGGTGGAGTGGGAGTGGGGTCTGTTTCCATTTTGATGGAGGAGTGTGGCGGGGTCTGTTTCCATTTTGATCGAGGAGTGGGAGCGGGGACTGTTTCCAGTTTGATGTAGGAGTGGGAGCGGGGACTGTTACCAGTTTAATGGAGGAGTGGGAGCGGGGTCTGTTTCCATTTTGATGGAGGAGTGGGAGCGGGGACTGTTTCCTGTTCGATGGAGGAGTTGGAGCGGGGACTGTTTCCATTTTGATGGAGGAGTGGGGCGGGGACTGTTTCCATTTTGATGAAGGATACGGGAGCGGGGACTGTTTCCAGTTTGGTGGAGGAGTGGGAGCGTTGACTGTTTTCAGTTTGATGGAGGAGTGGGAGCGGGGTCTGTTTCCATTTTGATGGAGGAGTGGGAGCGGGGACTGATTCCAGTTTGATGGAGGATTGGGAGCGTGGACTGTTTCCAGTTTGATGGAGGAGTGGGAGCGGGTACTGTTTCCATTTTGATGAAGGAGTGGGAGCGGGGCCTGTTTCCTGTTTGATGGAGGAGTTGGAGCGGGGAATGTTTCCAGTTTGATGGAGGAGTGGGAGCGGGGACTGTTTCCATTTTGATGGAGGAGTGGGAGCGTGGTCTGTTTCCAGTTTGATGGATCAGTGGGAGCTGTGAATGTTTCCAGTTTGATGGAGGAGTGGGAGCGTGGACTGTTCCAATTTTGATGAAGGAGTGGGAGCGGGGACTGTTTCCTGTTTGATGGAGGAGTTGGTGCGTGGACTGTTTCCATTTTGATGGAGGAGTGGGGCGGGGTCTGTTTCCATTTTGATGAAGAAGTGGTAGCGGGGACTGTTCCAGTTTGATGGAGGAGTGTGGCGGGGTCTGTATCCATTTTGATGAAGAAGTGGGAGCGGGGTCTGTTTCCATTTTGGTGGAGGAGTGGGAGCGCAGACTTTTTCCAGTTTGATGGAGGACTGTGAGCGTGGTCTGTTTCCAGTTTGATGGAGGAGTGGGAGCTGGGTCTGCTTCCAGTTTGATGGAGGAGTGGGAGCGGGGCCTGTATCCATTTTGATGGAGGAGTGGGAGCGGGGACTGTTACCAGTTTGATGCAGGAGTGGGAGCGGGGACTATTCCCAGTTTGTTGGAGGAGTGGGAGCGGGTACTGTTTCCAGTTTGAATAAGGAGTGGGAGCGGTGTCTGTTTCAATTTTGATGGAGGAGTGGGAGCGGCGACTGTTTCAGGTTTTATGAGGAGTGGGAGATGTGTCTGTATCCAGTTTGATGGAGGAGTGGAATCGGGTTATGTTTCCAGTGTGATGAGGAGTGGGAGCAGGGTCCATTTCCAATTTGATGCAGGAGTGGGAGCGGGGTCTCCTGCAGCTGATGGAGGAGTCGGAGCAGCGTATGATTTCAGTGGAATGGAGGAGTGGAAGCGGGGTCTGTTTTGGGCTTTATGTCGAGTGGGAGCAGGTTCTGTTTCCAGGGTGATGGAGGAGTGGGCGCGTTATTTGTTTCCAGTGGGATGGAGGTGTTGGAGCAGGGTTACTTTCCAGGGGCATGGAGGAGTTGGAGCGGTGTCTGTTTCACGTTTGATGGAGGAATGGGAGCGGGGACTGTTTCCTGTTTGATGGAGGTGTGGGAGCGGGGTCTGTTTCCAGTTTGTTGGAGGAGTGGGAGCGGGGACTGTTTCCTGTTTGATGGAGGAGTGGGAGCGTGGACTGTTTCCAGTTTGATGGAGGAGTGGGAGCGGGTACTCTTTCCATTTTGATGAAGGAGTGGGAGCGGGGCCTGTTTCCAGTTTGGTGGAGGAGTGGGAGCGTTGACTGTTTTCAGTTTGATGGAGGAGTGGGAGCGGGGTCTGTTTCCAGTTTGATGGAGGAGTGGGAGCGGGGACTGATTCCAGTTTCATGGAGGATTGGGAGCGTGGACTGTTTCCAGTTTGATGGAGGAGTGGGAGCGGGTACTGTTTCCATTTTGATGAAGGAGTGGGAGCGGGGCCTGTTTCCTGTTTGATGGAGGAGTTGGAGCGGGGAATGTTTCCAGTTTGATGGAGGAGTGGGAGCGGGGACTGTTCCCATTTTGATGGAGGAGTAGGAGCGTGGTCTGTTTCCAGTTTGATGGATCAGTGGGAGCTGTGAATGTTTCCAGTTTGATGGAGGAGTGGGAGCGTGGACTGTTCCAATTTTGATGAAGGAGTGGGAGCGGGGACTGTTTCCTGTTTGATGGAGGAGTTGGTGCGTGGACTGTTTCCATTTTGATGGAGGAGTGGGGCGGAGTCTGTTTCCATTTTGATGAAGAAGTGGTAGCGGGGACTCTTTCCGGTTTGATGGAGGAGTGTGGCGGGGTCTGTATCCATTTTGATGAAGAAATGGGAGCGGGGTCTGTTTCCATTTTGGTGGAGGAGTGGGAGCGCAGACATTTTCCAGTTTGATGGAGGAGTGGGAGCGGGGCCTGTATCCATTTTGATGGAGGAGTGGGAGCGGGGACTGTTACCAGTTTGATGGAGGAGTGGGAGCGGGGACTGTTCCCAGTTTGTTGGAGGAGCGGGAGCGGGTACTGTTTCCAGTTTGAATAAGGAGAGGGAGCGGTGTCTGTTTCAATTTTGATGGAGGAGTGGGAGCGGCGACTGTTTCAGGTTTTATGAGGAGTGGGAGATGTGTCTGTATCCAGTTTGATGGAGGAGTGGAATCGGGTTATGTTTCCAGTGTGATGAGGAGTGGGAGCAGGGTCCATTTCCAATTTGATGCAGGAGTGGGAGCGGGGTCTCCAGCAGCTGATGGAGGAGTCGGAGCAGCGTATGATTTCAGTGGAATGGAGGAGTGGAAGCGGGGTCTGTTTTGGGCTTTATGTCGAGTGGGAGCAGGTTCTGTTTCCAGGGTGATGGAGGAGTGGGCGCGTTATTTGTTTCCAGTGGGATGGAGGTGTTGGAGCAGGGTTTCTTTCCAGGGGAATGGAGGAGTTGGAGCGGTGTCTGTTTCACGTTTGATGGAGGAGTGGGAGCGGGGTCTGTTTCCAGTTTGATTGAGGAGTGGGAACGGGGAATGTTTCCAGTTTGATGGAGGAGTGGGATCGGGGAATGTTTCCATTTTGATGGAGGAGTGGGAGCGGGGTCCTTTTTCATTTGATGGGCAAGTGCAAGCGGGTTCTGTTTCCATTTTGATGGAGGAGTGGGAGCGGGGTGTGTTTCCATTTTGATGGAGGAGTTTGAGCGGGGACAGTTTCCAGTTAGATGCAGGAGTGGGAGCGGGGTCTGTTTCCAGTTTGATGGAGCAGTGGGAGCTGGGACTGTTTCCAGTTTGATGGAGGAATGGGAGCGGGGACTGTTTCCTGTTTGATGGAGGAGTGGGAGCGGAGACTGTTTCCAGTTTGATGGAGGAGTGGGAGCGGGGTCTGTTTCCATTTTGATGGAGGAGTGGGAGCGGAGACTGTTTCCTGTTCGATGGAGGAGTTGGAGCGGGGACTGTTTCCATTTTGTTGGAGGAGTGGGGCGGGGACTGTTTCCATTTTGATGAAGGAGTGGGAGCGGGGACTGATTCCAGTTTCATGGAGGATTGGGAGCGTGGACTGTTTCCAGTTTCATGGAGGAGTGGGAGCGGGTACTGTTTCCATTTTGATGAAGGAGTGGGAGCGGGGCCTGTTTCCTGTTTGATGGAGGAGTTGGAGCGGGGAATGTTTCCAGTTTGATGGCGGAGTGGGAGCGTGGACTGCTTCCAGTTTGATGGAGGAGTGGGAGAGGGTACTGTTTCCATTTTGATGAAGGAGTGGGGGCGAGGCCTGTTTCCTCACCATCAAACTGGAAACAGTCCACGCACCAACTCCTCCATCAAACAAGAAACAGTCCCTGCTCCCACTCCTTCATCAAAATGGAAACAGTCCCCGCTCCCACTCCTCCATCAAACTGGAAACATTCCCCGCTCCAACTCCTCCATCAAACAGGGGAGTGGGAGCTGTGACTGTTTCCAGTTTGATGGAGGAGTGTGGCGGGGTCTGTTTCCAGTTTGATGGTGGAGTGGGACTGGGGTCTGTTTCCATTTTGATGGAGGTGTGTGGCGGGGTCTGTTTCCATTTTGATCGAGGAGTGGGAGCGGGGACTGTTTCCAGTTTGATGGAGGAGTGGGAGCGGGTTCTGTTTTCATTTTGATGGAGGAGTGGGAGCGTGGCCTGTATCCATTTTGATGGAGGAGTGGGAGCGGGGACTGTTTCCAGTTTGATGGGGGAGAGGAAGCGGGGACTGTTCCCAGTTTGTTGGAGGAGTGGGAGCGGGGACTGTTTCCAGTTTGAATAAGGAGTGGGAACGGTGTCTGTTTCAATGTTGATGGAGGAGTGGGAGCGGCGACTGTTTCAGGTTTGATGGAGGAGTGGGAGCGGGGTCTGTTTCCATTTTGATGGAGGAGTGGGAGCGGGGACTGTTTCCTGTTTGATGGAGGAATGTGGCGGGGTCTGTTTCCAGTTTGATGGTGGAGTGGGAGTGGGGTCTGTTTCCATTTTGATGGAGGAGTGTGGCGGGGTCTGTTTCCATTTTGATCGAGGAGTGGGAGCGGGGACTGTTTCCAGTTTGATGTAGGAGTGGGAGCGGGGACTGTTACCAGTTTAATGGAGGAGTGGGAGCGGGGTCTGTTTCCATTTTGATGGAGGAGTGGGAGCGGGGACTGTTTCCTGTTCGATGGAGGAGTTGGATCTGGGACTGTTTCCATTTTGATGTAGGAGTGGGGCGGGGACTGTTTCCATTTTGATGAAGGATACGGGAGCGGGGACTGTTTCCAGTTTGGTGGAGGAGTGGGAGCGTTGACTGTTTTCAGTTTGATGGAGGAGTGGGAGCGGGGTCTGTTTCCATTTTGATGGAGGAGTGGGAGCGGGGACTGATTCCAGTTTGATGGAGGATTGGGAGCGTGGACTGTTTCCAGTTTGATGGAGGAGTGGGAGCGGGTACTGTTTCCATTTTGATGAAGGAGTGGGAGCGGGGCCTGTTTCCTGTTTGATGGAGGAGTTGGAGCGGGGAATGTTTCCAGTTTGATGGAGGAGTGGGAGCGGGGACTGTTTCCATTTTGATGGAGGAGTGGGAGCGTGGTCTGTTTCCAGTTTGATGGATCAGTGGGAGCTGTGAATGTTTCCAGTTTGATGGAGGAGTGGGAGCGTGGACTGTTCCAATTTTGATGAAGGAGTGGGAGCGGGGACTGTTTCCTGTTTGATGGAGGAGTTGGTGCGTGGACTGTTTCCATTTTGATGGAGGAGTGGGGCGGGGTCTGTTTCCATTTTGATGAAGAAGTGGTAGCGGGGACTGTTCCAGTTTGATGGAGGAGTGTGGCGGGGTCTGTATCCATTTTGATGAAGAAGTGGGAGCGGGGTCTGTTTCCATTTTGGTGGAGGAGTGGGAGCGCAGACTTTTTCCAGTTTGATGGAGGAGTGGGAGCGTGGTCTGTTTCCAGTTTGATGGAGGAGTGGGAGCTGGGTCTGCTTCCAGTTTGATGGAGGAGTGGGAGCGGGGCCTGTATCCATTTTGATGGAGGAGTGGGAGCGGGGACTGTTACCAGTTTGATGCAGGAGTGGGAGCGGGGACTGTTCCCAGTTTGTTGGAGGAGTGGGAGCGGGTACTGTTTCCAGTTTGAATAAGGAGTGGGAGCGGTGTCTGTTTCAATTTTGATGGAGGAGTGGGAGCGGCGACTGTTTCAGGTTTTATGAGGAGTGGGAGATGTGTCTGTATCCAGTTTGATGGAGGAGTGGAATCGGGTTATGTTTCCAGTGTGATGAGGAGTGGGAGCAGGGTCCATTTCCAATTTGATGCAGGAGTGGGAGCGGGGTCTCCTGCAGCTGATGGAGGAGTCGGAGCAGCGTATGATTTCAGTGGAATGGAGGAGTGGAAGCGGGGTCTGTTTTGGGCTTTATGTCGAGTGGGAGCAGGTTCTGTTTCCAGGGTGATGGAGGAGTGGGCGCGTTATTTGTTTCCAGTGGGATGGAGGTGTTGGAGCAGGGTTACTTTCCAGGGGCATGGAGGAGTTGGAGCGGTGTCTGTTTCACGTTTGATGGAGGAGTGGGAGCGGGGTCTGTTTCCAGTTTGATTGAGGAGTGGGAACGGGGAATGTTTCCAGTTTGATGGAGGAGTGGGATGGGGGACTGTTTCCATTTTGATGGAGGAGTGGGAGCCGGGACTGTTTCCAGTTTGATGGAGGGGTGGGAAGCGGGGACTTTCGCCAGTTTGATGGAAAGGTGGGAGCGGGGTCTGTTTCCATTTTAATTTAGGAGTTGGAGCGGGGACTGTTTCCAGTTTGATGGAGGAGTGGGAGCGGGGACTGTTTCCAGTTTGATGGAGGAGTGGGAATGGGGACTGTTGCCATTTTGATGTAGGAGTGGGAGCGGGGTCCTTTTTCTTTTTGATGGAGGAGTGCAAGCGGGTTCTGTTTCCATTTTGATGGAGGATTGGGAGCGGGGTCTGTTTCCATTTTGATGGAAGAGTGGGAGCGGGGACAGTTTCCAGTTAGATGCAGGAGTGGGAGCGGGGTCTGTTTCCAGTTTGATGGAGCAGTGGGAGCTGGGACTGTTTCCAGTTTGATGGAGGAATGGGAGCGGGGACTGTTTCCTGTTTGATGGAGGAGTGGGAGCGGGGTCTGTTTCCAGTTTGATGGAGCAATGTGATCTGGGTCTGTTTCCAGTTTGATGGTGGAGTGGGAGCGGGGTCTGTTTCCATTTTGATGGAGGAGTGTGGCGGGGTCTGTTTCCATTTTGATGGTGGAGTGTGGCGGGGTCTGTTTCCATTTTGATGGTGGAGTGGTAGCGGGGACTGTTTCCAGTTTGATGGAGGAGTGGGAGCGGGGTCTGTTTCCAGTTTAATGGAGGAGAGGCAGCTGGGACTGCTGCCAGTTTGATGGAGGAGTGGGAGCGGGGTCTGTATCCAGTTTGATGGAGGAGTGGGAGCGGGGACTGTTTCCAGTTTGATGGAGGAGTGGGAGCGGGAACTGTTTCCAGTTTTTTGGCGGAGTGGGAGCGGGAACTGTTTCCAGTTTGATGGAGGAGTGGGAGCGGGGTCTGCTCTCAGTTTGATGGAGGAGTGGGAGCGGTGTCTGTTTCCATTTTGATGGAGGAGTGGGAGCGGCGACTGTTTCAGGTTTTATGAGGAGTGGGAGCTGTGTCTGTATCCAATTTGATGGAGGAGTGGAATCGGGGTATGTTTCAAGTGTGATGAGGTTGGGAGCAGGGTCCATTTCCAATTTGATGCAAGAGTGGGAGCGGGGTCTCCTCCAGCTGATGGTGGAGTCGCAGCAGCGTATGATTTCAGTGGAATGGAGGAGTGGTAGTGGGGTCTGTTTTGGGCTTTATGTGGAGTGGGAGCAGGTTCTGTTTCCAGGGTGGTGGAGGAGTGGGCGCGTTATTTGTTTCCAGTGGGATGGAGGTGTTGGAGCAGGGTTTCTTTCCAGGGGGATGGAGGAGTTGGCGCGGTGTCTGTTTCAAGTTTTGATGGAGGAGTGGGAGCCGGGACTGATTCCAGTTTGATGCAGAATTGGGAAGCGGGGACTTACTCCAGTTTGATGGAGTAGTGGGAGCGGGGACTGTTTCCAGCTGATGGAGGAGTGCGAGCCGGGTCTGATTCCATTTTGATGGAGGATTGGAGCGGGGACTGTTTCCAGTTTGATGGAGGAGTGGGAGCGGGGACTGTTTCCAGTTTGATGGAGGAGGGGGAACGGGGACTGTTGCCATTTTGATGGAGGAGTGGGAGCTGGGTCTGTTTCCATTTTGATGGAGGAGTGGGAGCGGGTACATTTTCCTGTTTGATGGAGGAGTGGGAGCGGGTTCTGTTTTCATTTTGATGGAGGCGTGGGAGCGGGTCTGTATCCATTTTGATGGAGGAGTGGCAGCTGGGATGTTTCCAGTTAGATGGAGGAGTGGGAGCGGGTTCTGTTTTCATTTTGGTGGAGGAGTGGGAGCGGGGTCTGTATCCATTTTGATGGAGGAGTGGGAGCGGGGACGGTTTCCAGTTTGATGGAGGAGTGGGAGCGGGGTCTGTTCCTAGTTTGTTGGAGGAGTGGGAGCGGGGACATTTTCCTGTTTGATGGAGGAGTGGGAGCGGTGTCTGTTTCCAGTTAGATGGACCAGTGGGAGCTGGGACTGTTTCAAGTTTGATGGAGGAGTGGGAGCGTTGACTGTTTCCAGTTTGATGCAGGAGTGGGAGCGGGGACTTTTTCCATTTTGATGGAGGTGTGGGAGCGGGGACAGTTTCCAGTTAGATGGAGGAGTGGGAGCGGCGTCTGTTTCCAGGTTGATGGACCAGTGGGAGCTGGGACTGTTTCCAGTTTGATGGAGGAGTGGGAGCGGGGACGGTTTCCAGTTTGATGGAGGAGTGGGAGCGGGGTCTGTTCCTAGTTTGTTGGAGGAGTGGGAGCGGGGACATTTTCCAGTTAGATGGAGGAGTGGGAGCGGCGTCTGTTTCCAGGTTGATGGACCAGTGGGAGCTGGGTCTGTTTCCAGTTTGATGGAGGAGTGGGAGCGGGTTCTGTTTCCATTTTGATGGAGGAGTGGGAGCGGGGACAGTTTCCAGTTTGATGGAGGAGTGGGAGCGGGGACTGTTTCCAGTTTGATGGAGGAGAGGAAGCGGGGACTGTTCCCAGTTTGTTGGAGGAGTGGGAGCGGGGACTGTTTCAAGTTTGAATAAGGAGTGGGAACGGTTTCTGTTTCAATGTTGATGGAGGAGTGGGAGCGGCGACTGTTTCAGGTTTGATGGAGGAGTGGGAGCGGGGTCTGTTTCCATTTTGATGGAGGAGTGGGAGCGGGGACTGTTTCCCGTTTGATGGAAGAATGTGGCGGTGTCTGTTTCCAGTTTGATGGTGGAGTGGGAGTGGGGTCTGTTTCCATTTTGATGGAGGAGTGTGGCGGGGTCTGTTTCCATTTTGATCGAGGAGTGGGAGCGGGGAGTGTTTCCAGTTTGATGTAGGAGTGGGAGCGGGGACTGTTACCAGTTTAATGGAGGAGTGGGAGCGGGGTCTGTTTCCATTTTGATGGAGGAGTGGGAGCGGGGACTGTTTCCTGTTCGATGGAGGAGTTGGAGCGGGGACTGTTTCCATTTTGATGGAGGAGTGGGGCGGGGACTGTTTCCATTTTCATGAAGGATACGGGAGCGGGGACTGTTTCCAGTTTGGTGGAGGAGTGGGAGCGGGTACTGTTTCCATTTTGATGAAGGAGTGGGAGCGGGGCCTGTTTCCTGTTTGATGGAGGAGTTGGAGCGGGGAATGTTTCCAGTTTGATGGAGGAGTGGGAGCGGGGACTGTTTCCATTTTGATGGAGGAGTGGGAGCGTGGTCTGTTTCCAGTTTGATGGATCAGTGGGAGCTGTGAATGTTTCCAGTTTGATGGAGGAGTGGGAGCGTGGACTGTTCCAATTTTGATGAAGGAGTGGGAGCGGGGTGTGTTTCGTGTTTGATGGAGGAGTTGGTGCGTGGACTGTTTCCATTTTGATGGAGGAGTGGGGTGGGGTCTGTTTCCATTTTGATGAAGAAGTGGTAGCGGGGACTGTTCCGGTTTGATGGAGGAGTGTGGCGGGGTCTGTATCCATTTTGATGAAGAAGTGGGAGCGGGGTCTGTTTCCATTTTGGTGGAGGAGTGGGAGCGCAGACTTTTTCCAGTTTGATGGAGGAGTGGGAGCGTGGTCTGTTTCCAGTTTGATGGAGGAGTGGGAGCTGGGTCTGCTTCCAGTTTGATGGAGGAGTGGGAGCGGGGCCTGTATCCATTTTGATGGAGGAGTGGGAGCGGGGACTGTTCCCAGTTTGTTGGAGGAATGGGAGTGGGGACTGTTTCCAGTTTGATGAAGGAGTGGGAGCGGTGTCTGTTTCCATTTTGATGATGGAGTGGGAGCGTTGACTGTTTCCAGTTTGATGGAGGAGTGGGAGCGGGGTCTGTTTCCATTTTGATGAAGAATTTGGAGCGGTGTCTGTTTCACGTTTGATGGAGGAGTGGGATCGGGGTCTGTATCCAGTTTGATTGAGGAGTGGGAACGGGGAATGTTTCCAGTTTGATGGAGGAGTGGGAGCGGGGACTGTTCCCAGTTTGTTGGAGGAATGGGAGTGGGGACTGTTTCCAGTTTGATGAAGGAGTGGGAGCGGTGTCTGTTTCCATTTTGATGATGGAGTGGGAGCGTTGACTGTTTCCAGTTTGATGGAGGAGTGGGAGCGGGGTCTGTTTCCATTTTGATGAAGAATTTGGAGCGGTGTCTGTTTCACGTTTGATGGAGGAGTGGGATCGGGGTCTGTATCCAGTTTGATTGAGGAGTGGGAACGGGGAATGTTTCCAGTTTGATGGAGGAGTGGGATCGGGGACTGTTTCCATTTTGATGGAGGAGTGGGAGCCGGGAATGTTTCCAGTTTGATGGAGGGGTGGGAAGCGGGGACTTTCGCCAGTTTGATGGAAAGGTGGGAGCGGGGAATGTTTCCAGTTTGATGGAGGAGTGGGAGCGGGGTCTGTTTCCATTTTAATTAAGGAGTTGGAGCGGGGACTGTTTCCAGTTTGATGGAGGAGTGGGAGCGTGGACTGTTTCCAGTTTGATGGAGGAGTGGGAATGGGGACTGTTGCCATTTTGATGGATGAGTGGGAGCGGGGTCCTTTTTTTTTTGATGGAGGAGTGCAAGCGGGTTCTGTTTCCATTTTGATGGAGGATTGGGAGCGGGGTCTGTTTCCATTTTGATGGAGGAATGGGAGCGGGGACTGTTTCCTGTTTGATGGAGGAGTGGGAGCGGGGTCTGTTTCCTGTTTGATGGAGGAGTGGGAGCGGGGTCTGTTTCCAGTTTGATGGAGCAATGTGATCTGGGTCTGTTTCCTGTTTGATGGTGGAGTGGGAGCGGGGTCTGTTTCCATTTTGATGGAGGAGTGTGGCGGGGTCTGTTTCCATTTTGATGGTGGAGTGGGAGCGGGGACTGTTTCCAGTTTGATGGAGGAGTGGGAGCGGGGTCTGTTTCCAGTTTAATGGAGGAGTGGCAGCTGGGACTGTTTCCAGTTTGATGGAGGAGTGGGAGCGGGGTCTGTATCCAGTTTGATGGAGGAGTGGGAGCGGGGACTGTTTCCAGTTTTTTGGCGGAGTGGGAGCGGGAACTGTTTCCAGTTTGATGGAGGAGTGGGAGCGGGGTCTGCTCTCAGTTTGATGGAGGAGTGGGAGCGGTGTCTGTTTCCATTTTGATGGAGGAGTGGGAGCGGCGTCTGTTTCAGGTTTTATGAGGAGTGGGAGCTGTGTCTGTATCCAGTTTGATGGAGGAGTGGAATCGGGGTATGTTTCAAGTGTGATGAGGAGTGGGAGCAGGGTCCATTTCCAATTTGATGCAAGAGTGGGAGCGGGGTCTCCTCCAGCTGATGGTGGAGTCGCAGCAGCGTATGATTTCAGTGGAATGGAGGAGTGGTAGTGGGGTCTGTTTTGGGCTTTATGTGGAGTGGGAGCAGGTTCTGTTTCCAGGGTGGTGGAGGAATGGGCGCGTTATTTGTTTCCAGTGGGATGGAGGTGTTGGAGCAGGGTTTCTTTCCAGGGGGATGGAGGAGTTGGCGCGGTGTCTGTTTCAAGTTTTGATGGAGGAGTGGGAGCCGGGACTGATTCCAGTTTGATGCAGAATTGGGAAGCGGGGACTTTCTCCAGTTTGATGGAGTAGTGGGAGCGGGGACTGTTTCCAGCTGATGGAGGACTGCGAGCCGGGTCTGATTCCATTTTGATGGAGGATTGGAGCGGGGACTGTTTCCAGTTTGATGGAGGAGTGGGAGAGGGGACTGTTTCCAGTTTGATGGAGGAGGGGGAACGGGGACTGTTGCCATTTTGATGGTGGAGTGGGAGCTGGGTCTGTTTCCATTTTGATGGAGGAGTGGGAGCGTTGACTGTTTCCAGTTTGATGCAGGAGTGGGAGCGGGGACTTTTTCCATTTTGATGGAGGTGTGGGAGCGGGTACAGTTTCCAGTTAGATGGAGGAGTGGAAGCGGCGTCTGTTTCCAGGTTGATGGACCAGTGGGAGCTGGGACTGTTTCCAGTTTGATGGAGGAGTGGGAGCGTTGACTGTTTACAGTTTGATGCAGGAGTGGGAGCGGGGACTGTATCCATTTTGATGGAGGAGTGGGAGCGGGGACGGTTTCCAGTTTGATGGAGGAGTGGGAGCGGGGTCTGTTCCTAGTTTGTTGGAGGAGTGGGAGCGGGGAGATTTTCCTGTTTGATGGAGGAGTGGGAGCGGTGTCTGTTTCCAGTTAGATGGACCAGTGGGAGCTGGGACTGTTTCAAGTTTGATGGAGGAGTGGGAGCGTTGAACATAGAACATAGAACATAGAACATACAGCACAGAACAGGCCCTTCGGCCCACAATGTTGTGCCGATCCTTTGTCCTCTGTCAAGGACAATTTAATCTATACCCCATCATTCTCCTTTATCCATATACCTATCCAAAAGCCTTTTGAAAGTCCCTAAAGTTTCTGACTCAACAACTTCCCCGGGCAAGGCATTCCATGCCTCGACCACTCTCTGGGTAAAGAACCTTCCCCTGACATCCCCCTTATATCTCCCACCCTTCACCTTAAATTTATGACCCCTTGTAACGCTTTGCTCCACCCGGGGAAAAAGTTTCTGACTGTCTACCCTATCTATTCCCCTGATCATCTTATAAACCTCTATCATGTCACCCCTCATCCTTCTCCTTTCTAATGAGAAGAGGCCTAGAATGTTCAGCCTTTCCTCGTAAGACTTATTCTCCATTCCAGGCAACATCCTGGTAAATCTCCTCTGCACCCTCTCCAAGGCTTCCACATCCTTCCTAAAATGAGGCGACCAGAACTGCACACAGTACTCCAAATGAGGCCTTACCAAGGTCCTGTACAGCTGCATCATCACCTCACGGCTCTTAAATTCAATCCCTCTGCTAATGAACGCTAACACCCCATATGCCTTCTTCACAGCCCTATCCACTTGAGTTGCAACTTTCAATGATCTATGCACATAGACCCCAAGGTCTCTCTGCTCCTCCACATGCCCAAGAACCCTACCGTTAACCCAGTATTTTGCATTCATGTTTGTCCTTCCAAAATGGACGACCTCACACTTTTCAGGGTTAAACTCCATCTGCCACTTTTCAGCCCAGCACTGCAACCTATCCAAGTCCCTTTGCAGACGACAATAGCCCTCCTCGGTATCCACAACTCCACCAACCTTTGTATCATCTGCAAATTTACTGACCCACCCTTCGACTTCCTCATCCAAGTCGTTAATAAAAATCACAAACAGGAGAGGACCCAGAACTGATCCCTGCGGCACGCCACTGGTAACTGGGCTCCAGGTTGAGTATTTACCATCTAAGACCACTCTCTGCCTTCTATCAGTTAGCCAATTCTTAATCCAACTGGCCACATTCCCCACTATCCCATGCCTCCTGACTTTCTCCATAAGTCTACCATGGGGGACCTTATCAAATGCCTTACTAAAATCCATGTACACCACATCCACTGGTTTACCCTCATCCACTTGCTTGGTCACCTGCTCAAAGAATTCAATCAGGCTTGTGAGGCAAGACCTACCCCTCACAAAACCGTGCTGACTGTCCCGAATCAAGCAGTGTCTTTCCAGATGCTCAGAAATCCTATCCCTCAGCACCTTTTCCATCAACTTGCCTACCACCGAAGTAAGACTAACTGGCCTGTAATTCCCAGGGTTGTTCCTATTCCCTTTCTTGAACAGGGGCACAACATTTGCCACCCTCCAATCACCTGGTACCACCCCCGTCAGCAGAGAAGATGAAAAGATCATTGCCAGCGGCTCTGCAATTTCATCCCTTGCTTCCCATAACATCCTTGGATATACCCCGTCAGGCCCGGGAGACTTGTCTATCTTCAAGTTATTCAAAAACCCCAACACATCTTCCCTCCTAACGAGCACTTCCTCGAGCTTACCAGTCTGCTTCCCACCGTCCTCTTCAGTAATACACCCCTTCTCATTCGTAAATACCGAAGAGAAGTACTCATTCAAAACCTCACTTATCTCTTCCGGCTCAACACACAGTCTCCCATATTGTCCTTGACCGGACCTATGGTCCCCCTAGTCATCCTCATATTTCTGACATACTGTTTGACTGTTTCCAGTTTGATGCAGGAGTGGGAGCGGGGACTTTTTCCATTTTGATGGAGGTGTGGGAGCGGGGACAGTTTCCAGTAAGATGGAGGAGTGGAAGCGGCGTCTGTTTCCAGGTTGATGGACCAGTGGGAGCGGGGACAGTTTCCAGTTTGATGGAGGAGTGGGAGCGGTGTCTGTTTCCAGTTTGATGGACCAGTGGGAGCTGGGACTGTTTCCGGTTTGATGGAGGAGTGGGAGCGTTGACTGTTTCCAGTTTGATGGAGGAGTCGGAGCGGGGTCTGTTTCCAGTTTGATGGAGGCTTGGGAGCGTTGACTGTTTCCAGTTTGATGCAGGAGTGGGAGCGTTGACTGTTTCCAGTTTGTTGGAGGTGTGGGAGCGGTGGCTGTTTCCAGTTTGATGAAGGAGTGGGAGCGGTGGCTGTTTCAATTTTGATGATGGAGTGGGAGCGGGGACTGTTTCCATTTTGATGGAGGCGTGGAAGCGGGGACTGTTTCCAGATTGATGAACGAGTGGGTGCGGTGTCTGTTTCCATTTTGATGATGGAGTGGGAGCGGGGACTGTTTCCATTTTGATGGAGTTGTGGGAGCGGGGTCTGTTTCCCGTTTGATGAAGGAGTGGGAGCGGTGTCTGTTTCCAGTTTGATGAAGGAGTGGGAGCGGTGTCTGTTTCCATTTTGATGATGAAATGGGAGCGGGGACTGTTTCCTGTTTGATGGAGGAGTGGGAGCGGGGTCTGTTTCCAGTTTGATGGAGCAATGTGATCTGGGTATGTTTCCAGTTTGATGGTGGAGTGGGAGCGGGGTCTGTTTCCATTTTGATGGAGGAGTGTGGCGGGGTCTGTTTCCATTTTGATGGTGAAGTGGGAGCGAGGACTGTTTCCAGTTTGATGGAGGAGTGGGAGCGGGGACTGTTTCCAGTTTAATGGAGGAGTGGCAGCTGGGACTGTTTCCAGTTTAATGGAGGAGTGGGAGCGGGGTCTGTATCCAGTTTGATGGAGGAGTAGGAGCGGGGACTGTTTCCAGTTTGATGGAGGAGTGGGAGCGGGAACTGTTTCCAGTTTTTTGGAGGAGCGGGAGCGGGAACTGTTTCCAGTTTGATGGAGGAGTGGGAGCGGGGTCTGCTCTCAGTTTGATGGAGGAGTGGGAGCGGTGTTTGTTTCCATTTTGATGGAGGAGTGGGAGCGGCGACTGTTTCAGGTTTTATGAGGAGTGGGAGCTGTGTCTGTATCCAGTTTGATTGAGGAGTGGAATCGGGGTATGTTTCAAGTGTGATGAGGAGTGGGAGCAGGGTCCATTTCCGATTTGATGCAAGAGTGGGAGCGGGGTCTCCTCCAGCTGATGGTGGAGTCGCAGCAGCGTATGATTTCAGTGGAATGGAGGAGTGGTAGTGGGGTCTGTTTTGGGCTTTATGTGGAGTGGGAGCAGGTTCTGTTTCCAGGGTGGTGGAGGAGTGGGCGCGTTATTTGTTTCCAGTGGGATGGAGGTGTTGGAGCAGGGTTTCTTTCCAGGGGGATGGAGGAGTTGGAGAGGTGTCTGTTTCAAGTTTTAATGGAGGAGTGGGAGCCGGGACTGATTCCAGTTTGATGCAGAATTGGGAAGCGGGGACTTTCTCCAGTTTGATGGAGGAGTGGGAGCGGGGACTGTTTCCAGTTTGATGGAGGAGAGGAAGCGGGGACTGTTCCCAGTTTGTTGGAGGAGTGGGAGCGGGGACTGTTTCCAGTTTGAATAAGGAGAGGGAAGGGTGTCTGTTTCAATGTTGATGGAGGAGTGGGAGCGGCGACTGTTTCAGGTTTGATGGAGGAGTGGGAGCGGGGTCTGTTTCCATTTTGATGGAGGAGTGGGAGCGGGGACTGTTTCCTGTTTGATGGAGGAATGTGGCGGGGTCTGTTTCCAGTTTGATGGTGGAGTGGGAGTGGGGTCTGTTTCCATTTTGATGGAGGAGTGTGGCGGGGTCTGTTTCCATTTTGATCGAGGAGTGGGAGCGGGGAATGTTTCCAGTTTGATGTAGGAGTGGGAGCGGGGACTGTTACCAGTTTAATGGAGGAGTGGGAGCGGGGTCTGTTTCCATTTTGATGGAGGAGTGGGAGCGGGGACTGTTTCCTGTTCGATGGAGGAGTTGGAGCGGGGACTGTTTCCATTTTGATGGAGGAGTGGGGCGGCGACTGTATCCATTTTCATGAAGGATACGGGAGCAGGGACTGTTTCCAGTTTGGTGGAGGAGTGGGAGCGTTGACTGTTTTCAGTTTGATGGAGGAGTGGGAGCGGGGTCTGTTTCCAGTTTGATGGAGGAGTGGGAGCGGGGACTGATTCCAGTTTGATGGAGGATTGGGAGCGTGGACTGTTTCCAGTTTGATGGAGGAGTGGGAGCGGGTACTGTTTCCATTTTGATGAAGGAGTGGGAGCGGGGCCTGTTTCCTGTTTGATGGAGGAGTTGGAGCGGGGAATGTTTCCAGTTTGATGGAGGAGTGGGAGCGGTGACTGTTTCCATTTTGATGGAGGAGTGGGAGCGTGGTCTGTTTCCAGTTTGATGGATCAGTGGTAGCTGTGAATGTTTCCAGTTTGATGGAGGAGTGGGAGCGTGGACTGTTCCAATTTTGATGAAGGAGTGGGAGCGGGGACTGTTTCCTGTTTGATGGAGGTTTTGGTGCGTGGACTGTTTCCATTTTGATGGAGGAGTGGGGCGGGGTCTGTTTCCATTTTGATGAAGAAGTGGTAGCGGGGACTGTTTCCGGTTTGATGGAGGAGAGGGCGGGGTCTGTATCCATTTTGATGAAGAAGTGGGAGCGGGGTCTGTTTCCATTTTGGTGGAGGAGTGGGAGCACAGACTTTTTCCAGTTTGATGGAGGAGTGGGAGCGTGGTCTGTTTCCAGTTTGATGGAGGAGTGGGAGCTGGGTCTGCTTCCAGTTTGATGGAGGAGTGGGAGCGGGGCCTGTATCCATTTTGATGGTGGAGTGGGAGCGGGGACTGTTACCAGTTTGATGGAGGAGTGGGAGCGGGTACTGTTTCCACTTTGAATAAGGAGTGGGAGCGGTGTCTGTTTCAATTTTGATGGAGGAGTGGGAGCGGCGACTGTTTCAGGTTTTATGAGGAGTGGGAGATGTGTCTGTATCCAGTTTGATGGAGGAGTGGAATCGGGTTATGTTTCCAGTGTGATGAGGAGTGGGAGCAGGGTCCATTTCCAATTTGATGCAGGAGTGGGAGCGGGGTCTCCTGCAGCTGATGGAGGAGTCGGAGCAGCGTATGATTTCAGTGGAATGGAGGAGTGGAAGCGGGGTCTGTTTTGGGCTTTATGTCGAGTGGGAGCAGGTTCTGTTTCCAGGGTGATGGAGGAGTGGGCGCGTTATTTGTTTCCAGTGGGATGGAGGTGTTGGAGCAGGGTTTCTTTCCAGGGGGATGGAGGAGTTGGAGCGGTGTCTGTTTCACGTTTGATGGAGGAGTGGGAGCGGGGTCTGTTTCCAGTTTGATTGAGGAGTGGGAACGAGGAATGTTTCCAGTTTGATGTAGGAGTGGGATCGGGGACTGTTTCCATTTTGATGGAGGAGTGGGAGCCGGGACTCTTTCCAGTTTGATGGAGGGGTGGGAAGCGGGGACTTTCTCCAGTTTGACGGAGGAGTGGGAGCGGGGTCTGTTTCCATTTTAATTTAGGAGTTGGAGCGGGGACTGTTTCCAGTTTGATGGAGGAGTGGGAGCGGGGACTGTTTCCAGTTTGATGGAGGAGTGGGAATGGGGACTGTTGCCATTTTGATGGAGGAGTGGGAGCGGAGTCCTTTTTCTTTTTGATGCAGGAGTGCAAGCGGGTTCTGTTTCCATTTTGATGGAGGATTGGGAACGGGGTCTGTTTCCATTTTGATGGAGCAGTGGGAGCGGGGACTGTTTCCAGTTAGATGCAGGAGTGGGAGCGGGGTCTGTTTCCAGTTTGATGGAGCAGTGGGAGCTGGGACTGTTTCCAGTTTGATGGAGGAATGGGAGCGGGGACTGTTTCCAGTTTGATGAAGGAGTGGGAGCGGTTTCTGTTTCCATTTTGATGATGGAGTGGGAGAGTTGACTGTTTCCAGTTTGATGGAGGAGTGGGAGCGGGGTCTGTTTCCATTTTGATGAAGAATTTGGAGCGGTGTCTGTTTCACGTTTGATGGAGGAGTGGGATCGGGGTCTGTATCCAGTTTGATTGAGGAGTGGGAACGGGGAATGTTTCCAGTTTGATGGAGGAGTGGGATCGGGGACTGTTTCCATTTTGATGGAGGAGTGGGAGCCGGGACTGTTTCCAGTTTGATGGAGGGGTGGGAAGCGGGTTCTTTCGCCAGTTTGATGGAAAGGTGGGAGCGGGGACTGTTTCCAGTTTGATGGAGGAGTGGGAGCGGGGTCTGTTTCCATTTTAATTTAGGAGTTGGAGCGGGGACTGTTTCCAGTTTGATGGAGGAGTGGGAGCGTGGACTGTTTCCAGTTTGATGGAGGAGTGGGAATGGGGACTGTTGCCATTTTGATGGAGGAGTGGGAGCGGGGTCCTTTTTCTTTTTGATGGAGGAGTGCAAGCGGGTTCTGTTTCCATTTTGATGGAGGATTGGGAGCGGGGTCTGTTTCCATTTTGATGGAGGAGTGGGAGCGGGGACAGTTTCCAGTTTGATGGAGGAATGGGAGCGGGGACTGTTTCCTGTTTGATGGAGGAGTGAGAGCGGGGTCTGTTTCCAGTTTGATGGAGCAATGTGATCTGGGTCTGTTTCCTGTTTGATGGTGGAGTGGGAGCGGGGTCTGTTTCCATTTTGATGGAGGAGTGTGGCGGGGTCTGTTTCCATTTTGATGGTGGAGTGGGAGCGGGGACTGTTTCCAGTTTGATGGAGGAGTGGGAGCGGGGTCTGTTTCCAGTTTAATGGAGGAGTGGCAGCTGGGACTGTTTCCAGTTTGATGGAGGAGTGGGAGCGGGGTTTGTATCCAGTTTGATGGAGGAGTGGGAGCGGGGACTGTTTCCAGTTTGATGGAGGAGTGGGATCGGGAACTGTTTCCAGTTTTTTGGCGGAGTGGGAGCGGGAACTGTTTCCAGTTTGATGGAGGAGTGGGAGCGGGGTCTGCTCTCAGTTTGATGGAGGAGTGGGAGCGGTGTCTGTTTCCATGTTGATGGAGGAGTGGGTGCGGCGACTGTTTCAGGTTTTATGTGGAGTGGGAGCTGTGTCTGTATCCAGTTTGATGGAGGAGTGGGAGCGGGGTCTCCTCCAGCTGATGGTGGAGTCGCAGCAGCGTATGATTTCAGTGGAATGGAGGAGTGGTAGTGGGGTCTGTTTTGGGCTTTATGTGGAGTGGGAGCAGGTTCTGTTTCCAGGGTGGTGGAGGAGTGGGCGCGTTATTTGTTTCCAGTGGGATGGAGGTGTTGGAGCAGGGTTTCTTTCCAGGGGGATGGAGGAGTTGGCGCGGTGTCTGTTTCAAGTTTTGATGGAGGAGTGGGAGCCGGGACTGATTCCAGTTTGATGCAGAACTGGGAAGCGGGGACTTTCTCCAGTTTGATGGAGGAGTGGGAGCGGGGACTGTTTCCAGCTGATGGAGGACTGCGAGCCGGGTCTGATTCCATTTTGATGGAGGATTGGAGCGGGGACTGTTTCCAGTTTGATGGAGGAGTGGGAGCGGGGACTGTTTCCAGTTTGATGGAGGAGGGGGAACGGGGACTGTTGCCATTTTGATGGTGGAGTGGTAGCGGGGACTGTTTCCGGTTTGATGGAGGAGTGTGGCGGGGTCTGTATCCATTTTGATGAAGAAGTGGGAGCGGGGTCTGTTTCCATTTTGGTGGAGGAGTGGGAGCGCAGACTTTTTCCAGTTTGATGGAGGAGTGGGAGCGTGGTCTGTTTCCAGTTTGATGGAGGAGTGGGAGCTGGGTCTGCTTCCAGTTTGATGGAGGAGTGGGAGCGGGGCCTGTATCCATTTTGATGGAGGAGTGGGAGCGGGGACTGTTACCAGTTTGATGGAGGAGTGGGAGCGGGGACTGTTCCCAGTTTGTTGGAGGAGTGGGAGCGGGTACTGTTTCCAGTTTGAATAAGAAGTGGGAGCGGTGTCTGTTTCAATTTTGATGGAGGAGTGGGAGCGGCGACTGTTTCAGGTTTTATGAGGAGTGGGAGATGTGTCTGTATCCAGTTTGATGGAGGAGTGGAATCGGGTTATGTTTCCAGTGTGATGAGGAGTGGGAGCAGGGTCCATTTCCAATTTGATGCAGGAGTGGGAGCGGGGTCTCCTGCAGCTGATGGAGGAGTCGGAGCAGCGTATGATTTCAGTGGAATGGAGGAGTGGAAGCGGGGTCTGTTTTGGGCTTTATGTCGAGTGGGAGCAGGTTCTGTTTCCAGGGTGATGGAGGAGTGGGCGCGTTATTTGTTTCCAGTGGGATGGAGGTGTTGGAGCAGGGTTTCTTTCCAGGGGGATGGAGGAGTTGGAGCGGTGTCTGTTTCACGTTTGATGGAGGAGTGGGAGCGGGGTCTGTTTCCAGTTTGATTGAGGAGTGGGAACGGGGAATGTTTCCAGTTTGATGTAGGAGTGGGATCGGGGACTGTTTCCATTTTGATGGAGGAGTGGGAGCCGGGACTCTTTCCAGTTTGATGGAGGGGTGGGAAGCGGGGACTTTCTCCAGTTTGATGGAGGAGTGGGAGCGGGGTCTGTTTCCATTTTAATTTTGGAGTTGGAGCGGGGACTGTTTCCAGTTTGATGGAGGAGTGGGAGCGGGGACTGTTTCCAGTTTGATGGAGGAGTGGGAATGGGGACTGTTGCCATTTTGATGGAGGAGTGGGAGCGGAGTCCTTTTTCTTTTTGATGGAGGAGTGCAAGCTGGTTCTGTTTCCATTTTGATGGAGGATTGGGAACGGGGTCTGTTTCCATTTTGATGGAGGAGTGGGAGCGGGGACAGTTTCCAGTTAGATGCAGGAGTGGGAGCGGGGTCTGTTTCCAGTTTGATGGAGCAGTGGGAGCTGGGACTGTTTCCAGTTTGATGGAGGAATGGGAGCGGGGACTGTTTCCAGTTTGATGAAGGAGTGGGATCGGTTTCTGTTTCCATTTTGATGATGGAGTGGGAGAGTTGACTGTTTCCAGTTTGATGGAGGAGTGGGAGCGGGGTCTGTTTCCATTTTGATGAAGAATTTGGAGCGGTGTCTGTTTCACGTTTGATGGAGGAGTGGGATCGGGGTCTGTATCCAGTTTGATTGAGGAGTGGGAACGGGGAATGTTTCCAGTTTGATGGAGGAGTGGGATCGGGGACTGTTTCCATTTTGATGGAGGAGTGGGAGCCGGGACTGTTTCCAGTTTGATGGAGGGGTGGGAAGCGGGGACTTTCGCCAGTTTGATGGAAAGGTGGGAGCGGGGACTGTTTCCAGTTTGATGGAGGAGTGGGAGCGGGGTCTGTTTCCATTTTAATTTAGGAGTTGGAGCGGGGACTGTTTCCAGTTTGATGGAGGAGTGGGAGCGTGGACTGTTTCCAGTTTGATGGAGGAGTGGGAATGGGGACTGTTGCCATTTTGATGGAGGAGTGGGAGCGGGGTCCTTTTTCTTTTTGATGGAGGAGTGCAAGCGGGTTCTGTTTCCATTTTGATGGAGGATTGGGAGCGGGGTCTGTTTCCATTTTGATGGAGCAGTGGGAGCTGGGACTGTTTCCAGTTTGATGGAGGAATGGGAGCGGGGACTGTTTCCTGTTTGATGGAGGAGTGGGAGCGGGGTCTGTTTCCAGTTTGATGGAGCAGTGGGAGCTGGGACTGTTTCCAGTTTGATGGAGGAATGGGAGCGGGGTCTGTTTCCTGTTTGATGGAGGAGTGGGAGCGGGGTCTGTTTCCAGTTTGATGGAGCAATGTGATCTGGGTCTGTTTCCTGTTTGATGGTGGAGTGGGAGCGGGGTCTGTTTCCATTTTGATGGAGGAGTGTGGCGGGGTCTGTTTCCATTTTGATGGTGGAGTGGGATCGGGGACTGTTTCCAGTTTGATGGAGGAGTGGGAGCGGGGTCTGTTTCCAGTTTAATGGAGGAGTGGCAGCTGGGACTGTTTCCAGTTTGATGGAGGAGTGGGAGCGGGGTTTGTATCCAGTTTGATGGAGGAGTGGGAGCGGGGACAGTTTCCAGTTTGATGGAGGAGTGGGAGCGGGAACTGTTTCCAGTTTTTTGGCGGAGTGGGAGCGGGAACTGTTTCCAGTTTGATGGAGGAGTGGGAGCGGGGTCTGCTCTCAGTTTGATGGAGGAGTGGGAGCGGTGTCTGTTTCCATTTTGATGGAGGAGTGGGAGCGGCGACTGTTTCAGGTTTTATGAGGAGTGGGAGCTGTGTCTGTATCCAGTTTGATGGAGGAGTGGAATCGGGGTATGATTCAAGTGTGATGAGGAGTGGGAGCAGGGTCCATTTCCAATTTGATGCAAGAGTGGGAGCGGGGTCTCCTCCAGCTGATGGTGGAGTCGCAGCAGCGTATGATTTCAGTGGAATGGAGGAGTGGTAGTGGGGTCTGTTTTGGGCTTTATGTGGAGTGGGAGCAGGTTCTGTTTCCAGGGTGGTGGAGGAGTGGGCGCGTTATTTGTTTCCAGTGGGATGGAGGTGTTGGAGCAGGGTTTCTTTCCAGGGGGATGGAGGAGTTGGCGCGGTGTCTGTTTCAAGTTTTGATGGAGGAGTGGGAGCGGGGTCTGTTTCCAGTTTGATGGAGCAATGTGATCTGGGTCTGTTTCCTGTTTGATGGTGGAGTGGGAGCGGGGTCTGTTTCCATTTTGATGGAGGAGTGTGGCGGAGTCTGTTTCCATTTTGATGGTGGAGTGGGAGCGGGGACTGTTTCCATTTTGATGGAGGAGTGGGAGCGGGGACAGTTTCCAGTTAGATGCTGGAGTGGGAGCGGGGTCTGTTTCCAGTTTGATGGAGCAGTGGGAGCTGGGACTGTTTCCAGTTTGATGGAGGAATGGGAGCGGGGACTGTTTCCTGTTTGATGGAGGAGTGGGAGCGGGGTCTGTTTCCAGTTTGATGGAGCAATGTGATCTGGGTCTGTTTCCAGTTTGATGGTGGAGTGGGAGCGGGGTCTGTTTCCATTTTGATGGAGGAGTGTGGCGGGGTCTGTTTCCATTTTGATGGTGGAGTGGGAGCGGGGACTGTTTCCAGTTTGATGGAGGAGTGGGAGCGGGGTCTGTTTCCAGTTTAATGGAGGAGTGGCAGCTGGGACTGTTTCCAGTTTGATGGAGGAGTGGGAGCGGGGTTTGTATCCAGTTTGATGGAGGAGTGGGAGCGGGGACTGTTTCCAGTTTGATGGAGGAGTGGGAGCGGGAACTGTTTCCAGTTTTTTGGCGGAGTGGGAGCGGGAACTGTTTCCAGTTTGATGGAGGAGTGGGAGCGGGGTCTGCTCTCAGTTTGATGGAGGATTGGGAGCGGTGTCTGTTTCCATTTTGATGGAGGAGTGGGAGCGGCGACTGTTTCAGGTTTTATGAGGAGTGGGAGCTATGTCTGTATCCAGTTTGATGGAGGAGTGGAATCGGGGTATGATTCAAGTGTGATGAGGAGTGGGAGCAGGGTCCATTTCCAATTTGATGCAAGAGTGGGAGCGGGGTCTCCTCCAGCTGATGGTGGAGTCGCAGCAGCGTATGATTTCAGTGGAATGGAGGAGTGGTAGTGGGGTCTGTTTTGGGCTTTATGTGGAGTGGGAGCAGGTTCTGTTTCCAGGGTGGTGGAGGAGTGGGCGCGTTATTTGTTTCCAGTGGGATGGAGGTGTTGGAGCAGGGTTTCTTTCCAGGGGGATGGAGGAGTTGGCGCGGTGTCTGTTTCAAGTTTTGATGGAGGAGTGGGAATGGGGACTGTTGCCATTTTGATGGAGGAGTGGGAGCGGAGTCCTTTTTCTTTTTGATGGAGGAGTGCAAGCTGGTTCTGTTTCCATTTTGATGGAGGATTGGGAACGGGGTCTGTTTCCATTTTGATGGAGGAGTGGGAGCGGGGACAGTTTCCAGTTAGATGCAGGAGTGGGAGAGGGGTCTGTTTCCAGTTTGATGGAGCAGTGGGAGCTGGGACTGTTTCCAGTTTGATGGAGGAATGGGAGCGGGGACTGTTTCCAGTTTGATGAAGGAGTGGGAGCGGTTTCTGTTTCCATTTTGATGATGGAGTGGGAGAGTTGACTGTTTCCAGTTTGATGGAGGAGTGGGAGCGGGGTCTGTTTCCATTTTGATGGAGGAGTGGGATCGGGGTCTGTATCCAGTTTGATTGAGGAGTGGGAACGGGGAATGTTTCCAGTTTGATGGAGGAGTGGGATCGGGGACTGTTTCCATTTTGATGGAGGAGTGGGAGCCGGGACTGTTTCCAGTTTGATGGAGGGGTGGGAAGCGGGGACTTTCGCCAGTTTGATGGAAAGGTGGGAGCGGGGACTGTTTCCAGTTTGATGGAGGAGTGGGAGCGGGGTCTGTTTCCATTTTAATTTAAGAGTTGGAGCGGGGACTGTTTCCAGTTTGATGGAGGAGTGGGAGCGTGGACTGTTTCCAGTTTGATGGAGGAGTGGGAATGGGGACTGTTGCCATTTTGATGGAGGAGTGGGAGCGGGGTCCTTTTTCTTTTTGATGGAGGAGTGCAAGCGGGTTCTGTTTCCATTTTGATGGAGGATTGGGAGCGGGGTCTGTTTCCATTTTGATGGAGGAGTGGGAGCGGGGACAGTTTCCAGTTAGATGCAGGAATGGGAGCGGGGTCTGTTTCCAGTTTGATGGAGCAGTGGGAGCTGGGACTGTTTCCAGTTTGATGGAGGAATGGGAGCGGGGACTGTTTCCTGTTTGATGGAGGAGTGAGAGCGGGGTCTGTTTCCAGTTTGATGGAGCAATGTGATCTGGGTCTGTTTCCTGTTTGATGGTGGAGTGGGAGCGGGGTCTGTTTCCATTTTGATGGAGGAGTGTGGCGGGGTCTGTTTCCATTTTGATGGTGGAGTGGGAGCGGGGACTGTTTCCAGTTTGATGGAGGAGTGGGAGCGGGGTCTGTTTCCAGTTTAATGGAGGAGTGTCAGCTGGGACTGTTTCCAGTTTGATGGAGGAGTGGGAGCGGGGTTTGTATCCAGTTTGATGGAGGAGTGGGAGCGGGGACTGTTTCCAGTTTGATGGAGGAGTGGGAGCGGGAACTGTTTCCAGTTTTTTGGCGGAGTGGGAGCGGGAACTGTTTGCAGTTTGATGAAGGAGTGGGAGCGGGGTCTGCTCTCAGTTTGATGGAGGAGTGGGAGCGGTGTCTGTTTCCATTTTGATGGAGGAGTGGGAGCGGCGACTGTTTCAGGTTTTATGAGGAGTGGGAGCTGTGTCTGTATCCAGTTTGATGGAGGAGTGGAATCGGGGTATGATTCAAGTGTGATGAGGAGTGGGAGCAGGGTCCATTTCCAATTTGATGCAAGAGTGGGAGCGGGGTCTCCTCCAGCTGATGGTGGAGTCGCAGCAGCGTATGATTTCAGTGGAATGGAGGAGTGGTAGTGGGGTCTGTTTTGGGCTTTATGTGGAGTGGGAGCAGGTTCTGTTTCCAGGGTGGTGGAGGAGTGGGCGCGTTATTTGCTTCCAGTGGGATGGAGGTGTTGGAGCAGGGTTTCTTTCCAGGGGGATGGAGGAGTTGGCGCGGTGTCTGTTTCAAGTTTTGATGGAGGAGTGGGAGCCGGGACTGATTCCAGTTTGATGCAGAACTCGGAAGCGGGGACTTTCGCCAGTTTGATGGAGGAGTGGGAGCGGGGACTGTTTCTAGCTGATGGAGGACTGCGAGCCGGGTCTGATTCCATTTTGATGGAGGATTGGAGCGGGGACTGTTTTACAGTTTGATGGAGGAGTGGGAGCGGGGACTGTTTCCAGTTTGATGGAGGAGGGGGAACGGGGACTGTAGCCATTTTGATGGTGGAGTGGGCGCTGGGTCTGTTTCCATTTTGATGGAGGAGTGGGAGCGGGTACATTTTCCTGTTTGATGGAGGAGTGGGAGCGGGTTCTGTTTTCATTTTGATGGAGGCGTGGGAGCGGTGTCTGTATCCATTTTGATGGAGGAGTGGCAGCTGGGATGTTTCCAGTTTGATGGAGGAGTGGGAGCGGGTTCTGTTTTCATTTTGGTGGAGGAGTGGGAGCGGCGTCTGTATCCATTTTGATGGAGGAGTGGGAGCGGGGACGGTTTCCAGTTTGATGGAGGAGTGGGAGCGGGGTCTGTTCCTAGTTTGTTGGAGGAGTGGGAGCGGGGACATTTTCCTGTTTGATGGAGGAGTGGGAGCGGTGTCTGTTTCTAGTTAGATGGACCAGTGGGAGCTGGGACTGTTTCAAGTTTGATGGAGGAGTGGGAGCGTTGACTGTTTCCAGTTTGATGCAGGAGTGGGAGCGGGGACTTTTTCCATTTTGATGGAGGTGTGGGAGCGGGGACAGTTTCCAGTTAGATGGAGGAGTGGGAGCGGCGTCTGTTTACAGGTTGATGGACCAGTGGGAGCTGGGACTGTTTCCAGTTTGATGGAGGAGTGGGAGCGGGGACAGTTTCCAGTTTGATGGAGGAGTGGGAGCGGGGTCTGTTTCCAGTTTGATGGACCAGTGGGAGCTGGGACTGTTTCCGGTTTGATGGAGGAGTGGGAGCGTTGACTGTTTCCAGTTTGATGGAGGAGTGGGAGCGGGGTCTGTTTCCAGTTTGATGGAGGCTTGGGAGCGTTGAATGTTTCCAGTTTGATGCAGGAGTGGGAGCGTTGACTGTTTCCAGTTTGTTGGAGGTGTGGGAGCGGAGTCTGTTTCCAGTTTGATGAAGGAGTGGGAGCGGTGGCTGTTTCCATTTTGATGATGGAGTGGGAGCGGGGACTGTTTCCATTTTGATGGAGGCGTGGAAGCGGGGACTGTTTCCAGTTTGATGAAGGAGTGGGTGCGGTGTCTGTTTCCATTTTGATGATGGACTGGGAGAGGGGACTGTTTCTATTTTGATGGAGTTGTGGGAGCGGGGTCTGTTTCCCGTTTGATGAAGGAGTGGGAGCGGTGTCTGTTTCCAGTTTGATGAAGGAGTGGGAGCGGTGTCTGTTTCCATTTTGATGATGAAATGGGAGCGGGGACTGTTTCCTGTTTGATGGAGGAGTGGGAGCGGGGTCTGTTTCCAGTTTGATGGAGCAATGTGATCTGGGTCTGTTTCCAGTTTGATGGTGGAGTGGGAGCGGGGTCTGTTTCCATTTTGATGGAGGAGTGTGGCGGGGTCTGTTTCCATTTTGATGGTGAAGTGGGAGCGGGGACTGTTTCCAGTTTGATGGAGGAGTGGGAGCGGGGACTGTTTCCAGTTTAATGGAGGAGTGGCAGCTGGGACTGTTTCCAGTTTGATGGAGGAGTGGGAGCGGGGTCTGTATCCAGTTTGACGGAGGAGTGGGAGCGGGGACTGTTTCCAGTTTGATGGAGGAGTGGGAGCGGGAACTGTTTCCAGTTTTTTGGAGGAGTGGGAGCGGGAACTGTTTCCAGTTTGATGGAGGAGTGGGAGCGGAGTCTGCTCTCAGTTTGATGGAGGAGTGGAAGCGGTGTTAGTTTCCGTTTTGATGGAGGAGTGGGAGCGGCGACTGTTTCAGGTTTTATGAGGAGTGGGAGCTGTGTCTGTATCCAGTTTGATTGAGGAGTGGAATCGGGGTATGTTTCAAGTGTGATGAGGAGTGGGAGCAGGGTCCATTTCCGATTTGATGCAAGAGTGGGAGCGGGGTCTCCTCCAGCTGATGGTGGAGTCGCAGCAGCGTATGATTTCAGTGGAATGAAGGAGTGGTAGTGGGGTCTATTTTGGGCTTTATGTGGAGTGGGAGCAGGTTCTGTTTCCAGGGTGGTGGAGGAGTGGGCGCGTTATTTGTTTCCAGTGGGATGGAGGTGTTGGAGCAGGGTTTCTTTCCAGGGGGATGGAGGAGTTGGAGC
This sequence comes from Heterodontus francisci, assembly GCF_036365525.1. Taxonomy (NCBI): domain Eukaryota; kingdom Metazoa; phylum Chordata; class Chondrichthyes; order Heterodontiformes; family Heterodontidae; genus Heterodontus; species Heterodontus francisci. The sequence goes on along the minus strand of NW_027140953.1, from coordinate 655,564 downwards.
GGTGTCTGTTTCAAGTTTTGATGGAGGAGTGGGAGCCGGGACTGATTCCAGTTTGATGCAGAATTGGGAAGCGGGGACTTTCTCCAGTTTGATGGAGGTGTGGGAGCGGGGACTGTTTCCAGCTGATGGAGGAGTGCGAGCCGGGTCTGATTCCATTTTGATGGAGGATTGGAGCGGGGACTGTTTCCAGTTTGATGGAGGAGTGGGAGCGGGGACTGTTTCCAGTTTGATGGAGGAGGGGGAACGGGGACTGTTGCCATTTTGATGGAGGAGTGGGTGCTGGGTCTGTTTCCATTTTGATGGAGGAGTGGGGGCGGGGACATTTTCCTGTTTGATGGAGGAGTGGGAGCGGGGTCTGTATCCATTTTGATGGAGGAGTGGCAGCTGGGATGTTTCCAGTTTGATGGAGGAGTGGGAGCGGGTTCTGTTTTCATTTTGGTGGAGGAGTGGGAGGGGGGTCTGTATCCATTTTGATGGAGGAGTGGGAGCGGGGACGGTTTCCAGTTTGATGGAGGAGTGGGAGCGGGGTCTGTTCCTAGTTTGTTGGAGGAGTGGGAGCGGGGACATTTTCCTGTTTGATGGAGGAGTGGGAGCGGTGTCTGTTTCCAGTTAGATGGACCAGTGGGAGCTGGGACTGTTTCAAGTTTGATGGAGGAGTGGGAGCGTTGACTGTTTCCAGTTTGATGCAGGAGTGGGAGCGGGGACTTTTTCCATTTTGATGGAGGTGTGGGAGCGGGGACAGTTTCCAGTTAGATGGAGGTGTGGGAGCGGCGTCTGTTTCCAGGTTGATGGACCAGTGGGAGCTGGGACTGTTTCCAGTTTGATGGAGGAGTGGGAGCGGTTTCTGTTTCCATTTTGATGGAGGAGTGGGAGCGGGGACAGTTTCCAGTTTGATGGAGGAGTGGGAGCGGGGTCTGTTTCCAGTTTGATGGACCAGTGGGAGCTGGGACTGTTTCCAGTTTGATGGAGGAGTGGGAGCGGTTTCTGTTTCCATTTTGATGGAGGAGTGGGAGCGGGGACAGTTTCCAGTTTGATGGAGGAGTGGGAGCGGTGTCTGTTTCCAGTTTGATGGACCAGTGGGAGCTGGGACTGTTTCCAGTTTGATGGAGGAGTGGGAGCGGTTTCTGTTTCCAGTTTGATGGAGGAGTGGGAGCGGGGTCTGTTTCCAGTTTGATGGAGGCTTGGGAGCGTTGACTGTTTCCAGTTTGATGCAGGAGTGGGAGCGTTGACTGTTTCCAGTTTGTTGGAGGTGTGGGAGCGGGGTCTGTTTCCAGTTTGATGAAGGAGTGGGAGCGGTGGCTGTTTCCATTTTGATGATGGAGTGGGAGCGGGGACTTTTTCCATTTTGATGGAGGCGTGGAAGCGGGGACTGTTTCCAGTTTGCTGAAGGAGTGGGTGCGGTGTCTGTTTCCATTTTGATGATGGAGTGGGAGAGGGGACTGTTTCCATTTTGATGGAGTTGTGGGAGCGGGGTCTGTTTCCCGTTTGATGAAGGAGTGGGAGCGGTGTTTGTTTCCAGTTTGATGAAGGAGTGGGAGCGGTGTCTGTTTCCATTTTGATGATGGAATGGGAGCGGGGACTGTTTCCTGTTTGATGGAGGAGTGGGAGCGGGGTCTGTTTCCAGTTTGATGGAGCAATGTGATCTGGGTCTGTTTCCAGTTTGATGGTGGAGTGGGAGCGGGGTCTATTTCCATTTTGATGGTGAAGTGGGAGCGGGGACTGTTTCCAGTTTGATGGAGGAGTGGGAGCGGGAACTGTTTCCAGTTTTTTGGAGGAGTGGGAGCGGGAACTGTTTCCAGTTTGATGGAGGAGTGGGAGCGGGGTCTGCTTTCAGTTTGATGGAGGAGTGGGAGCGGTGTCTGTTTCCATTTTGATGGAGGAGTGGGAGCGGCGACTGTTTCAGGTTTTATGAGGAGTGGGAGCTGTGTCTGTATCCAGTTTGATTGAGGAGTGGAATCGGGGTATGTTTCAAGTGTGATGAGGAGTGGGAGCAGGGTCCACTTCCGATTTGATGCAAGAGTGGGAGCGGGGTCTCCTCCAGCTGATGGTGGAGTCGCAGCAGCGTATGATTTCAGTGGAATGGAGGAGTGGTAGTGGGGTCTGTTTTGGGCTTTATGTGGAGTGGGAGCAGGTTCTGTTTCCAGGGTGGTGGAGGAGTGGGCGCGTTATTTGTTTCCAGTGGGATGGAGGTGTTGGAGCAGGGGTTCTTTCCAGGGGGATGGAGGAGTTGGAGCGGTGTCTGTTTCAAGTTTTGATGGAGGAGTGGGAGCCGGGACTGATTCCAGTTTGATGGAGAATTGGGAAGCGGGGACTTTCTCCAGTTTGATGGAGGAGTGGGAGCGGGGACTGTTTCCAGCTGATGGAGGAGTGCGAGCCGGGTCTGATTCCATTTTGATGGAGGATTGGAGCGGGGACTGTTTCCAGTCTGATGGAGGAGTGGGAGCGGGGACTGTTTCCAGTTTGATGGAGGAGTGGGAACGGGGACTGTTGCCATTTTGATGGAGGAGTGGGAGCTGGGTCTGTTTCCATTTTGATGGAGGAGTGGGAGAGGGGACATTTTCCTGTTTGATGGAGGAGTGGGAGCGGGTTCTGTTTTCATTTTGATGGAGGAGTGGGAGCGGGGTCTGTATCCATTTTGATGGAGGAGTGGCAGCTGGGACTGTTTCCAGTTTGATGGAGGAGTGGGAGCGGGTTCTGTTTTCATTTTGGTGGAGGAGTGGGAGCGGGGTCTGTATCCATTTTGATGGAGGAGTGGGAGCGGGGTCTGTTCCCAGTTTGTTGGAGGAGTGGGAGCGGGGACATTTTCCTGTTTGATGGAGGAGTGGGAGCGGTGTCTGTTTCCAGTTAGATGGACCAGTGGGAGCTGGGACTGTTTCAAGTTTGATGGAGGAATGGGAGCGTTGACTGTTTCCAGTTTGGTGGAGGAGTGGGAGCGGGGACTTTTTCCATTTTGATGGAGGTGTGGGAGCGGGGACAGTTTCCAGTTAGATGAAGGAGTGGGAGCGGCGTCTGTTTCCAGGTTGATGGACCAGTGGGAGCTGGGACTGTTTCCAGTTTGATGGAGGAGTGGGAGCGGGTTCTGTTTCCATTTTGATGGAGGAGTGGGAGCAGGGACAGTTTCCAGTTTGATGGAGGAGTGGGAGCGGGGTCTGTTTCCAGTTTGATGGACCAGTGGGAGCATGGACTGTTTCCGGTTTAATGGAGGAGTGGGAGCGTTGACTGTTTCCAGTTTGATGGAGGAGTGGGAGCGGGGTCTGTTTCCAGTTTGATGGAGGCTTGGGAGCGTTGACTGTTTCCGGTTTGATTCAGGAGTGGGAGCGTTGACTGTTTCCATTTTGATGGAGGCGTGGAAGCGGGGACTGTTTCCAGTTTGATGAAGGAGTGGGTGCGGTGTCTGTTTCCATTTTGATGATCTAGTGGGAGCGGGGACTGTTTCCATTTTGATGGAGTTGTGGGAGCGGGCTCTGTTTCCCGTTTGATGAAGGAGTGGGAGCGGTGTCTGTTTCCAGTTTGATGAAGGAGTGGGAGCGGTGTCTGTTTACATTTTGATGATGCAGTGGGAACGTTGACTGTTTCCAGTTTGATGGAGGAGTGGGAGCGGTGTCTGTTTCCATTTTGATGAAGAAGTGGGAGCGGGGACTGTTTCCAGTTTGATGGAGGAGTGGGAGCGGGGACTGTTTCCAGTTTGGTGGAGGAGTGGGAGCGTTGACTGTTTCCAGTTTGATGGATGTGTGGCAGCGGGGTCCGTTTCCAGTTTGATGGAGGAGTGGGAGCGGGGTCTGTTTCCAGTTTGATGGAGCAGTGGGAGCTGGGACTGTTTCCAGTTTGATGGAGGAATGGGAGCGGGGACTGTTTCCTGTTTGATGGAGGAGTGGGAGCGGGGTCTGTTTCCAGTTTGATGGAGGAGTGGGAGCGGGGACTGTTTCCTGTTTGATGGAGGAGTGGGAGCGGGGACTGTTTCCAGTTTGATGGAGGAGTGGGAGCGGGGTCTGTTTCCATTTTGATGGAGGAGTGGGGCGGGGACTGTTTCCATTTTGATGAAGGACTGGGAGCGGGGACTGTTTCCAGTTTGATGGAGGAGTGGGAGCGGGGTCTGTTTCCAGTTTGATGGAGGAGTGGGAGCGGGGACTGATTGCAGTTTGATGGAGGAGTGGGAGCGTGGACTGTTTCCAGTTTGATGGAGGAGTGGGAGCGGGTACTGTTTCCATTTTGATGAAGGAGTGGGAGCGGGGCCTGTTTCCTGTTTGATGGATGAGTTGGAGCGGGGAATGTTTCCAGTTTGATGGAGGAGTGGGAGCGGGGACTGTTTCCAGTTTGATGGACCAGTGGGAGCTGGGACTGTTTCCGGTTTGATGAAGGAGTGGGAGCGGGGACTATTTCCTGTTTGATGGAGGAGTGGGAGCTGGGACTGTTTCCAGTTTGATGGAGGAGTGTGGCGGGGTCTGTTTCCAGTTTGATGGTGGAGTGGGAGTGGGGTCTGTTTCCATTTTGATGGAGGAGTGTGGTGGGGCCTTTTTCCATTTTGATCGAGGAGTGGGAGCGGGGACTGTTTCCAGTTTGATGTAGGAGTGGGGGTGGGGACCGTTTCCAGTTTAATGGAGGAGTGGCAGCTGGGACTGTTTCCAGTTTGATGGAGGAGTGGGAGCGGGTTCTATTTTCATTTTGATGGGGGAGTGGGAGCGAGGTCTGTATCCATTTTGATGGAGGAGTGGGAGCGGGGACGGTTTCCAGTTTGATGGAGGAGTGGGAGCGGGGACTGTTCACAGTTTGTTGGAGTAGTGGGAGCGGGGACTGTTTCCAGTTTGAATAAGGAGTGGGAGCGGTGTCTGTTTCCATTTTAATGAAGAAGTGGGAGCGGGGACTGTTTCCAGTTTGATGGAGGAGTGGGAGCGGGGACTGTTTCCAGTTTGATGGATGTGTGAGAGCGGGGTCTGTTTCCAGTTTGATGGAGGAGTGGGAGCGGGGTCTGTTCCCAGTTTGAGCGGGCAGTGGGAGCTGGGACTGTTTCCATTTTGATGGGGGAGTGGGAGCGGGGAATGTTGCCATTTTGATGAAGGAGTGGGAGCGGGGTCTGTTTCAAGTTTGATGGAGGAGTGGGAGCGGGGACTGATTCCAGTTTGATGGAGGAGTGGGAGCGTGGACTGTTTCCAGTTTGATGGAGGAGTGGGAGCGGGTACTGTTTCCATTTTGATGAAGGAGTGGGAGCGGGGCCTGTTTCCTGTTTGATGGAGGATTTGGAGCGGGGAATGTTTCCTGTTTGATGGAGGAGTGGGAGCGGGGACTGTTTCCATTTTGATGGAGGAGTGGGAGCGTGGTCTGTTTCCAGTTTGATGGATAAGTGGGTGCTGGGACTGTTTCCAGTTTGATGGAGGAGTGGGAGCGGGGACTGTTCCAATTTTGATGAAGGAGTGGGAGCGGGGACTGTTTCCTGTTTGATGGAGGAGTGGGAGCTGGGACTGTATCCAGTTTGATGGAGGAGTGTGCCGGGGTCTGTTTCCAGTTTGATGGAGGAGTGGGAGCGTGGTCTGTTTCCAGTTTGATGGATCAGTGGGTGCGGGGACTGTTTCCTGTTTGATCGAGGAGTGGGAGCTGGGACTGTTTCCAGTTTGATGGAGGAGATGTGGCGGGGTCTGTTTCCAGTTTGATGGTGGAGTGTGGCGGGGTCTGTTTCCATTTTGATCGAGGAGTGGGAGCGGGGACTGTTTCCAGTTTGATGCAGGAGTGGGGGCGGGGTCCGTTTCCATTTTAATGGAGGAGTGGCAGCTGGGACTGTTTCCAGTTTGATGGAGGAGTGGGAGCGGGTTCTGTTTTCATTTTGATGGAGGAGTGGGAGCGGGGTCTGTATCCATTTTGATGGAGGAGTGGGAGCGGGAACTGTTTCCAGTTTGATGGAGGAGTGGGAGCGGGGACTGTGCTCAGTTTGGTGGAGGAGTGGGAGCGGGGACTGTTTCCAGTTTGAATAAGGAGTGGGAGCGGTGTCTGTTTCCATTTTGATGGAGGAGTGGGAGCGGCGACTGTTTCAGGTTTTATGAGGAGTGGGAGCTGTGTCTGTATCCAGTTTGATGGAGGAGTGGAATCGGGTTAGGTTTCCAGTGTGATGAGGAGAGGGAGCAGGGTCCATTTCCAATTTGATCGAGGAGTCGGAGCAGCGTATGATTTCAGTGGAATGGAGGAGTGGCAGCGGGGTCTGTTTTGGGCTTTATGTCGAGTGGGAGCAGGTTCTGTTTCCAGGGTGATGGAGGAGTGGGCGCGTTATTTGTTTCCAGTGGGATGGAGGTGTTGGAGCAGGGTTTCTTCCCAGGGGGATGGAGGAGTTGGAGCGGTGTCTGTTTTACGTTTGATGGAGGAGTGGGAGCGGGGTCTGTTTCCAGTTTGATTGAGGAGTGGGAACGGGGAATGTTTCCAGTTTGATGGAGGAGTGGGATCGGGGACTGTTTCCATTTTGATGGAGGAGTGGGATTCGGGACTGCTTCCAGTTTGATGGTGGGGTGGGAAGCGGGGACTTTCTCCAGTTTGATGGAGGAGTGGGAGCGGGGACTGTTTCCAGTTTGATGAAGGAGTGGGAGCGGGGTCTGTTTCCATTTTAATTTAGGAGTAGGAGCGGGGACTGTTTCCAGTTTGATGGAGGAGTGGGAGCGGGGACTGTTTCCAGTTTGATGGAGGAGTGGGAACGGGGTCTGTTGCCATTTTGATGGAGGAGTGGGAGCGGGGTCCTTTTTCATTTTGATGGAGGAGTGCAAGCGGGTTCTGTTTCCATTTTGATGGAGGAGTGGAAGCGGGGTCTGTTTCCATTTTGATGGAGGAGTGGGAGCGGGGTCCGTTTCCAGTTTAATGGTGGAGTGGCAGCTGGGACTGTTTCCAGTTTGATGGAGGTGTGGGAGCGGGTTCTGTTTTCATTTTGATGGAGGAGTGGGAGCGAGGTCTGTATCCATTTTGATGGAGGAGTGGGAGCGGGTTCTGTTTCCATTTTGATGGAGGAGTGGAAGCGGGGTCTGTTTCCATTTTGATGGAGGAGTGGGAGCGGGGTCCGTTTCCAGTTTAATGGAGGAGTGGTAGCTGGGACTGTTTCCAGTTTGATGGAGGAGTGGGAGCGGGTTCTGCTTTCATTTTGATGGAGGAGTGGGAGCGGGGTCTGTATCCATTTTGATGGAGGAGTGGGAGCGGGAACTGTTTCCAGTTGGATGGAGGATTGGGAGCGGGGACTGTGCTCAGTTTGGTGGAGCAGTGGGAGCGGGGACTGTTTCCAGTTTGAATAAGGAGTGGGAGCGGTGTCTGTTTCCATTTGGATGGAGGAGTGGGAGCGGCGACTGTTTCAGGTTTTGTGAGGAGTGGGAGCTGTGTCTGTATCCAGTTTGATGGAGGAGTGGAATCGGGTTAGGTTTCCAGTGTGATGCGGAGTTGGAGCATGGTCCATTTCCAATTTGATGGAGGAGTCGGAGCAGCGTATGATTTCAGTGGAATGGAGGAGTGGCAGCGGGGTCTCCTTTGGGCTTTATGTCGAGTGGGAGCAGGTTCTGTTTCCAGGGTGATGGAGGAGTGGGCGCGTTATTTGTTTCCAGTTTGATGGAGGTGTTGGAGCAGGGTTAATTCCCAGGGGGATGGAGGAGTTGGAGCGGTGTCTGTTTCACGTTTGATGGAGGAGTGGGAGCGGGGTCTGTTTCCAGTTTGATTGAGGAGTGGGAACGGGGAATGTTTCCAGTTTGATGGAGGAGTGGGATCGGGGACTGTTTCCATTTTGATGGAGGAGTTTGTTTCGGGACTGTTTCCAGTTTGATGGTGGGGTGGGAAGCGGGGACTTTCTCCAGTTTGATGGAGGAGTGGGAGCGGGGACTGTTTCCAGTTTGATGGAGGAGTGGGAGCGGGGTCTGTTTCCATTTTAATTTAGGAGTTGGAGCGGGGACTGTTTCCACTTTGATGGAGGATATGGGAGCGGGGACTGTTTCCAGTTTGATGGAGGAGTGGGAACGGGGTCTGTTGCCATTTTGATGGAGGAGTGGGAGCGGGGTCCTTTTTCATTTTGATGGAGGAGTGCAAGCGCGTTCTGTTTCCATTTTGATGGAGGAGTGGAAGCGGGGTCTGTTTCCATTTTGATGGAGGAGTGGGAGCGGGGACAGTTTCCAGTTAGATGCAGGAGTGGGAGCGGGGTCTGTTTCCAGTTTGTAGGAGGAGTGGGAGCGGGGACTGTTTCCAGTTTGATGGAGGAGTGGGAACGGGGACTGTTGCCATTTTGACGGAGGAGTGGGAGCGGGGTCCTTTTTCATTTTGATGGAGGAGTGCAAGCGGGTTCTGTTTCCATTTTGCTGGAGGAGCGGGAGCGGGCTCTGTTTCCATTTTGATGGAGGAGTGGGAGCGGGGACAGTTTCCAGTTAGATGCAAGAGTGGGAGCGGGGTCTGTTTCCAGTTTGATGGAGCAGTGGGAGCTGGGACTGTTTCCAGTTTGATGGAGGAATGGGAGCGGGGAGTGCTTCCTGTTTGATGGAGGAGTGGGAGCGGGGTCAGTTTCCAGTTTGATGGAGCAATGTGATCTGGGTCTGTTTCCAGTTTGATGGAGGAGTGGGAAAGGGGTCTGTTGCCATTTTGATGGAGGAGTGGGAGCGGGGTCCTTTTTCATTTTGATGGAGGAGTGCAAGCGGGTTCTGTTTCCATTTTGATGGAGGAGTGGAAGCGGGGTCTGTTTCCATTTTGATGGAGGAGTGGGAGCGGGGACAGTTTCCAGTTAGATGCAGGAGTGGGAGCGGTGTCTGTTTCCAGTTTGTAGGAGGAGTGGGAGCGGGGACTGTTTCCAGTTTGATGGAGGAGTGGGAACGGGGACTGTTGCCATTTTGATGGAGGAGTGGGAGCGGGGTCCTTTTTCATTTTGATGGAGGAGTGCAAGCGGGTTCTGCTTCCATTTTGCTGGAGGAGCGGGAGCGGGCTCTGTTTCCATTTTGATGGAGGAGTGGGAGCGGGGACAGTTTCCAGTTAGATGCAGGAGTGGGAGCGGGGTCTGTTTCCAGTTTGATGGAGCAGTGGGAGCTGGGACTGTTTCCAGTTTGATGGAGGAATGGGAGCGGGGAGTGCTTCCTGTTTGATGGAGGAGTGGGAGCGGGGTCTGTTTCCAGTTTGATGGAGCAATGTGATCTGGGTCTGTTTCCAGTTTGATGGAGGAGTGGGAGCGGGGTCTGTTTCCATTTTGATGGAGGAGTGTGGCGGGGTCTGTTTCCATTTTGATGGAGGAGTGGGAGCGGGGACTGTTTCCAGTTTAATGGAGGAGTGGCAGCTGGGACTGTCTCCAGTTTGATGGAGGAGTGGGAGCGGGGACTGTATCCAGTTTGATGGAGGAGTGGAATCGGGGTATGTTTCAAGTGTGATGAGGAGTGGGAGCAGGGTCCATTTCCAATTTGATTCAAGAGTGGGAGCGGGGTCTCCTGTAGCTGATGGAGGAGTCGCAGCAGCGTATGATTTCAGTGGAATGGAGGAGTGGTAGTGGGGTCTATTTTGGGCTTTACGTGGAGTGGGAGCAGGTTCTGCTTCCAGGGTGATGGAGGAGCGGGTGCGTTATTTGTTTCCAGTGGGATGGAGGTGTTGGAGCAGGGTTTCTTTCCAAGGGGGTGGAGGAGTTGGAGCGGTGTCTGTTTCAAGTTTTGAAGGAGGAGTGGGAGCCGGGACTGATTCCAGTTTGATGGAGGGGTGGGAAGCGGGGACGTTCTCCAGTTTGATGGAGGAGTGGGAGCGGGGACTGTTTCCAGCTGATGGAGGAGTAGGTGCCGGGTCTGTTTCCATTTTGATGGAGGATTGGAGCGGGGACTGTTTCCAGTTTGATGGAGGAGTGGGAGCGGGGACTGTTTCCAGTTTGGTGGAGGAGTGGGAGAGGGGTTTGTTTCCATTTTGATGAAGAAGTGGGAGCGGGGACTGTTTTCAGTTTGACGGAGGAGTGGGAGCGGGGACTGTTTCCAGTATGATGGAGGAGTGGGAGCGTTGACAGTTTCCAGTTTGATGGATGTGTGGGAGCGGGGTCTGTTTCCAGTTTGATGGAGGAGTGGGAGCAGGGACTGTTTCCAGTTTGATGGAGGAGTGGGAGCGGGGACAGTTTCCATTTTGATGGAGGCATGGGAGCGGGTCTGTTTCCAGTTTGATGGAGGAGTGGGAGCGGGGTCTGTTTCCATTTTGATGAAGAAGTGGGAGCGGGGTCTGTTGCCAGTTTGATGGAGGAGTGGGAGCGGGGACTGTTTCCAGTTTGATGGAGGAGTGGGAGCGGGGTCTGTTTGCATTTTGATGGAGGCGTGGGAGCGGGGGCTGTTTCCAGTTTGGTGGAGCAGTGGGAGCGTTGACTTTTTCCAATTTGATGGAGGAGTGGGAGCGGGGTCTGTTTCCATTTTGATGAAGAAGTGGGAGCGGGGACTGTTTCCAGTTTGATGGAGGAGTGGGAGCGGGGTCTGTTTCCATTTTGATGAAGAAGTGGGAGCGGGGACGGTTTCCAGTTTGATGGAGGGGTAGGAGCGGGGTCTGTTTCCATTTTGATGAAGAAGTGGGAGCGGGGACAGTTTCCAGTTTGATTAAGGAGTGGGAGCGGGGACTGTTTCCAGTTTGGTGGAGGAGTGGGAGCGTTGACTGTTTCCAGTTTGATGGAGGAGTGGGAGCGGGGACTGTTTCCATTTTGATGGAGGCGTGGGAGCGGGTCTGTTTCCAGTCTGATGGAGGATTGGGAGCGGGGTCTGTTTCCATTTTGATGAAGAAGTGGGAGCGGGGTCTGTTGCCAGTTTGATGGAGGAGTGGGAGCGTGGACTGTTTCCAGTTTGATGGAGGAGTGGGAGCGGGGACTGTTTCCAGTTTGTTGCAGGAGTGGGAGCGGGGACTGTTTCCAGTTTGATGGATGAGTGGGAGCTGGGACTGTTTCCTGTTTGATGGATGAGTGGGAGCGGGGACTGTTTCCTGTTTGATGAAGAAGTGGGAGCGGGGGCTGTTGCCAGTTTGATGGAGGAGTGGGAGCGGGGACTGTTTCCAGTTTGATGGAGGAGTGGGAGCGGGGACTGTTTCCAGTTTGTTGCAGGAGTGGGAGCGTTGACTGTTTCCAGTTTGATGGATGAGTGGGAGCGGGGACTGTTTCCAGTTTGATGGAGGAGTGGGTGCGGGGTCTGTTTCCATTTTGATGAAGAAGTGGGAGCGGGGTCTGTTGCCAGTTTGATGGAGGAGTGGGAGCGGGGACTGTTTCCAGTTTGATGGAGGAGTGGGAGCGGGGTCTGTTTGCATTTTGATGGAGGCGTGGGAGCGGGGGCTGTTTCCAGTTTGGTGGAGCAGTGGGAGCGTTGACTTTTTCCAATTTGATGGAGGAGTGGGAGCGGGGTCTGTTTCCAATTTGATGAAGAAGTGGGAGCGGGGACTGTTTCCAGTTTGATGGAGGAGTGGGAGCGGGGTCTGTTTCCATTTTGATGAAGAAGTGGGAGCGGGGACGGTTTCCAGTTTGATGGAGGGGTAGGAGCGGGGTCTGTTTCCATTTTGATGAAGAAGTGGGAGCGGGGACAGTTTCCAGTTTGATTAAGGAGTGGGAGCGGGGACTGTTTCCAGTTTGGTGGAGGAGTGGGAGCGTTGACTGTTTCCAGTTTGATGGAGGAGTGGGAGCGGGGACTGTTTCCATTTTGATGGAGGCGTGGGAGCGGGTCTGTTTCCAGTCTGATGGAGGATTGGGAGCGGGGTCTGTTTCCATTTTGATGAAGAAGTGGGAGCGGGGTCTGTTGCCAGTTTGATGGAGGAGTGGGAGCGTGGACTGTTTCCAGTTTGATGGAGGAGTGGGAGCGGGGACTGTTTCCAGTTTGTTGCAGGAGTGGGAGCGGGGACTGTTTCCTGTTTGATGGATGAGTGGGAGCGGGGACTGTTTCCTGTTTGATGAAGAAGTGGGAGCGGGGGCTGTTGCCAGTTTGATGGAGGAGTGGGAGCGGGGACTGTTTCCAGTTTGATGGAGGAGTGGGAGCGGGGACTGTTTCCAGTTTGTTGCAGGAGTGGGAGCGTTGACTTTTTCCAGTTTGATGGATGAGTGGGAGCGGGGACTGTTTCCAGTTTGATGGAGGAGTGGGTGCGTTGACTGTTTCCAGTTTTAGGAGGTGTCGGAGCGGGGTCTGTTTCCAGTTTGATGAAGGAGTGGGAGCGATATCTGTTTCCATTTTGATGGAGGAGTGGGAGCGGGGTCTGTTTCCATTTTGATGAAGAAGTGGGAGCGGGGTCTGTTTCCAGTTTGATGGAGGAGTGGGAGCGGGGTCTGTTTCCATTTTGATGAAGAAGTGGGAGCGGGGTCTGTTTCCATTTTGATGAAGAAGTGGGAGCGGGGACTGTTTCCAGTTTGATGGAGGTGTGGGCGCGGGGTCTGTTTCCAGTTTGATGGAGGAGTGGGAGCGAGGACTGTTTCCCGTTTGATGGAGGAGTGGGAGCGAGGACTGTTTCCAGTTTGATGGAGGAGTGGGAGCGGGGACTGTTTCCATTTTGATGGAGGCTTGGGAGCGGTTCTGTTTCCATTCTGATGGAGGATTGGGAGCGGGGTCTGTTTCCATTTTAATGAAGAAGTGGGAGCGGGGCCTGTTGCCAGTTTGATGGAGGAGTGGGACCGGGGACAGTTTCCAGTTTGATGGAGGAGTGGGAGCGGGGACTGTTTCCAGTTTGTTGCAGGAGTGGGAGCGGGGACTGTTTCCAGTTTGGCGGAGGAGTGGGAGCGTTGACTGTTTCCAGTTTGATGGATGAGTGGGAGCGGGGACTGTTTCCAGTTTGATGGATGAGTGGGAGCGGGGACTGTTTCCAGTTTGATGGAGGAGTGGGAGCGGAGACTGTTTCCAGTTTGATGGAGGAGTGGGTGCGTTGACTGTTTCCAGTTTGATGGAGGTGTGGGAGCGGGGTCTGTTTCCAGTTTGATGGAGGAGTGGGAGCGGGGTCTGTTTCCATTTTGATGAAGAAGTGGGAGCGGGGTCTGTTTCCATTTTGATGAAGAAGTGGGAGCGGGGACTGTTTCCAGTTTGGTGGAGGAGTGGGAGCATTGACTGTTTCCAGTTTGATGGAGGTGTGGGAGCGGGGTCTGTTTCCCGTTTGATGGAGGAGTGGGAGCGGGGACTGTTTCCAGTTTGATGGAGGAGTGGGAGCGGGGACTGTTTCCAGTATGATGTGGGACTGGGAGCGTTGTCTGTTTCCAGTTTGATGAAGGATTGTGAGGGGGGTATGTTTCCATTTTGATGAAGACGTGGGAGCGGGGTCTGTTTCCATTTTGATGAAGAAGTGGGAGCGGGGACTGTTTCCATTTTGGTGGAGGAGTGGGAGCGGGGACTGTTTCCAGTTTGATGGAGGAGTGGGAGCGTTGTCTTTTTCCAGTTAGATGAAGGATTTGGAGTGGTGTCTGTTTCCATTTTGATGATGGAGTGGGAGCGGGGAATGTTTGCTGTTTGATGGAGGAGTTGGATCGGGGACTGTTTCCAGTTTGATGGCGGAGTGGGAGCGGGGTCCTTTTCCATTTTGATGGAGGAGTGGGAGCAGGGTCTGTTTCCATTTTGATGGAGGTGCGGGAGCGGGGACAGTTTCCAGTTAGATGGAGAAGTGGGAGCGGGAACTGTTTCCAGTTGGATGGAGGAGTGGTAGCGCGGACTGTTTCCATTTTGATAGAGGAGTGGGAGCGGGGTCTGTGTCCATTTTGATTTAGGCGTGGGAGCGTGGACTGTTTCCAGTTTGATGGCGGAGTGGGAGCGCGGACTGTTTCCGTTTTGATATAGGAGTGGGAGCGGGGTACTTTTCCATTTTGATGGAGGAGTGCAAGCGGGTTCAGCTTCCATTTTGATGGCGGAGTGGGAGCGGGGTCTGTTTCCATTTTGATGGAGGCGTGGGAGCCGGGACTGTTTCCAGTTCGATGGAGAAGTGGGAGCGGGGACTGTTTACAGTTTGATGGAGGAGTGGGAGCGGGGTCTGTTTCCAGTTTGATGGAGCAATGGGAGCTGGGACTGTTTCCAGTTTGATGGAGGAGTGGGAGCGGGGTCTGTATCCATTTTGATGGAGGAGTGGCAGCTGGGACTGTTTCCACTTTGATGGAGGAGTGGGAGCGGGGTCTGTTTTCATTTTTATGGAGGAGTGGGAGCGGGGTCTGTATCCATTTTGATGGAGGAGTGTGGCGCGGTCTGTTTCCATTTTGATGAAGGAGTGGGAGCGGGGACTGTTTCCAATTTTATGGGGGAGTGGGAGCAGGGACTGTTTTCAGTTTGATGGAGGAGTGGGAGCGGGTCTGCTTCCTGTTTGTTGGAGGAGTGGGAGCGTGTTTGTTTCTTCTTTGATGGACGACTGGGAGCAGTGTCTCTTTCCATTTTGATGGAGGAGTGGGACCGGCGACTGTTTCTGGTTTTATGAGGAGTGGGAGCTATGTCTGTTTCCAGTTTGATGGAGGAGTGGAATCGGGGTCTGTTTGCAGTGCGATGAGGAGTAGGAGCAGGGTCCATTTCCAATTTGATGCAGGAGTTGGAGCGGGGTCTCCTCCAGCTGATGGAGGAGTCGGAGCAGCGTATGATTTCAGTGGAATGGAGGAGTGGTAGCGGGGTCTGTTTTGGGCTTTAAGTGGAGTGGGAGCAGGTTCAGTTTCCAGGGTGATGGAGGACTGTCCGCGTCATTTGTTTCCAGTGGGATGGAGGTGTTGCAGCAGGGTTTCTTTCAAGGGGGATGGAGGAGTTGGAGCGGTGTCTGTTTCACGTTTGATGGAGGAGTGGGAGATGGGTCTGTTTCCAGTTTCATGGAGGAGTCTGAACGGGGAATGTTTCCAGTTTGATGGAGGAGTTTGAGCGGGGAATGTTTCCATTTTGATGGAGGAGTGGGAGCCGGAACTGTTTCCAGTTTGATGCACGGGTGGGAGCGGGGACATTCTCCAGTTTGATGGAGGAGTGGGAGCGGGGATTGTTTCCAGTTTGATGGAGGAGTGGGAGCGGGGACTGTTTCCAGTTTGATGGAGGAGTGGGAGCGGGGAATGTTGCCATTTTTATGGAGGAGTAGTAGCTGTGTCCGTTTCCATTTTGTTGGAGGAGTGGGAGCGGGTACACTTTCCTGTTAGATCGAGGAGTGGGAGCGGTGGCTGTTTCCAGTTTCATGGAACAGTGGGAGCTGGGACAGTTTCCAGTTAGTTGGAGGAGTGGGAGCGGGGTCCGTTTCCAGTTTGATGGACCAGTGGGAGCTGGGACTGTTTCCAGTTTGATGGAGGAGTGGGAGCGCGGTCTGTTTCCATTTTGATGGAGGAGTGGGAGCGGGGACAGTTTCCAGTTAGATGGAGGAGTTGTAGCGGTGTCAGTTTCCAGTTTGATGGAGGAGTGGGAGCGGGGACAGTTTCCCGTTTGATGCACCAGTGGGAGCTGGGACTGTTTCCAGTTTGATGGAGGGGTGGGAGCGGGGACAGTTTCCAGTTTGATGGAGGCGTGGGAGCGTTGGCTGTTTCCAGTTCGATGGAGGAGTGGGAGAGGGGTCTGTTTCCAGTTTGATGGAGGAGTGTGAGCGGGGTCTGTTTCCAGTTTGATGGAGGAGTGGGGGCGGGGATTGTTTCCATTTTGATGGAGAAGTGGGAGCGTTGACTGTTTCCAGTTTGATGGAGGAGTGGGAGCGGGGAATGTTTCCAGTTTGATGGAGGAGTGGGAGCTGGTCTGTTTCCAGTTTGATGGAGGAGTGGGAGCGGGGACTGTTTCTATTTTGATGAAGAAGAGGGAGCGGGGTCTGTTTCCAGTTTGATGGAGGAGCGGGAGCCACGACTGTTTTCAGTTTGGTGGAGGAGTGGGAGCGTTGACTGCTTCCAGTTTGATGGAGGAGTGGGAGCGGGGTCTGTTTTCAGTCTGATGGAGGAGTGGGAGCGGGGACTGTTTCTAGTTTGATGGAGGAGTGGGAGAAGGGACTGTTTCCAGTTTGATGGAGGAGTGGGAGCGGGGACTGTTTCCAGTTTGATGGAAGAGTTGGCGAGGTGTCTGTTTCCATTTTGATGTCGGTGTGGGAGCGGGGACTGTTTCCAGTTTGATGGAGGAGTGGGAGCTGGGACTGTTTCCAGTTTGATGGAGGAGTGGGAGCGGGGACTGTTGCCAGTTTGATGGAGGAGTGGGAGCTGGGACTGTTTCCAGTTCGATGGTGGAGTGGGAGCGTGGTCTGTTTCCATTTTGATGGAGGAGTGGGAGCGGGGACAGTTTCCAGTTTGATGGAGGAGTGGGAGCTGTGTCTGTTTCCAGTTTGGTGGAGGAGTGGGAGCGGGGACTGTTTCCATTTTAATGAAGAAGTGGAAGCCGGGACTGTTTGCAGTTTGGTGGAGGAGTGGGAGCGGGGACTGTTTCCAGTTTGTTGGAGGAGTGGGAGAGGGGTCTGCTTCCAGTTTGATGGAGGAGTGGGAGCGGGGTCCGTTCCCATTTTAATGAAGAAGTGGGGGCGGGGACTGTTTCCAGTTTGATGGAGGAGTGGGAGCGGGGACTGTTTCCAGTTTGATGCAGGAGTGGGAACTTGTTTGTTTCTTCCTTGATGGAGGTGTGAGAGCGGGGACTGCTTCCAGTTTGATGTAGGAGTGGGAGCGGGTTCTGTTTCCATTTTGATGGAGGAGTGGGAGCGGGGTTTGCTTCCATTTTGATGGAGGTGTGGGATCGCGGACGGTTTCCAGTTAGATGGAGGAGTGGGAGAGGGGACTGTTTCCAGATTGATGCAGATTTGGGAGCGGGATCTGTTTCCATTTTGTTGGAGGATTGGGAGCGGGGACTGTTTCCAATTTGATGGCGGAGTGGGAGCGCGAACTGTTTCCATTTTGATGTAGGAGTGGGAGCGGGGTCCTTTTCCATTTTGATGGAGGAGTGCAAGCGGGTTCTGTTTCCATTTTGATGGAGGCGTGGGAGCGGGGACAGTTTCCATTTTGATGGAGGCGTGGGATCCGGGACTGTTTCCAGTTTGATGGAGGTGTGGGAGCCGGAACTGTTTCCAGTTTGATGGAGGAGTGGGAGCAGGGACTTTCTCCATTTTGATGGAGGAGTGGGAGCGGGGACTGTTGCCAGTTTGATGGAGGAGTGGGAGCCGGGTCTGTTTCCAGTTTGATGGAGGAGTGGGAGCGGGGATGTTTCCAGTTTGATGGAGGAGTGGGTGCGGGTTCTGTTTCCAGTTTGATGGAGGAGTGGGGGCGGGGATTGTTTCCATTTTGATGGAGAAGTGGGAGCGTTGACTGTTTCCAGTTTGATGGAGGAGTGGGAGCGGGGACTGTTTCCAGTTTGATGGAGGAGTGGGAGCTGGTCTGTTTCCAGTTTGATGGAGGAGTGGGAGCGGGGACTGTTTCTATTTTGATGAAGAAGAGGGAGCGGGGTCTGTTTCCAGTTTGATGGAGGAGCGGGAGCCACGACTGTTTCCAGTTTGGTGGAGGAGTGGGAGCGTTGACTGCTTCCAGTTTGATGGAGGAGTGGGAGCGGGGTCTGTTTTCAGTCTGATGGAGGAGTGGGAGCGGGGACTGTTTCTAGTTTGATGGAGGAGTGGGAGAAGGGACTGTTTCCAGTTTGATGGGCGGTTGGGAGCGGGGACTGTTTCCAGTGTGATGGAAGAGTTGGCGAGGTGTCTGTTTCCATTTTGATGTCGGTGTGGGAGCGGGGACTGTTTCCAGTTTGATGGAGGAGTGGGAGCTGGGACTGTTTCCAGTTTGATGGAGGAGTGGGAGCGGGGACTGTTGCCAGTTTGATGGAGGAGTGGGAGCTGGGACTGTTTCCAGTTCGATGGTGGAGTGGGAGCGTGGTCTGTTTCCATTTTGATGGAGGAGTGGGAGCGGGGACAGTTTCCAGTTTGATGGAGGAGTGGGAGCGGTGTCTGTTTCCAGTTTGGTGGAGGAGTGGGAGCGGGGACTGTTTCCATTTTAATGAAGAAGTGGAAGCCGGGACTGTTTGCAGTTTGGTGGAGGAGTGGGAGCGGGGACTGTTTCCAGTTTGGTGGAGGAGTGGGAGAAGGGTCTGCTTCCAGTTTGATGGAGGAGTGGGAGCAAGGTCCGTTCCCATTTTAATGAAAAAGTGGGAGCGGGGACTGTTTCCAGTTTGATGGAGGAGTGGGAGCGGGGACTGTTTCCAGTTTGGTGGAGGAGTGGGAGAGGGGTCTGCTTCCAGTTTGATGGAGGAGTGGGAGCGGGGTCCGTTCCCATTTTAATGAAGAAGTGGGAGCGGGGACTGTTTCCAGTTTGATGGAGGAGTGGGAGCGGGGACTGTTTCCAGTTTGGTGGAGGTGTGGGAGCGTTGACTGTTTCCAGTTTGATGGAGGAGTGGGAGAGGTGTCTGTTTCCAGTTTGATGGAGGATTGGGAGCGGGGTCTGTTTCCTGTTTGGTGGAGGAGTGGGAGCCGGGACTGTTTCCATTTTAATGAAGAAGTGGGAGAGGGGACTATTTCCAGTTTGGTGGAGGTGTGGGAGCGGGGTCTGTTTCCTGTTTGATGGAGGAGTGGGAGCGGGGACTGTTTCCATTTTAATGAAGATGTGGGAGCGGGGACTGTTTGCAGTTTGGTGGAGGTGTGGGAGCGGGGACTGTTTCCAGTTTGCTGGAGGAGTGGGAGCGTTGAATGTTTCCAGTTTGATGGAGGAGTGGGAGAGGGGTCGGTTTCCAGTTTGATGGAGGAGTGGGAGCGGGGTCTGTTTCCATTTTAATGAAGATGTGGGAGTGGGGACTGTTTCCAGTTTGATGGAGGAGTGGGAGCGGGGACTGTTTCCAGTTTGGTGGAGGAGTGGGAGCGTTGACTGTTTCCAGTTTGATGGAGGAGTGGGAGAGGGGTGTGTTTCCAGTTTGATGGAGGAGTGGGAGCGGTGTCTGTTTCCAGTTTGATGGAGGAGTGGGAGCGGGCACTGTTTCCAGTTTGATGGAGGAGTGTGAGCGGGGTCTGTTTCCATTTTGATGAAGAGGTGGGAGCGGGGTCTGTTTCCAGTTTGATGGAGGAGTGGGAGCGGGGTCTGTTTCCAGTTTGATGGAGGAGTGGGAGCGGGGTCTGTTTCCAGTTTGATGGAGGAGTGGGAGCGGGGACTGTTTCCAGTTTCGTGGAGTAGTAGGAGCGTTGACTGTTTCCAGTTTGATGGAGGAGTGGGAGAGGAGTCTGTTTCCAGTTTGATGGAGGAGTGGGAGCTGGGACTGTTGCCAGTTTGATGGAGGAGTGGGAGCCTTGTCTGTTTCCAGTTTGATGGAGGAGTGGGAGCGGGGATGTTTCCAGTTTGATGGAGGAGTGGGTGCGGGTTCTGTTTCCAGTTTGATGGAGGAGTGGGGGCGGGGATTGTTTCCATTTTGATGGAGAAGTGGGAGCGTTGACTGTTTCCAGTTTGATGGAGGAGTGGGAGCGGGGACTGTTTCCAGTTTGATGGAGGAGTGGGAGCTGGTCTGTTTCCAGTTTGATGGAGGAGTGGGAGCGGGGACTGTTTCCAGTTTGATGGCGGAGTGGGAGCGCGAACTGTTTCCATTTTGATGTAGGAATGGGAGCGGGGTCCTTTTCCATTTTGATGGAGGAGTGGGAGCGGGGACTGTTTCCAGATTGATGGAGATTTGGGAGCGGGTTTTGTTTCCATTTTGATGGAGGCGTGGGAGCGGGGACAGTTTCCATTTTGATGGAGGCGTGGGATCCGGGACTGTTTCCAGTTTGATGGAAGTTTGGGAGCCGGGACTGTTTCCAGTTTGATGGAGGAGTGGGAGCAGGGACTTTCTCCAGTTTGATGGAGGAGTGGGAGCGGGGACTGCTGCCAGTTTGATGGACTAGTGGGAGCGGGGTCTGTTTCCAGTTTGATGGAGGAGTGGGAGCGGGGATGTTTCCAGTTTGATGGAGGAGTGGGAGCGGGGACTGTTTCCAGTTTGGTGGAGGAGAGGGAGCGTTGACTGTTTCCAGTTTGATGGAGGAGTGGGAGAGGGGTCGGTTTCCAGTTTGATGGAGGAGTGGGAGCGAGGTCTGTTTCCATTTTAATGAAGATGTGGGAGTGGGGACTGTTTCCAGTTTGATGGAGGAGTGGGAGCGGGGACTGTTTCCAGTTTGGTGGAGGAGTGGGAGCGTTGACTGTTTCCAGTTTGATGGAGGAGTGGGAGAAGGGTCTGTTTCCAGTTTGATGGAGGAGTGGGAGCGGGGTCTGTTTCCAGTTTGATGGAGGAGTGGGAGCGGGGTCTGCTTCCAGTTTGATGGGGAGTGGGAGCGGGGTCTGTTTCCAGTTTGATGGAGGAGTGGGAGCGGGGTCTGTTTCCAGTTTGATGGAGGAGTGGGAGCGGGGACTGTTTCCAGTTTGGTGGAGGAGTGGGAGCGGGGACTGTTTCCAGTTTGATGGAAGAGTGGGCGAGGTGTCTGTTTCCATTTTGATGTCGGAGTGGGAGCGGGGACTGTTTCCAGTTTGATGGAGGAGTGGGAGTTGGGACTGTTTCCAGTTTGATGGAGGATTGGGAGTGGGGACTGTTGCCAGTTTGATGGAGGAGTGGGAGCTGGGACTGTTTCCAGTTCGATGGTGGAGTGGGAGCGTGGTCTGTTTCCATTTTGATGGAGGAGTGGGAGCGGGGACAGTTTCCAGTTTGATGGAGGAGTGGGAGCGGGGTCTGTTTCCAGTTTGATGGAGGATTGGGAGCGGGGAATGTTTCCAGTTTGGTGGAGGAGTGGGAGCGGGGACTGTTTCCATTTTAATGAAGAAGTGGAAGCCGGTACTGTTTGCAGTTTGGTGGAGGAGTGGGAGCGGGGACTGTTTCCAGTTTGGTGGAGGAGTGGGAGAGGGGTCTGCTTCCAGTTTGATGGAGGAGTGGGAGCGGGGTCCGTTCCCATTTTAATGAAGAAGTGGGAGCGGGGACTGTTTCCAGTTTGATGGAGGAGTGGGAGCGGGGACTGTTTCCAGTTTGGTGGAGGTGTGGGAGCGTTGACTGTTTCCAGTTTGATGGAGGAGTGGGAGAGGTGTCTGTTTCCAGTTTGATGGAGGATTGGGAGCGGGGTCTGTTTCCAGTTTGGTGGAGGAGTGGGAGCGGGGACTGTTTCCATTTTAATGAAGAAGTGGGAGAGGGGACTGTTTGCAGTTTGGTGGAGGTGTGGGACCGGGGACTGTTTCCAGTTTGGTGGAGGAGTGGGAGCGTTGAATGTTTCCAGTTTGATGGAGGATTGGGAGAGGGGACGGTTTCCAGTTTGATGGAGGAGTGGGAGCGGGGTCTGTTTCCATTTTAATGAAGATGTGGGAGTGGGGACTGTTTCCAGTTTGATGGAGGAGTGGGAGCGGGGACTGTTTCCAGTTTGGTGGAGGAGTGGGAGCGTTGACTGTTTCCAGTTTGATGGAGGAGTGGGAGAGGGGTCTGTTTCCAGTTTGATGGAGGAGTGGGAGCGGTGTCTGTTTCCAGTTTGATGGAGGAGTGGGAGCGGGCACTGTTTCCAGTTTGATGGAGGAGTGTGAGCGGTGTCTGTTTCCATTTTGATGAAGAGGTGGGAGCGGGGTCTGTTTCCAGTTTGATGGAGGAGTGGGAGCGGGGTCTGTTTCCAGTTTGATGGAGGAGTGGGAGCGGGGTCTGTTTCCAGTTTGATGGAGGAGTGGGAGCGGGGACTGTTTCCAGTTTGGTGGAGGAGTGGGAGCGTTGACTGTTTCCAGTTTGATGGAGGAGTGGGAGAGGGGTCTGTTTCCAGTTTGATGGAGGAGTGGGAGCGGTGTCTGTTTCCAGTTTGATGGCGGAGTGGGAGCGGGGACTGTTTCCAGTTTGATGGAGGAGTGTGAGCGGTGTCTGTTTCCATTTTGATGAAGAGGTGGGAGCGGGGTCTGTTTCCAGTTTGATGGAGGAGTGGGAGCGGGGTCTGTTTCCAGTTTGATGGAGGAGTGGGAGCGGGGTCTGTTTCCAGTTTGATGGAGGAGTGGGAGCGGGGACTGTTTCCAGTTTCGTGGAGTAGTGGGAGCGTTGACTGTTTCCAGTTTGATGGAGGAGTGGGAGAGGAGTCTGTTTCCAGTTTGATGGAGGAGTGGGAGCGGGGACTGTTTCCAGTTTGATGGCGGAGTGGGAGCGGGGACTGTTTCCATTTTGATGCAGGATTGGGAGCGTGTTTGTTTCTTCCTTGATGGAGGAGTGGAAGCGGGTTCTGTTTCCATTTTGATGGAGGAGTGGGAGCGGGGTTTGTTTCCATTTTGATGGAGGTGTGGGATCGGGGACAGTTTCCAGTTAGATGGAAGAGTGGGAGCGGGGACTGTTTCCAGATTGATGGAGATTTGGGAGCGGGATCTGTTTCCATTTTGTTGGAAGGGTGGGAGCGGGGACTGTTTCCAGTTTGATGGCGGAGTGGGAGCGCGAACTGTTTCCATTTTGATGTCGGAGTGGGAGCGGGGTCCTTTTCCATTTTGATGGAGGAGTGGGAGCGGGGACTGTTTCCAGATTGATGGAGATTTGGGAGCGGGTTTTGTTTCCATTTTGATGGAGGCGTGGGAGCGGGGACAGTTTCCATTTTGATGGAGGCGTGGGAGCGGGGACAGTTTCCATTTTGATGGAGGCGTGGGATCCGGGACTGTTTCCATTTTGATGGAGGAGTGGGAGCAGGGTCTGTTTCCATTTTGATGGAGGTGCGGGAGCGGGGACAGTTTCCAGTTAGATGGAGAAGTGGGAGCGGGAACTGTTTCCAGTTGGATGGAGGAGTGGTAGCGCGGACTGTTTCCATTTTGATAGAGGAGTGGGAGCGGGGTCTGTGTCCATTTTGATTTAGGCGTGGGAGCGTGGACTGTTTTCAGTTTGATGGCGGAGTGGGAGCGCGGACTGTTTCCGTTTAGATATAGGAGTGGGAGCGGGGTACTTTTCCATTTTGATGGAGGAGTGCAAGCGGGTTCAGCTTCCATTTTGATGGCGGAGTGGGAGCGGGGTCTGTTTCCATTTTGATGGAGGCGTGGGAGCCGGGACTGTTTCCAGTTCGATGGAGAAGTGGGAGCGGGGACTGTTTACAGTTTGATGGAGGAGTGGGAGCGGGGTCTGTTTCCAGTTTGATGGAGCAATGGGAGCTGGGACTGTTTCCAGTTTGATGGAGGAGTGGGAGCGGGGTCTGTATCCATTTTGATGGAGGAGTGGCAGCTGGGACTGTTTCCACTTTGATGGAGGAGTGGGTGCGGGGTCTGTTTTCATTTTTATGGAGGAGTGGGAGCGGGGTCTGTATCCATTTTGATGGAGGAGTGTGGCGCGGTCTGTTTCCATTTTGATGAAGGAGTGGGAGCGGGGACTGTTTCCAATTTTATTCGGGAGTGGGAGCAGGGACTGTTTCCAGTTTGATGGAGGAGTGGGAGCGGGTCTGCTTCCTGTTTGTTGGAGGAGTGGGAGCGTGTTTGTTTCTTCTTTGATGGACGACTGGGAGCAGTGTCTCTTTCCATTTTGATGGAGGAGTGGGACCGGCGACTGTTTCTGGTTTTATGAGGAGTGGGAGCTATGTCTGTTTCCAGTTTGATGGAGGAGTGGAATCGGGGTCTGTTTGCAGTGCGATGAGGAGTAGGAGCAGGGTCCATTTCCAATCTGATGCAGGAGTGGGAGCGGGGTCTCCTCCAGCTGATGGAGGAGTCGGAGCAGCGTATGATTTCAGTGGAATGGAGGAGTGGTAGCGGGGTCTGTTTTGGGCTTTAAGTGGAGTGGGAGCAGGTTCAGTTTCCAGGGTGATGGAGGACTGGGCGCGTCATTTGTTTCCAGTGGGATGGAGGTGTTGGAGCAGGGTTTCTTTCAAGGGGGATGGAGGAGTTGGAGCGGTGTCTGTTTCACGTTTGATGGAGGAGTGGGAGATGGGTCTGTTTCCAGTTTCATGGAGGATTCTGAACGGGGAATGCTTCCAGTTTGATGGAGGAGTTTGAGCGGGGAATGTTTCCATTTTGATGGAGGAGTGGGAGCCGGAACTGTTTCCACTTTGATGGACGGGTGGGAGCGGGGACATTCTCCAGTTTGATGGAGGAGTGGGAGCGGGGATTGTTTCCAGTTTGATGGAGGAGTGGGAGCGGGGACTGTTTCCAGTTTGATGGAGGAGTGGGAGCGGGGAATGTTGCCATTTTTATGGAGGAGTAGTAGCTGTGTCCGTTTCCATTTTGTTGGAGGAGTGAGAGCGGGTACACTTTCCTGTTAGATCGAGGAGTGGGAGCGGTGGCTGTTTCCAGTTTGATGGAACAGTGGGAGCTGGGACAGTTTCCAGTTAGTTGGAGGAGTGGGAGCGGGGTCCGTTTCCATTTTGATGGAGGTGTGGGATCGGGGACAGTTTCCAGTTAGATGGAAGAGTGGGAGCGGGGACTGTTTCCAGATTGATGGAGATTTGGGAGCGGGATCTGTTTCCATTTTGTTGGAAGGGTGGGAGCGGGGACTGTTTCCAGTTTGATGGCGGAGTGGGAGCGCGAACTGTTTCCATTTTGATGTCGGAGTGGGAGCGGGGTCCTTTTCCATTTTGATGGAGGAGTGGGAGCGGGGACTGTTTCCAGATTGATGGAGATTTGGGAGCGGGTTTTGTTTCCATTTTGATGGAGGCGTGGGAGCGGGGACAGTTTCCATTTTGATGGAGGCGTGGGAGCGGGGACTGTTTCCAGTTTGATGGAGGAGTGGGAGCGGGGAATGTTGCCATTTTTATGGAGGAGTAGTAGCTGTGTCCGTTTCCATTTTGTTGGAGGAGTGAGAGCGGGTACACTTTCCTGTTAGATCGAGGAGTGGGAGCGGTGGCTGTTTCCAGTTTGATGGAACAGTGGGAGCTGGGACAGTTTCCAGTTAGTTGGAGGAGTGGGAGCGGGGTCCGTTTCCAGTTTGATGGACCAGTGGGAGCTGGGACTGTTTCCAGTTTGATGGAGGAGTGGGAGCGCGGTCTGTTTCCATTTTGATGGAGGAGTGGGAGCGGGGACAGTTTCCAGTTAGATGGAGGAGTTGTAGCGGTGTCAGTTTCCAGTTTGATGGAGGAGTGGGAGCGGGGACAGTTTCCCGTTTGATGCACCAGTGGGAGCTGGGACTGTTTCCAGTTTGATGGAGGGGTCGGAGCGGGGACAGTTTCCAGTTTGATGGAGGCGTGGGAGCGTTGGCTGTTTCCAGTTCGATGGAGGAGTGGGAGAGGGGTCTGTTTCCAGTTTGATGGAGGAGTGTGAGCGGGGTCTGTTTCCAGTTTGATGGAGGAGTGGGGGCGGGGATTGTTTCCATTTTGATGGAGAAGTGGGAGCGTTGACTGTTTCCAGTTTGATGGAGGAGTGGGAGCGGGGACTGTTTCCAGTTTGATGGAGGAGTGGGAGCTGGTCTGTTTCCAGTTTGATGGAGGAGTGGGAGCGGGGACTGTTTCTATTTTGATGAAGAAGAGGGAGCGGGGTCTGTTTCCAGTTTGATGGAGGAGCGGGAGCCACGACTGTTTCCAGTTTGGTGGAGGAGTGGGAGCGTTGACTGCTTCCAGTTTGATGGAGGAGTGGGAGCGGGGTCTGTTTTCAGTCTGATGGAGGAGTGGGAGCGGGTACTGTTTCTAGTTTGATGGAGGAGTGGGAGAAGGGACTGTTTCCAGTTTGATGGAGGAGTGGGAGCGGGGACTGTTTCCAGTTTGATGGAAGAGTGGGCGAGGTGTCTGTTTCCATTTTGATGTCCGAGTGGGAGCGGGGACTGTTTCCAGTTTGATGGAGGAGTGGAAGTTGGGACTGTTTCCAGTTTGATGGAGGAGTGGGAGCGGGGACTGTTGCCAGTTTGATGGAGGAGTGGGAGCTGGGACTGATTCCAGTTCGATGGTGGAGTGGGAGCGTGGTCTGTTTCCATTTTGATGGAGGAGTGGGAGCGGGGACAGTTTCCAGTTTGATGGAGGAGTGGGAGCGGGGTCTGTTTCCAGTTTGATGGAGGATTGGGAGCGGGGAATGTTTCCAGTTTGGTGGAGGAGTGGGAGCGGGGACTGTTTCCATTTTAATGAAGAAGTGGAAGCCGGGACTGTTTGCAGTTTGGTGGAGGAGTGGGAGCGGGGACTGTTTCCAGTTTGGTGGAGGAGTGGGAGAGGGGTCTGCTTCCAGTTTGATGGAGGAGTGGGAGCGGGGTCCGTTCCCATTTTAATGAAGAAGTGGGAGCGGGGACTGTTTCCAGTTTGATGGAGGAGTGGGAGCGGGGACTGTTTCCAGTTTGGTGGAGGTGTGGGAGCGTTGACTGTTTCCAGTTTGATGGAGGAGTGGGAGAGGTGTCTGTTTCCAGTTTGATGGAGGATTGGGAGCGGGGTCTGTTTCCAGTTTGGTGGAGGAGTGGGAGCGGGGACTGTTTCCATTTTAATGAAGAAGTGGGAGAGGGGACTGTTTCCAGTTTGGTGGAGGTGTGGGACCGGGGACTGTTTCCATTTTAATGAAGAAGTGGGATCGGGGACTGTTTGCAGTTTGGTGGAGGTGTGGGAGCGGGGACTGTTTCCAGTTTGGTGGAGGAGTGGGAGCGTTGAATGTTTCCAGTTTGATGGAGGAGTGGGAGAGGGGACGGTTTCCAGTTTGATGGAGGAGTGGGAGCGGGGTCTGTTTCCATTTTAATGAAGATGTGGGAGTGGGGACTGTTTCCAGTTTGATGGAGGAGTGGGAGCAGGGACTGTTTCCAGTTTGGTGGAGGAGTGGGAGCGTTGACTGTTTCCAGTTTGATGGAGGAGTGGGAGAGGGGTCTGTTTCCAGTTTGATGGAGGAGTGGGAGCGGTGTCTGTTTCCAGTTTGATGGAGGAGTGGGAGCGGGCACTGTTTCCAGTTTGATGGAGGAGTGTGAGCGGGGTCTGTTTCCATTTTGATGAAGAGGTGGGAGCGGGGTCTGTTTCCAGTTTGATGGAGGAGTGGGAGCGGGGTCTGTTTCCAGTTTGATGGAGGAGTGGGAGCGGGGTCTGTTTCCAGTTTGATGGAGGAGTGGGAGCGGGGACTGTTTCCAGTTTCGTGGAGTAGTGGGAGCGTTGACTGTTTCCAGTTTGATGGAGGAGTGGGAGAGGAGTCTGTTTCCAGTTTGATGGAGGAGTGGGAGCGGGGACTGTTTCCAGTTTGATGGCGGAGTGGGAGCGGGGACTGTTTCCATTTTGATGCAGGAGTGGGAGCGTGTTTGTTTCTTCCTTGATGGAGGAGTGGAAGCGGGTTCTGTTTCCATTTTGATGGAGGAGTGGGAGCGGGGTTTGTTTCCATTTTGATGGAGGTGTGGGATCGGGGACAGTTTCCAGTTAGATGGAAGAGTGGGAGCGGGGACTGTTTCCAGATTGATGGAGATTTGGGAGCGGGATCTGTTTCCATTTTGTTGGAAGGGTGGGAGCGGGGACTGTTTCCAGTTTGATGGCGGAGTGGGAGCGCGAACTGTTTCCATTTTGATGTAGGAATGGGAGCGGGGTCCTTTTCCATTTTGATGGAGGAGTGGGAGCGGGGACTGTTTCCAGATTGATGGAGATTTGGGAGCGGGTTTTGTTTCCATTTTGATGGAGGCGTGGGAGCGGGGACAGTTTCCATTTTGATGGAGGCGTGGGAGCGGGGACAGTTTCCATTTTGATGGAGGCGTGGGATCCGGGACTGTTTCCATTTTGATGGAGGAGTGGGAGCAGGGTCTGTTTCCATTTTGATGGAGGTGCGGGAGCGGGGACAGTTTCCAGTTAGATGGAGAAGTGGGAGCGGGAACTGTTTCCAGTTGGATGGAGGAGTGGTAGCGCGGACTGTTTCCATTTTGATAGAGGAGTGGGAGCGGGGTCTGTGTCCATTTTGATTTAGGCGTGGGAGCGTGGACTGTTTTCAGTTTGATGGCGGAGTGGGAGCGCGGACTGTTTCCGTTTAGATATAGGAGTGGGAGCGGGGTACTTTTCCATTTTGATGGAGGAGTGCAAGCGGGTTCAGCTTCCATTTTGATGGCGGAGTGGGAGCGGGGTCTGTTTCCATTTTGATGGAGGCGTGGGAGCCGGGACTGTTTCCAGTTCGATGGAGAAGTGGGAGCGGGGACTGTTTACAGTTTGATGGAGGAGTGGGAGCGGGGTCTGTTTCCAGTTTGATGGAGCAATGGGAGCTGGGACTGTTTCCAGTTTGATGGAGGAGTGGGAGCGGGGTCTGTATCCATTTTGATGGAGGAGTGGCAGCTGGGACTGTTTCCACTTTGATGGAGGAGTGGGAGCGGGGTCTGTTTTCATTTTTATGGAGGAGTGGGAGCGGGGTCTGTATCCATTTTGATGGAGGAGTGTGGCGCGGTCTGTTTCCATTTTGATGAAGGAGTGGGAGCGGGGACTGTTTCCAATTTTATTCGGGAGTGGGAGCAGGGACTGTTTCCAGTTTGATGGAGGAGTGGGAGCGGGTCTGCTTCCTGTTTGTTGGAGGAGTTGGAGCGGTGTCTGTTTCACGTTTGATGGAGGAG
Organism: Heterodontus francisci; assembly: GCF_036365525.1. Lineage (NCBI taxonomy): Eukaryota > Metazoa > Chordata > Chondrichthyes > Heterodontiformes > Heterodontidae > Heterodontus > Heterodontus francisci. The sequence continues at coordinate 627,344 of NW_027140953.1, read as the reverse complement.
TGGGAGATGGGTCTGTTTCCAGTTTCATGGAGGAGTCTGAACGGGGAATGTTTCCAGTTTGATGGAGGAGTTTGAGCGGGGAATGTTTCCATTTTGATGGAGGAGTGGGAGCCGGAACTGTTTCCACTTTGATGGACGGGTGGGAGCGGGGACATTCTCCAGTTTGATGGAGGAGTGGGAGCGGGGATTGTTTCCAGTTTGATGGAGGAGTGGGAGCGGGGACTGTTTCCAGTTTGATGGAGGAGTGGGAGCGGGGAATGTTGCCATTTTTATGGAGGAGTAGTAGCTGTGTCCGTTTCCATTTTGTTGGAGGAGTGGGAGCGGGTACACTTTCCTGTTAGATCGAGGAGTGGGAGCGGTGGCTGTTTCCAGTTTGATGGAACAGTGGGAGCTGGGACAGTTTCCAGTTAGTTGGAGGAGTGGGAGCGGGGTCCGTTTCCTGTTTGATGGACCAGTGGGAGCTGGGACTGTTTCCAGTTTGATGGAGGAGTGGGAGCGCGGTCTGTTTCCATTTTGATGGAGGAGTGGGAGCGGGGACAGTTTCCAGTTAGATGGAGGAGTTGTAGCGGTGTCAGTTTCCAGTTTGATGGAGGAGTGGGAGCGGGGACAGTTTCCCGTTTGATGCACCAGTGGGAGCTGGGACTGTTTCCAGTTTGATGGAGGGGTGGGAGCGGGGACAGTTTCCAGTTTGATGGAGGCGTGGGAGCGTTGGCTGTTTCCAGTTCGATGGAGGAGTGGGAGAGGGGTCTGTTTCCAGTTTGATGGAGGAGTGTGAGCGGGGTCTGTTTCCAGTTTGATGGAGGAGTGGGGGCGGGGATTGTTTCCATTTTGATGGAGAAGTGGGAGCGTTGACTGTTTCCAGTTTGATGGAGGAGTGGGAGCGGGGACTGTTTCCAGTTTGATGGAGGAGTGGGAGCTGGTCTGTTTCCAGTTTGATGGAGGAGTGGGAGCGGGGACTGTTTCTATTTTGATGAAGAAGAGGGAGCGGGGTCTGTTTCCAGTTTTATGGAGCAGCGGGAGCCACGACTGTTTCCAGTTTGGTGGAGGAGTGGGAGCGTTGACTGCTTCCAGTTTGATGGAGGAGTGGGAGCGGGGTCTGTTTTCAGTCTGATGGAGGAGTGGGAGAGGGGACTGTTTCTAGTTTGATGGAGGAGTGGGAGAAGGGACTGTTTCCAGTTTGATGGAGGAGTGGGAGCGGGGACTGTTTCCAGTTTGATGGAAGAGTGGGCGAGGTGTCTGTTTCCATTTTGATGTCGGAGTGGGAGCGGGGACTGTTTCCAGTTTGATGGAGGAGTGGGAGTTGGGACTGTTTCCAGTTTGATGGAGGAGTGGGAGCGGGGACTGTTGCCAGTTTGATGGAGGAGTGGGAGCTGGGACTGTTTCCAGTTCGATGGTGGAGTGGGAGCGTGGTCTGTTTCCATTTTGATGGAGCAGTGGGAGCGGGGACAGTTTCCAGTTTGATGGAGGAGTGGGAGCGGGGTCTGTTTCCAGTTTGATGGAGGATTGGGAGCGGGGAATGTTTCCAGTTTGGTGGAGGAGTGGGAGCGGGGACTGTTTCCATTTTAATGAAGAAGTGGAAGCCGGGACTGTTTGCAGTTTGGTGGAGGAGTGGGAGCGGGGACTGTTTCCAGTTTGGTGGAGGAGTGGGAGAGGGGTCTGCTTCCAGTTTGATGGAGGAGTGGGAGCGGGGTCCGTTCCCATTTTAATGAAGAAGTGGGAGCGGGGACTGTTTCCAGTTTGATGGAGGAGTGGGAGCGGGGACTGTTTCCAGTTTGGTGGAGGTGTGGGAGCGTTGACTGTTTCCAGTTTGATGGAGGAGTGGGAGAGGTGTCTGTTTCCAGTTTGATGGAGGATTGGGAGCGGGGTCTGTTTCCAGTTTGGTGGAGGAGTGGGAGCGGGGACTGTTTCCATTTTAATGAAGAAGTGGGAGAGGGGACTGTTTCCAGTTTTTTGGAGGTGTGGGACCGGGGACTGTTTCCATTTTAATGAAGAAGTGGGAGCGGGGACTGTTTGCAGTTTGATGGAGGAGTGGGAGAGGGGTCGGTTTCCAGTTTGATGGAGGAGTGGGAGCGGGGTCTGTTTCCAGTTTGATGGAGGAGTGGGAGTGGGGACTGTTTCCAGTTTGATGGAGGAGTGGGAGCGGGGACTGTTTCCAGTTTGGTGGAGGAGTGGGAGCGTTGACTGTTTCCAGTTTGATGGAGGAGTGGAAGAGGGGTCTGTTTCCAGTTTGATGGAGGAGTGGGAGCGGTGTCTGTTTCCAGTTTGATGGAGGAGTGGGAGCGGGCACTGTTTCCAGTTTGATGGAGGAGTGTGAGCGGGGTCTGTTTCCATTTTGATGAAGAGGTGGGAGCGGGGTCTGTTTCCAGTTTGATGGAGGAGTGGGAGCGGGGTCTGTTTCCAGTTTGATGGAGGAGTGGGAGCGGGGTCTGTTTCCAGTTTGATGGAGGAGTGGGAGCGGGGACTGTTTCCAGTTTCGTGGAGTAGTGGGAGCGTTGACTGTTTCCAGTTTGATGGAGGAGTGGGAGAGGAGTCTGTTTCCAGTTTGATGGAGGAGTGGGAGCGGGGACTGTTTCCAGTTTGATGGCGGAGTGGGAGCGGGGACTGTTTCCATTTTGATGCAGGAGTGGGAGCGTGTTTGTTTCTTCCTTGATGGAGGAGTGGAAGCGGGTTCTGTTTCCATTTTGATGGAGGAGTGGGAGCGGGGTTTGTTTCCATTTTGATGGAGGTGTGGGATCGGGGACAGTTTCCAGTTAGATGGAAGAGTGGGAGCGGGGACTGTTTCCAGATTGATGGAGATTTGGGAGCGGGATCTGTTTCCATTTTGTTGGAAGGGTGGGAGCGGGGACTGTTTCCAGTTTGATGGCGGAGTGGGAGCGCGAACTGTTTCCATTTTGATGTAGGAGTGGGAGCGGGGTACTTTTCCATTTTGATGGAGGAGTGGGAGCGGGGACTGTTTCCAGATTGATGGAGATTTGGGAGCGGGTTTTGTTTCCATTTTGATGGAGGCGTGGGAGCGGGGACAGTTTCCATTTTGATGGAGGCGTGGGATCCGGGACTGTTTCCAGTTTGATGGAAGTTTGGGAGCCGGGACTGTTTCCAGTTTGATGGAGGAGTGGGAGCAGGGACTTTCTCCAGTTTGATGGAGGAGTGAGAGCGGGGACTGCTGCCAGTTTGATGGAGGAGTGGGAGCGGGGTCTGTTTCCAGTTTGATGGAGGAGTGGGAGCGGGGATGTTTCCAGTTTGATGGAGGAGTGGGAGCGGGGACTGTTTCCAGTTTGGTGGAGGAGAGGGAGCGTTGACTGTTTCCAGTTTGATGGAGGAGTGGGAGAGGGTTCGGTTTCCAGTTTGATGGAGGAGTGGGAGCGAGGTCTGTTTCCATTTTAATGAAGATGTGGGAGTAGGGACTGTTTCCAGTTTGATGGAGGAGTGGGAGCGGGGACTGTTTCCAGTTTGGTGGAGGAGTGGGAGCGTTGACTGTTTCCAGTTTGATGGAGGAGTAGGAGAGGGGTCTGTTTCCAGTTTGATGGAGGAGTGCGAGCGGGGTCTGTTTCCAGTTTGATGGAGGAATGGGAGCGGGCACTGTTTCCAGTTTGATGGAGGAGTGGGAGCGGGGTCTGTTTCCAGTTTGATGGAGGAGTGGGAGCGGGGTCTGCTTCCAGTCTGATGGAGGAGTGGGAGCGGGGTCTGTTTCCAGTTTGATGGAGGAGTGGGAGCGGGGTCTGTTTCCAGTTTGATGGAGGAGTGGGAGCGGGGACTGTTTCCAGTTTGGTGGAGGAGTGGGAGCGTTGACTGTTTCCAGTTTGATGGAGGAGTGGGAGAGGAGTCTGTTTCCAGTTTGATGGAGGAGTGGGAGCGGGGACTGTTTCCAGTTTGATGGCGGAGTGGGAGCGGGGACTGTTTCCAGTTTGATGCAGGAGTGGGAACTTGTTTGTTTCTTCCTTGATGGAGGTGTGAGAGCGGGGACTGCTTCCAGTTTGATGTAGGAGTGGGAGCGGGTTCTGTTTCCATTTTGATGGAGGAGTGGGAGCGGGGTTTGCTTCCATTTTGATGGAGGTGTGGGATCGCGGACGGTTTCCAGTTAGATGGAGGAGTGGGAGAGGGGACTGTTTCCTGATTGATGGAGATTTGGGAGCGGGATCTGTTTCCATTTTGTTGGAGGATTGGGAGCGGGGACTGTTTCCAATTTGATGGCGGAGTGGGAGCGCGAACTGTTTCCATTTTGATGTAGGAGTGGGAGCGGGGTCCTTTTCCATTTTGATGGAGGAGTGCAAGCGGGTTCTGTTTCCATTTTGCTGGAGGCGAGGGAGCGGGGACAGTTTCCATTTTGATGGAGGCGTGGGATCCGGGACTGTTTCCAGTTTGATGGAGGTGTGGGAGCCGGAACTGTTTCCAGTTTGATGGAGGAGTGGGAGCAGGGACTTTCTCCATTTTGATGGAGGAGTGGGAGCGGGGACTGTTGCCAGTTTGATGGAGGAGTGGGAGCCGGGTCTGTTTCCAGTTTGATGGAGGAGTGGGAGCGGGGATGTTTCCAGTTTGATGGAGGAGTGGGTGCGGGTTCTGTTTCCAGTTTGATGGAGGAGTGGGAGCGGGGTCTGTATCCATTTTGATGGAGGAGTGGCAGCTGGAACTGTTTGCAGTTTGATGGAGGAGTGGGATCGGGGTCTGTTTTCATTTTGATGGACTAGTGGGAGTGGGGTTTGTATCTAGTTTGATGGAGGAGCGGGAGCGGGGACTGTTTCCATTTTAATGAAGAAGTGGGAGCGGGGACTGTTTGCAGTTTGGTGGAGGAGTGGGAGCGGGGACTGTTTCCAGTTTGGTGGACGAGTGGGAGCGTTGACTGTTTCCAGTTTGATGGAGGAGTGGGAGAGGGGTCTGTTTCCAGTTTGTTGGAGGAGTGGGAGCGGGGTCTGTTTATAGTTTGATGGAGGAGTGGGAGCGGGGACTGTTTCCAGTTTGCTGGAGGAGTGGGAGCGTTGACTGTTTCCAGCTTGATGGAGGAGTGGGAGAGGGGTCTGTTTCCAGTTTGATGGAGGAGTGGGAGCGGGCACTGTTTACAGTTTGATGGAGGAGTGTGAGCGGGGTCTGTTTCCATTTTGATGAAGAAGTGGGATCGGGGACTGTTTCCAGTTTGATGGAGGAGTGGGAGCGGGGTCTGTTTCCAGTTTGATGGAAGAGTGGAAGCGGGGTCTGTTTCCAGTTTGATGGAGAAGTGGGAGCGTTGACTGCTTCCAGTTTGATGGAGGAGTGGGAGAGGGGTCTGTTTCCAGTTTGATGGAGGATTGGGAGCGGGGTCTGTTTCCAGTTTGGTGGAGGAGTGGGAGCGGGGACTTTTTCGATTTTAATGAAGAAGTTTGAGCGGGGACTGTTTCCAGTTTGATGGAGGAGTGGGAGCGGGGACTGTTTCCAGTTTGGTGGAGGAGTGGGAGCGTTGACTGTTTCCAGTTTGATGGAGGAGTGGGAGAGGGGTCTGTTTCCAGTTTGATGGAGGAGTGCGAGCGGGGTCTGTTTCCAGTTTGATGGAGGAGTGGGAGCGGGCACTGTTTCCAGTTTGATGGAGGAGTGGGAGCGGGGTCTGTTTCCAGTTTGATGGAGGAGTGGGAGCGTGGTCTGCTTCCAGTTTGATGGAGGAGTGGGAGCGGGGTCTGTTTCCAGTTTGATGGAGGAGTGGGAGCGGGGTCTGTTTCCAGTTTGATGGAGGAGTGGGAGCGGGGACTGTTTCCAGTTTGATGGAGGAGTGGGAGAGGAGTCTGTTTCCAGTTTGATGGAGGAGTGGGAGCGGGGACTGTTTCCAGTTTGATGGCGGAGTGGGAGCGGGGACTGTTTCCAGTTTGATGCAGGAGTGGGATCTTGTTTGTTTCTTCCTTGATGGAGGTGTGAGAGCGGGGACTGCTTCCAGTTTGATGTAGGAGTGGGAGCGGGTTCTGTTTCCATTTTGATGGAGGATTGGGAGCGGGGTTTGCTTCCATTTTGATGGAGATGTGGGATCGCGGACGGTTTCCAGTTAGATGGAGGAGTGGGAGAGGGGACTGTTTCCAGATTGATGGAGATTTGGGAGCGGGATCTGTTTCCATTTTGTTGGAGGATTGGGAGCGGGGACTGTTTCCAATTTGATGGCGGAGTGGGAGCGCGAACTGTTTCCATTTTGATGTAGGAGTGGGAGCGGGGTCCTTTTCCATTTTGATGGAGGAGTGCAAGCGGGTTCTGTTTCCATTTTGATGGAGGCGTGGGAGCGGGGACAGTTTCCATTTTGATGGAGGCGTGGGATCCGGGACTGTTTCCAGTTTGATGGAGGTGTGGGAGCCGGAACTGTTTCCAGTTTGATGGAGGAGTGGGAGCAGGGACTTTCTCCATTTTGATGGAGGAGTGGGAGCGGGGACTTTTGCCAGTTTGATGGAGGAGTGGGAGCCGGGTCTGTTTCCAGTTTGATGGAGGAGTGGGAGCGGGGATGTTTCCAGTTTGATGGAGGAGTGGGTGCGGGTTCTATTCCAGTTTGATGGAGGAGTGGGAGCGGGGTCTGTATCCATTTTGATGGAGGAGTGGCAGCTGGAACTGTTTGCAGTTTGATGGAGGAGTGGGATCGGGGTCTGTTTTCATTTTGATGGACTAGTGGGAGTGGGGTCTGTATCTAGTTTGATGGAGGAGTGGGAGCGGGGACTGTTTCCATTTTAATGAAGAAGTGGGAGCGGGGACTGTTTGCAGTTTGGTGGAGGAGTGGGAGCGGGGACTGTATCCAGTTTGGTGGACGAGTGGGAGCGTTGACTGTTTCCAGTTTGATGGAGGAGTGGGAGAGGGGTCTGTTTCCAGTTTGATGGAGGAGTGGGAGCGGGGTCTGTTTCCATTTTTATGAAGATGTGGGAGTGGGGACTGTTTCCAGTTTGATGGAGGAGTGGGAGCGGGGACTGTTTCCAGTTTGCTGGAGGAGCGGGAGCGTTGACTGTTTCCAGCTTGATGGAGGAGTGGGAGAGGGGTCTGTTTCCAGTTTGATGGAGGAGTGGGAGCGGGCACTGTTTACAGTTTGATGGAGGAGTGTGAGAGGGGTCTGTTTCCATTTTGATGAAGAAGTGGGATCGGGGACTGTTTCCAGTTTGATGGAGGAGTGGGAGCGGGGTCTGTTTCCAGTTTGATGGAAGAGTGGAAGCGGGGTCTGTTTCCAGTTTGATGGAGGAGTGGGAGCGTTGACTGCTTCCAGTTTGATGGAGGAGTGGGAGAGGGGTCTGTTTCCAGTTTGATGGAGGATTGGGAGCGGGGTCTGTTTCCAGTTTGGTGGAGGAGTGGGAGCGGGGACTGTTTCCATTTTAATGAAGAAGTGGGAGCGGGGACTGTTTCCAGTTTGGTGGAGGTGTGGGAGCGGGGACTGTTTCCAGTTTGACGGAGGAGTGGGAGCGCGGACTGATTCTATTTTAATGAAGAAGTGGGAGCGGGGACTGTTTTCAGTTTGGTGGAGGAGTGGGAGCGTTGACAGTTTCCAGTTTGGTGGAGGAGTGGGAGCGTTGAATGTTTCCAGTTTGATGGAGGAGTGGGAGAGGGCTCGGTTTCCAGTTTGATGGAGGAGTGTGTGCGATGTCTGTTTCCAGTTTGCTGGAGGAGTGGGAGCGGGCACTGTTTCCAGTTTGATGGAGGAGTGTGAGCGGGGTCTGTTTCCATTTTGATGAAGAGGTGGGAGCGGGGTCTGTTTCCAGTTTGATGGAGGAGTGGGAGCGGGGTCTGTTTCCAGTTTGATGGAGGAGTGGGAGCGGGGTCTGTTTCCAGTTTGATGGAGGAGTGGGAGCGGGGACTGTTTCCAGTTTCATGGAGGAGTGGGAGCGTTGACTGTTTCCAGTTTGATGGAGGAGTGGGAGAGGAGTCTGTTTCCAGTTTGATGGAGGAGTGGGAGCGGGGACTGTTTACAGTTTGATGTAGGAGTGGGAGCGGGGTTTGTTTCCATTTTGATGGAGTTGTGGGATCGGGGACAGTTTCCAGTTAGATGGAGGAGTGGGAGCGGGGACTGTTTCCAGATTGATGGAGATTTGGGAGCGGGATCTGTTTCCATTTTGTGGGAGGAGTGGGAGCGGGGACTGTTTCCAGTTTGATGTAGGAGTGGGAGCGGGGTCCTTTTCCATTTTGATGGAGGAGTGCAAGCAGGCTCTGTTTCCATTGTGATGGTGGCGTGGGAGCGTGGACAGTTTCCATTTTGATGGAGGCGTGGGATCCGGGACTGTTTCCAGTTTGATGGAGGAGTGGGAGCAGGGACCTACTCCAGTTTGATGGAGGAGTGGGAGCGGGGACGGCTGCCAGTTTGATGGAGGAGTGGGAGCGGGTTCTGTTTCCACTTTGATGGAGGAGTGCGAGCGGGGATGTTTCCAGTTTGATGGAGGAGTGGGAGCGGGGACTTTTTCCAGTTTTGTGGACGATTGGGAACGTTGACTGTTTCCAGTTTGATGGAGGAGTGGGAGAGGGGTCGGTTTCCAGTTTGATGGAGGAGTGGGAGCGGGGTCTGTTTCCATTTTAATGAAGATGTGGGAGTGGGGACTGTTTCCAGTTTGATGGAGGAGTGGGAGCGGGGACTGTTTCCAGTTTGGAGGAGGAGTGGGAGCGTTGACTGTTTCCAGTTTGATGGAGGAGTGGGAGAGGGGTCTGTTTCCAGTTTGATGGAGGAGTGGGAACGGGGTCTGTTTCCAGTTTGATGGAGGAGTGGTAGCGGGCACTGTTTCCAGTTTGATGGAGGAGTGGGAGCGGGGTCTGTTTCCAGTTTGATGGATGAGTGGGAGCGGGCTCTGTTTCCAGTTTGATGGAGGAGTGGGAGCGGGGTCTGTTTCCAGTTTGATGGAGGAGTGGGAGCGGGGTCTGTTTCCAGTTTGATGGAGGAGTGGGAGCGGGGTCTGTTTCCAGTTTGATGGAGGAGTGGGAGCGTTGACTGTTTCCAGTTTGATGGAGGAGTGGGAGAGGAGTCTGTTTCCAGTTTGATGGAGGAGTGGGAGCGGCGACAGTTTCCAGTTTGATGGCGGAGTGGGAGCGGGGACTGTTTCCAGTTTGATGCAGGAGTGGGAACTTGTTTGTTTCGTCCTTGATGGAGGAGTGAGAGCGGGGACTGATTCCAGTTTGATGTAGGAGTGGGAGCGGGTTCTGTTTCCATTTTGATGGAGGAGTGGGAGCGGGGTTTGTTTCCATTCTGATGGAGGTGTGGGATCGGGGACAGTTTCCAGTTAGATGGAGGAGTGGGAGCGGGGAGTGTTTCCAGATTGATGGAGATTTGGGAGCGGGATCTGTTTCCATTTTGTTGGAGGAGTGGGAGCGGGGACTGTTTCCAGTTTGATGGCGGAGTGGGAGCGCTAACTGTTTCCATTTTGATGTAGGAGTGGGAGCGGGGTCCTTTTCCATTTTGATGGAGGAGTGCAAGCGGGTTCTGTTTCCATTTTGATGAAGGCGTGGGTGCGGGGACAGTTTCCATTTTGATGGAGGCGTGGGATCCGGGACTGTTTCCAGTTTGATGGATGTGTGGGCGCCGGGACTGTTTCCAGTTTGATGGAGGAGTGGGAGCAGGGACTTTCTCCATTTTGATGGAGGAGTGGGAGCGGGGACTGTTGCCAGTTTGATGGAGGAGTGGGAGCGGGGTCTGTTTCCAGTTTGATGGAGGAGTGGGAGCGGGGATATTTCCAGTTTGATGGATGAGTGGGAGCGGGTTCTGTTTCCAGTTTGATGGAGGAGTGGGAGCGGGGTCTGTATCCATTTTGATGGAGGAGTGGCAGCTGGAATAGTTTCCAGTTTGATGAAGGAGTGGGAGCGGGGTCTGTTTTCATTTTGATGGACTAGTGGGAGTGGGGTCTGTATCTAGTTTGATGGAGGAGTGGGAGCGGGGACTGTTTCCATTTTAATGAAGAAGTGGGAGCGGGGACTGTTTGCAGTTTGGTGGAGGAGTGGGAGAGGGGTCGCTTTCCAGTTTGATGGAGGAGTGGGAGCGGGGTCTGTTTCCATTTTAATGAAGATGTGGGAGTGGGGACGGTTTCCAGTTTGATGGGCGGGTGGGTGCGGGGACTGTTTCCAGTTTGATGGAGGAGTGGGAGCGGGGACTGTTTCCAGTTTGGTGGAGGAGTGGGAGCATTGACTGTTTCCAGTTTGATGGAGGAGTGGGAGAGGAGTCTGTTTCCAGTTTGATGGAGGAGTGGGAGCGGATCTGTATCCATTTTGATGGAGGAGTGGGAGCGGGGACTGTTTCCAGTTTGATGAAGGAGTGGGAGCGGGGACTGTTTCCAGTTTGATTGTGGAGTGGGAGCGGGAACTGTTTCCAATTTGATGCTGGAGTGGGAGCGGAGTCTCCTCCAGCTGATGGAGCAGTCGGAGCAGCGTATGACTTTTGTGGAATGGAGGAGTGGTAGCGGGGTCTGTTTTGGGCTTTATGTGGAGTGGGAGCAGGTTCTGTTTCCAGGGTGATGGAGGAGTGGGCGCGTTATTTGTTTCCAGGGGAATGGAGGAGTTGGAGCGGTGTCTGTTTCACGTTTGATGGAGGAGTGGGAGCGGGGTCTGTTTCCAGTTTGATGGAGGAGTGGGAACGGGGAATGTTTCCAGTTTGATGGAGGAGTGGGAGAGGGGACTGTTTCCAGTTTGATGGAGAATTGGGTGCGGGGACTGTTTCCATTTTGATGGAGGAGTTGGAGCGGGGACTGTTTCCAGTTTGATGGAGGAGTGGGAGAGGAGTCTGTTTCCAGTTTGATGGAGGAGTGGGAGCGGGGACTGTTTCCAGTTTGATGGCGGAGTGGGAGCGGGGACTGTTTCCAGTTTGATGGCGGAGTGGGAGCGCGAACTGTTTCCATTTTGATGTATGAGTGGGAGCGGGGTCCTTTTCCATTTTGATGGTGGAGTGCAAGCGGGTTCTGTTTCCATTTTGATGGAGGCGTGGGAGCGGGGACAGTTTCCATTTTGATGGAGGCGTGGGATCCGGGACAGTTTCCATTTTGATGGAGGAGTGGGAGCGGGGACTTTCTCCAGTTTGATGGAGGAGTGGGAGCGGGGACTGTTGCCAGTTTGATGGAGGAGTGGGAGTGGAGTCTGTTTCCAGTTTGATGGAGGAGTGGGAGCTGGAAATGTTTCCAGTTTGATGGATGAGTGGGAGCGGGTTCTGCCTCCAGTTTGATGGAGGAGTGGGAGCGGGGTCTGTATCCATTTTGATGAAGGAGTGGCAGCTGGGACTGTTTCCAGTTTGATGGAGGAGTGGGACCGGGGTCTGTTTTCATTTTGATGGACTAGTGGGAGTGGGGTTTGTATCCTTTTTGATGGAGGTTTGTGGCGGGGTCTGTTTCCATTTTGATGAAGGAGTGGGAGCGGGGACTGTTTCCAGTTTGATGAAGGAGTGGGAGCGGGTACTGTTTCCAGTTTGATGGAGAAGCGGGAGCGGGGACTGTTTCCAGTTTGATGGTGGAGTGGGAGCGGGGACTGTTTCCAATTTGATGCTGGAGTGGGAGCGGAGTCTCCTCCAGCTGATGGAGCAGTCGGAGCTGCGTATGATTTTTGTGGAATGGAGGAGTGGTAGCGTGGTCTGTTTTGGGCTTTATGTGGAGTGGGAGCAGGTTCTGTTTCCAGGGTGATGGAGGAGTGGGCGCGTTATTTGTTTCCAGGGGAATGAAGGAGTTGGAGCGGTGTCTGTTTCACGTTTGATGGAGGAGTGGGAGCGGGGTCTGTTTCCAGTTTGATGGAGGAGTGGGAACGGGGAATGTTTCCAGTTTGATGGAGGAGTGGGAGAGGGGACTGTTTCCAGTTTGATGGAGGATTGGGTGCGGGAACTGTTTCCATTTTGATGGAGGAGTTGGAGCGGGGACTGTTTCCAGTTTGATGGAGGAGTGGGAGCGAGGTCTGTTTCCATTTTGATGGAGGTGTGGGAGCGGGGACTGTTGCCAGTTTGATGGAGGAGAGGGAGCGGTGTCTGTTTCCATTTTGATGGAGGAGTGGGAGCGGGGACTGTTTCACGTTTGATGGAGGAGTGGGAGCGGGGTCTGTTTCCAGTTTGATGGAGGAGCAGGAACGGGGAAAGTTTCCAGTTTGATGGAGGAGTGGGAGAGGGGACTGTTTCCAGTTTGATGGAGGATTGGGAGCGGGGACTGTTTCCATTTTGATGGAGGAGTTGGAGCGGGGACTGTTTCCAGTTATTGGAGAAGTGGGAGCGTTGACTGTTTCCAGTTTGATGGAGGAGTGGGAGCGGGGACTGTTGCCAGTTTGATCGAGGAGTGGGAGCGGGGTCTGTTTCCGTTTTGATGAATTCGTGGGAGCGGGGACAGTTTCCAGTTCGATGGGGAAGTGGAAGCGGGGTCTGTTTCCCGTTTGAGCGAGCAGTGGGAGCTGGGACTGTTTCCAGTTTGATGGAGGAGTGGGAGCGGGGACTGTTGCCAGTTTGATGGAGCAGTGGGAGCTGGGACTGTTTCCAGTTTGATGGGGGAGTGGGAGTGGGGACTGTTGCCAGTTTGATGGAGGAGTGGGAGCGGGGTCTGTTTCCATTTTAATGAAGAAGTGGGAGCGGGGACTCTTTCCAATCTGATGGAGGAGTGGGAGAGGGGTCGGATTCCAGTTTGATGGAGGAGTGGCAGCGGGCACTGTTTCCAGTTTGATGTAGGAGTGTGAGCGGGGTCTGGTTCCATTTTGATGAAGAAGTGGGAGCGGGGTCTGTTTGCAGTTTGATGGAGGAGTGGGAGCGGGGTCTGTTTCCAGTTTGATGGAGGAGTGGGAGCGGGGACTGTTCCCAGTTTGGTGGAGGAGTGGGAGCGTTGACTGTTTCCAGTTTGATGGAGGAGTGGGAGAGGGGTCTGTTTCCAGTTTGATGGAGGAGTGGGAGCGGGGACTGTTTCCAGTTTGATGGAGGAGTGGGAGCGGGGACTGTTTCCAGATTGATGGAGGAGTGGGAGCGGGATCTGTTTCTATTTTGAAGGAGGAGTGGGAGCGGGGACTTTTTCCAGTTTGATGGCGAAGTGGGAGCGGGATCTGTTTCCAGTTTGATGGAGGAGTGGGAACGGGGAATGTTTCAGTTTGATGGAGGCCTGGGAGCGGGGACAGTTTCCATTTTGATGGAGGTGTGGGAGCCGGGACTGTTTCCAGTTTGATGGAGGAGTTGGAGCCGGGACTGTTTCCAGTTTGATGGAGGAGTGGGAGCGGGTAATGTTGCCAGTTTGATGGAGGAGTGGGAGCGGGGTCTGTTTCCAGTGTGATGGAGGAGTGGGAGCGGGGTCTGTATCCATTTTGATGGAGGAGTGGCAGCTGGGACTGTTTCCAGTTTGATGGAGTAGTGGGAGGGGGTCTGTTTTCATTATGATGGACTAGTGGGAGTGGCGTCTGTATCCATTTTGATGGAGGTGTGTGGCGGGGGCTGTTTCCAGTTTGATGGAGGAGTGGGAGCGGGGACTGTTTCCATTTTGATGGCGGAGTGGGAGCGGGGACTGTTTCCAGTTTGATGCAGGAGTGGGAGCGTGTTTGTTTCTTCCTTGATGGAGGAGTGAGAGAGGGGACTGCTTCCAGTTTGATGGAGGAGTGGGAGCGGGTTCTGTTTCCATTTTGATGGAGGAGTGGGAGCGGGGTCTGTTTCCCTTTTGATGGAGGTGTGAGTTCGGGGACAGTTTCCAATTAGATGGAGGAGTGGGAGCGGGGACTGTTTCCAGATTGATGGAAGTTTGGGAGCGGGATCTGTTTCCATTTTGTTGGAGGAGTGGGAGCGCGGACTGTTTCCAGTTTGATGGCGGAGTGGGAGCGCGAACTGTTTCCATTTTGATGTAGGAGTGGGAGCGGGGTCCTTTTCCATTTTGATGGAGGAGTGCAAGCGGGTTCTGTTTCCATTTTGATGGAGGTGTGGGAGCCGGGACTGTTTCCAGTTTGATGGAGGAGTGGGAGCGCGAACTGTTTCCATTTTGATGTAGGAGTGGGAGCGGGGTCCTTTTCCATTTTGATGGAGGAGTGCAAGCGGGTTCTGTTTCCATTTTGATGGTAGGCGTGGCATCCGGGACAGTTTCCAGTTTGATGGAGGTGTGGGAGCCGGGACTGTTTCCAGTTTGATGGAGGAGTGGGAGCGGGGACTTTCTCCAGTTTGCTGGAGGAGTGGGAGCGGGGACTGTTGCCAGTTTGATGGAGGAGTGGGAGCGGGGTCTGCTTCCAATTTGATGGAGGAGTGGGAGCTGGGAATGTTTCCAGTTTGATGGATGAGTGGGAGCGGGTTCTGTTTCCAGATTGATGGAGGAGTGGGAGCGGTGTCTGTATCCATTTTGATGGAGGAGTGGCTGCTGGGACTGTTTCCAGTTTGATGGAGGAGTGGGACCGGGGTCTGTTTTCATTTTGATGGACTAGTGGGAGTGGGGTCTGTATCCATTTTGATGTAGGTTTGTGGCGGGGTCTGTTTCCAGTTTGATGGAGGAGTGGGAGAGGGGTCTGTTTCCAGATTGATGGAGGAGTGGGAGCGGGATCTGTTTCTATTTTGATGGAGGAGCGGGAGCGGGGACTGTTTCCAGTTTGATGGTGGAGTGGGAGCGGGGACTGTTTCCAATTTGATGCTGGAGTGGGAGCGGAGTCTCCTCCAGCTGATGGAGCAGTCGGAGCAGCGTATGATTTTTGTGGAATGGAGGAGTGGTAGCGTGGTCTGTTTTGGGCTTTATGTGGAGTGGGAGCAGGTTCTGTTTCCAGGGTGATGGAGGAGTGGGCGCGTTATTTGTTTCCAGGGGAATGAAGGAGTTGGAGCGGTGTCTGTTTCACGTTTGATGGAGGAGTGGGAGCGGGGTCTGTTTCCAGTTTGATGGAGGAGTGGGAACGGGGAATGTTTCCAGTTTGATGGAGGAGTGGGAGAGGGGACTGTTTCCAGTTTGATGGAGGATTGGGTGCGGGAACTGTTTCCATTTTGATGGAGGAGTTGGAGCGGGGACTGTTTCCAGTTTGATGGAGGAGTGGGAGCGAGGTCTGTTTCCATTTTGATGGAGGTGTGGGAGCGGGGACTGTTGCCAGTTTGATGGAGGAGAGGGAGCGGTGTCTGTTTCCATTTTGATGGAGGAGTGGGAGCGGGGACTGTTTCACGTTTGATGGAGGAGTGGGAGCGGGGTCTGTTTCCAGTTTGATGGAGGAGCAGGAACGGGGAAAGTTTCCAGTTTGATGGAGGAGTGGGAGAGGGGACTGTTTCCAGTTTGATGGAGGATTGGGAGCGGGGACTGTTTCCATTTTGATGGAGGAGTTGGAGCGGGGACTGTTTCCAGTTATTGGAGAAGTGGGAGCGTTGACTGTTTCCAGTTTGATGGAGGAGTGGGAGCGGGGACTGTTGCCAGTTTGATCGAGGAGTGGGAGCGGGGTCTGTTTCCGTTTTGATGAATTCGTGGGAGCGGGGACAGTTTCCAGTTCGATGGGGAAGTGGAAGCGGGGTCTGTTTCCAGTTTGAGCGAGCAGTGGGAGCTGGGACTGTTTCCAGTTTGATGGAGGAGTGGGAGCGGGGACTGTTGCCAGTTTGATGGAGCAGTGGGAGCTGGGACTGTTTCCAGTTTGATGGGGGAGTGGGAGTGGGGACTGTTGCCAGTTTGATGGAGGAGTGGGAGCGGGGTCTGTTTCCATTTTAATGAAGAAGTGGGAGCGGGGACTCTTTCCAATCTGATGGAGGAGTGGGAGAGGGGTCGGATTCCAGTTTGATGGAGGAGTGGCAGCGGGCACTGTTTCCAGTTTGATGTAGGAGTGTGAGCGGGGTCTGGTTCCATTTTGATGAAGAAGTGGGAGCGGGGTCTGTTTGCAGTTTGATGGAGGAGTGGGAGCGGGGTCTGTTTCCAGTTTGATGGAGGAGTGGGAGCGGGGACTGTTCCCAGTTTGGTGGAGGAGTGGGAGCGTTGACTGTTTCCAGTTTGATGGAGGAGTGGGAGAGGGGTCTGTTTCCAGTTTGATGGAGGAGTGGGAGCGGGGACTGTTTCCAGTTTGATGGAGGAGTGGGAGCGGGGACTGTTTCCAGATTGATGGAGGAGTGGGAGCGGGATCTGTTTCTATTTTGAAGGAGGAGTGGGAGCGGGGACTTTTTCCAGTTTGATGGCGAAGTGGGAGCGGGATCTGTTTCCAGTTTGATGGAGGAGTGGGAACGGGGAATGTTTCCAGTTTGATGGAGGCCTGGGAGCGGGGACAGTTTCCATTTTGATGGAGGTGTGGGAGCCGGGACTGTTTCCAGTTTGATGGAGGAGTTGGAGCCGGGACTGTTTCCAGTTTGATGGAGGAGTGGGAGCGGGGAATGTTGCCAGTTTGATGGAGGAGTGGGAGCGGGGTCTGTTTCCAGTGTGATGGAGGAGTGGGAGCGGGGTCTGTATCCATTTTGATGGAGGAGTGGCAGCTGGGACTGTTTCCAGTTTGATGGAGTAGTGGGAGGGGGTCTGTTTTCATTATGATGGACTAGTGGGAGTGGCGTCTGTATCCATTTTGATGGAGGTGTGTGGCGGGGGCTGTTTCCAGTTTGATGGAGGAGTGGGAGCGGGGACTGTTTCCATTTTGATGGCGGAGTGGGAGCGGGGACTGTTTCCAGTTTGATGCAGGAGTGGGAGCGTGTTTGTTTCTTCCTTGATGGAGGAGTGAGAGAGGGGACTGCTTCCAGTTTGATGGAGGAGTGGGAGCGGGTTCTGTTTCCATTTTGATGGAGGAGTGGGAGCGGGGTCTGTTTCCCTTTTGATGGAGGTGTGAGTTCGGGGACAGTTTCCAATTAGATGGAGGAGTGGGAGCGGGGACTGTTTCCAGATTGATGGAAGTTTGGGAGCGGGATCTGTTTCCATTTTGTTGGAGGAGTGGGAGCGCGGACTGTTTCCAGTTTGATGGCGGAGTGGGAGCGCGAACTGTTTCCATTTTGATGTAGGAGTGGGAGCGGGGTCCTTTTCCATTTTGATGGAGGAGTGCAAGCGGGTTCTGTTTCCATTTTGATGGAGGTGTGGGAGCCGGGACTGTTTCCAGTTTGATGGAGGAGTGGGAGCGCGAACTGTTTCCATTTTGATGTAGGAGTGGGAGCGGGGTCCTTTTCCATTTTGATGGAGGAGTGCAAGCGGGTTCTGTTTCCATTTTGATGGTAGGCGTGGGATCCGGGACAGTTTCCAGTTTGATGGAGGTGTGGGAGCCGGGACTGTTTCCAGTTTGATGGAGGAGTGGGAGCGGGGACTTTCTCCAGTTTGCTGGAGGAGTGGGAGCGGGGACTGTTGCCAGTTTGATGGAGGAGTGGGAGCGGGGTCTGCTTCCAATTTGATGGAGGAGTGGGAGCTGGGAATGTTTCCAGTTTGATGGATGAGTGGGAGCGGGTTCTGTTTCCAGATTGATGGAGGAGTGGGAGCGGTGTCTGTATCCATTTTGATGGAGGAGTGGCTGCTGGGACTGTTTCCAGTTTGATGGAGGAGTGGGACCGGGGTCTGTTTTCATTTTGATGGACTAGTGGGAGTGGGGTCTGTATCCATTTTGATGGAGGTTTGTGGCGGGGTCTGTTTCCAGTTTGATGGAGGAGTGGGAGAGGGGTCTGTTTCCAGATTGATGGAGAAGTGGGAGCGGGATCTGTTTCTATTTTGAAGGAGGAGTGGGAGCGGGGACTTTTTCCAGTTTGATGGCGAAGTGGGAGCGGGATCTGTTTCCAGTTTGATGGAGGAGTGGGAACGGGGAATGTTTCCAGTTTGATGGAGGCCTGGGAGCGGGGACAGTTTCCATTTTGATGGAGGTGTGGGAGCCGGGACTGTTTCCAGTTTGATGGAGGAGTTGGAGCCGGGACTGTTTCCAGTTTGATGGAGGAGTGGGAGCGGGGAATGTTGCCAGTTTGATGGAGGAGTGGGAGCGGGGTCTGTTTCCAGTGTGATGGAGGAGTGGGAGCGGGGTCTGTATCCATTTTGATGGAGGAGTGGCAGCTGGGACTGTTTCCAGTTTGATGGAGTAGTGGGAGGGGGTCTGTTTTCATTATGATGGACTAGTGGGAGTGGCGTCTGTATCCATTTTGATGGAGGTGTGTGGCGGGGGCTGTTTCCAGTTTGATGGAGGAGTGGGAGCGGGGACTGTTTCCATTTTGATGGCGGAGTGGGAGCGGGGACTGTTTCCAGTTTGATGCAGGAGTGGGAGCGTGTTTGTTTCTTCCTTGATGGAGGAGTGAGAGAGGGGACTGCTTCCAGTTTGATGGAGGAGTGGGAGCGGGTTCTGTTTCCATTTTGATGGAGGAGTGGGAGCGGGGTCTGTTTCCCTTTTGATGGAGGTGTGAGTTCGGGGACAGTTTCCAATTAGATGGAGGAGTGGGAGCGGGGACTGTTTCCAGATTGATGGAAGTTTGGGAGCGGGATCTGTTTCCATTTTGTTGGAGGAGTGGGAGCGCGGACTGTTTCCAGTTTGATGGCGGAGTGGGAGCGCGAACTGTTTCCATTTTGATGTAGGAGTGGGAGCGGGGTCCTTTTCCATTTTGATGGAGGAGTGCAAGCGGGTTCTGTTTCCATTTTGATGGAGGTGTGGGAGCCGGGACTGTTTCCAGTTTGATGGAGGAGTGGGAGCGCGAACTGTTTCCATTTTGATGTAGGAGTGGGAGCGGGGTCCTTTTCCATTTTGATGGAGGAGTGCAAGCGGGTTCTGTTTCCATTTTGATGGTAGGCGTGGGATCCGGGACAGTTTCCAGTTTGATGGAGGTGTGGGAGCCGGGACTGTTTCCAGTTTGATGGAGGAGTGGGAGCGGGGACTTTCTCCAGTTTGCTGGAGGAGTGGGAGCGGGGACTGTTGCCAGTTTGATGGAGGAGTGGGAGCGGGGTCTGTTTCCAATTTGATGGAGGAGTGGGAGCTGGGAATGTTTCCAGTTTGATGGATGAGTGGGAGCGGGTTCTGTTTCCAGATTGATGGAGGAGTGGGAGCGGTGTCTGTATCCATTTTGATGGAGGAGTGGCTGCTGGGACTGTTTCCAGTTTGATGGAGGAGTGGGACCGGGGTCTGTTTTCATTTTGATGGACTAGTGGGAGTGGGGTCTGTATCCATTTTGATGGAGGTTTGTGGCGGGGTCTGTTTCCATTTTGATGAAGGAGTGGGAGCGGGGACTGTTTCCAGTTTGATGGAGGAGCGGGAGCGGGGACTGTTTCCAGTTTGATGGTGGAGTGGGAGCGGGGACTGTTTTCAATTTGATGGAGCAGTGGGAGCGGGGTCTGCCTCCAGTTTGATGGATGAGTGGGAGCGTGTTTGTTTCTTCTTTGATGGAGGAGTGGGCGCGGGGACTGTTTCCATTTTGATGGAGGAGTGGGAGCGGAGTCTGTTTCCATTTTGATGGAGGAGTGGGAGCGACGAACTTTTCACGTTTTATGAGGAGTGGGAGCTGTGTCTGTATCCGGTTTGATGGAGGAGTGGAATCGGGGTCTGTTTCCAGTGTGATGAGGAGTGGGAGCAGGGTCCATTTCTAATTTGATGCTGGAGTGGGAGCGGAGTCTCCTCCAGCTGATGGAGCAGTCGGAGCAGCGTATGGTTTTTGTGGAATGGAGGAGTGGTAGCGGGGTCTATTTTGGGCTTTATGTGGAGTGGGAGCAGGTTCTGTTTCCAGGGTGATGGAGGAGTGGGCGCGTTATATGTTTCCAGTGAGATGGAGGTTTTGGAGCAGGGTTTCTTTCCAGGGGAATGGAGGAGTTGGAGCGGTGTCTGTTTCACGTTTGATGGAGGAGTGGGAGCGGGGTCTGTTTCCACTTTGATGGAGGAGTGGGAACGGGGAATGTTTCCAGTTTGATGGAGGAGTGGGAGCGGGGACTGTTTCCATTTTGATGGAGTAGTGGGAGCCGGGACTGTTTCCAGTTTGATGGAGGGGTGGGAGCGGGGACTTTCTCCAGTTTGATGGAGGAGTGGGAGCGGGGTCTGTTTCCAGTTTGATGGAGGAGTGGGAACGGGGAATGTTTCCAGTTTGAAGGTGGATTGGGAGCGGGGACTTTTTCCATTTTGATGGAAGAGTTGGAGCGGGGACTGTTTCCAGTTTGATGGAGGAGTGGGAGCGTTGACTGTTTCCAGTTTGATGCAGGAGTGCGAGCGGGGACTGTTGCCAGTTTGATGGAGGAGTGGGAGCGGTGTCTGTTTCCATTTTGATGATGGGGTGGGAGCGGGGACTGTTTCCAGTTTGATGGAGGAGTGCAAGCGGGTTCTGTTTCCATTTTGATGGAGGAGTGGGAGCGGGGTCTGTTCCCATTTTGATGGAGGAGTGGGAGCGGGGTCTGTTTCCATTTTGATGGAGGTGTGGGAGCGGGGACAGTTTCACGTTTTATGTGGAGTGGGAGCTGTGTCTGTGTCCAGTTTGTTGGAGGAGTGGAATCGGGTTCTGTTTCCAGTGTGATGAGGAGAGTGAGCAGGGTCCATTCCCAATTTGATTCTGGAGTGGGAGCGGAGTCTCCTCCAGCTGATGGAGGAGCCGGAGCAGCGTTTGATTTCTGTGGAATGGAGGAGTGGTAGCGGGGTCTGTTTTGGGCTTTATGTGGAGTGGGAGCAGGTTCTGTTTCCAGGGTGATGGAGGAATGGGCGCATTATTTGTTTCCAGTGGGATGGAGGTGTTGGAGCAGGGTTTCTTTCCAATGGGATGGAGGAGTTGGAGCGGTGTCTGTTTCACGTTTGATGAAGGAGTGGGAGCGGGGTCTGTTTCCAGCTTGATGGAGGAGTGGGAACGGGGAATGTTTCCAGCTTGATGGAGGAGTGGGAACGGGGAATGTTTCCAGTTTGATGGAGGAGTGGGAGCGGGGTCTGTTGCCATTATGATGTACAAGTGGGAGCGTTGACTGTTTCCTGTTTGATGCAGGAGTGCGATCGAGGACTGTTGCCAGTTTGATGGAGGAGTGGGAGCGGTGTCTGTTTCCATTTTGATGATGGGGTGGGAGCGGGGACTGTTTCCAGTTTGATGGAGGAGTGCAAGCGGGTTCTGTTTCCATTTTGATGGAGGAGTGGGTGCGGTGTCTGTTCCCATTTTGATGGAGGCGTGGGAGCGGGGACAGTTTCCAGTTTGAGCGGGCAGTGGGAGCTGGGACTGTTTCCAGTTTGATGGGGGAGTGGGAGCGGGGACTGTTGCCAGTTTGATGGAGCAGTGGGAGAATGGACTGTTTCCAGTTTGATGGAGGAGTGGGAGCGGGGACTGTTGCCAGTTTGATGGAGGAGTGGGAGCTGGGACTGTTTCCAGTTTGATGGAGGAGTGGGAGCGGGGTCTGTTTTCATTTTGATGGAGGAGTGGGAGCGGGATCTGTATCCATTTTAATGGAAGACTGGCACCTGAGACTGTTTCCAATTTGATGGAAGAGTGGGAGCGGGGTCTTTTTTCATTATGATTGGCCAGTGGGAGCGGGGACTGTATCCATTTTGATGGAGGAGTGGGAGCGGGGTCTGTTTCCAGTTTGATGGAGGCGCGGGAGCGTTTAATGTTTCCAGTTTGATGGAGGAGTGGGAGCGGGTCTGTTTCCAGTTTGATGGAGGCGTGGGATCGTTGACTGTTTCCATTTTGATGGAGGCGTGGGAGCGATGACTGTTTCCAGTTTGATGGAGGAGTGGGAGCGTGGTCTGTTTCCAGTTTGATGGAGGCGTGGGAGCGTTTACTGTTTCCAGTTTGATGGAGGAGTGGGAGCGGGTTCTGTTTCCATTTTGATGGAGGAGTGGGAGCGGGGTCTGTTTCCATTTTGATGGAGGCGTGGGAGCGGGGACAGTTTCACGTTTTATGTGGAGTGGGAGCTGTGTCTGTGTCCAGTTTGTTGGAGGAGTGGAATCGGGTTCTGTTTCCAGTGTGATGAGGAGAGTGAGCAGTGTCCATTTCCAATTTGATGCTGGAGTGGGAGCGGAGTCTCCTCCAGCTGATGGAGGAGTCGGAGCTGCGTTTGATTTCTGTGGAATGGAGGAGTGGTAGCGGGGTCTGTTTTGGGCTTTATGTGGAGAGGGAGCAGGTTCTGTTTCCAGGGTGATGGAGGAGTGGGCGCATTACTTATTTCCAGTGGGATGGAGGTGTTGGAGCAGGGTTTCTTTCCAGGGGGATGGAGGAGTTGGAGCGGTGTCTGTTTCACGTTTGATGGAGGAGTGGGAGCGGGTTCTGTTTCCATTTTGATGGAGGAGTGGGAGCGGGGTCTGTTCCCATTTTGATGGAGGCGTGGGAGCGGGGACAGTTTCCAGTTTGAGCGGGCAGTGGGAGCTGGGACTGTTTCCAGTTTGATGGGGGAGTGGGAGCGGGGAATGTTGACAGTTTGATGGAGCAGTGGGAGATGGGACTGTTTCCAGTTTGATGGAGGAGTGGGAGCGGGGACTGTTGCCAGTTTGATGGTGGAGTGGGAGCTGGGACTGTTTCCAGTTTGATGGAGGAGTGGGAGCGGGGTCTGTTTTCATTTTGATGGAGGAGTGGGAGCGGGGTCTGTATCCATTTTAATGGAGGACTGGCACCTGGGACTGTTTCCAGTTTGATGGAGGAGTGGGAGCGGGGTCTTTTTTCATTTTGATGGACTAGTGGGAGCGGGGACTGTATCCATTTTGATGGAGGAGTGGGAGTGGTGTCTGTTTCCAGTTTGATGGAGGCGCGGGAGCGTTTAATGTTTCCAGTTTGATAGAGGAGTGGGAGCGGGTCTGTTTCCAGTTTGATGGAGGAGTGGGATCGTTGACTGTTTCCATTTTGATGGAGGCGTGGGAGCGTTGACTGTTTCCAGTTTGATGGAGGTGTGGGAGCGTTGACTATTTCCATTTTGATGGAGGCGTGGGAGCGTTGACTGTTTCCAGTTTGATGGAGGTGTGGGAGCGTGGTCTGTTTCCAGTTTGATGGAGGCGTGGGACCGTTTACTGTTTCCAGTTTGATGGAGGAGTGGGAGCGGGGCCTGTTTCCATTTTGATGGAGGAGTGGGTGCGGGACCTGTTTCCAATTCGATGGAGGAGTGGGAGCGGGGACTGTTTCCAGTTTGATGCAGGAGTGCGAGCGGAGACTGTTGCCAGTTTGATGGAGGAGTGGGAGCAGTGTCTGTTTCCATTTTGATGATGGGGTGGGAGCGGGCACTGTTTCCAGTTTGATGGAGGAGTGCAAGCGGGTTCTGTTTCCATTTTGATGGAGGAGTGGGAGCGGGGACTGTTTCCAGTTTGTTGGAGGAGTGGGAGCGGGGCCTGTTTCCAGTTCGATGGACGAGTGGGAGCGGGGACTGTTTCCAGTTTTATGAAGAAGTGGCAGCGGGGAATGTTTCCAGTTTGATGTAGGAGTGGGAGCGGGTTCTGTTTCCATTTTGATGGAGGAGCGGGAGCGGGGACTGTTGCCATTTTGATGGAGGAATGGGAGCTGTGTCTGTTTCCATTTTGATGGAGGAGTGGCAGCGGGGACTGTTTCCTGTTCGATGGAGGAGTGGGTGCGATGTCTGTTTCCAGTTTGATGGACCAGTGGGAGCGGGGACTGTTTACAGTTCGATGGAGGAGTGGGACCGTTGACTGTTTCCAGTTTGATGGAGCAGTGGGAGCGGGGTCTGTTGCCAGGTTGATGGACCAGTGGGAGCTGGGACAGTTTCAAGTTAGATGGAGGATTGGGAGCGGGGTCAGTTTCCAGTTTGATGGAGGAGTGGGAGCGGGGTCTGTTTCCAGTTTGATGGACCAGTGGGAGCTGGGACTGTTTCCAGTTTGATGGAGGAGTGGGAACGGGGTCTGTTTCCAGTTTGATGGAGGCGTGGGAGCGTTTACTGTTGACAGTTTGATGGAGGAGTGGGAGCGGGTCTGTTTCCAGTTCGATGGAGGCGTGGGAGCGTTGACTGTTTCCATTTTGATGGAGGCGTGGGAGCGTTGACTGTTTCCATTTTGATGGAGGAGTGGGAGCGGGGTCTGTTTCCAGTTTGATGGAGGCGTGGGAGCGTTTACTGTTTCCAGTTTGATGGAGGAGTGGGAGCGGGTCTGTTTCCAGATTGATGGAGGAGTGGGAGCGGGCACTGTTTCCATTTTGATGGAGGAGTGGGAGCGGGGACTGTTTCCAGTTTGATGGAGGAGTGGGTGCAGGGCCTGTTTCCAGTTCGATGGAGGAGTGGGAGCGGGGACTGTTTCCAGTTTGATGAAGAAGTGGGAGCGGGGAATGTTTCCAGTTTAATGGAGGAGTGGGAGCGGGGCCTGTTCCCAGTTTGATGGAGGATTGTGAGAGGGGTCTGTTTGCAGTTTGATGGAGGTGTGGGAGCGGGGTCTGTTTCCAGCTTGATGGAGGAGTGGGAACGGGGAATGTTTCCAGCTTGATGGAGGAGTGGGAACGGGGAATGTTTCCAGTTTGATGGAGGAGTGGGAGCGGGATCTATTGCCATTATGATGAAGAAGTGGGACCGTTGACTGTTTCCTGTTTGATGCAGGAGTGCGAGCGGGGACTGTTGCCAGTTTGATGGAGGAGTGGGAGCGGTGTCTGTTTCCATTTTGATGATGGGGTGGGAGCGGGGACTGTTTCCAGTTTGATGGAGGAGTGCAAGCGGGTTCTGTTTCCATTTTGATGGAGGAGTGGGAGCGGGGTCTGTTCCCATTTTGATGGAGGCGTGGGAGCGGGGACAGTTTCCAGTTTGAGCGGGCAGTGGGAGCTGGGACTGTTTCCAGTTTGATGGGGGAGTGGGAGCGGGGAATGTTGCCAGTTTGATGGAGCAGTGGGAGATGGGACTGTTTCCAGTTTGATGGAGGAGTGGGAGCGGGGACTGTTGCCAGTTTGATGGAGGAGTGGGAGCTGGGTCTGTTTTCATTTTGATGGAGGAGTGGGAGCGGGGTCTGTATCCATTTTAATGGAGGACTGGCACCTGGGACTGTTTCCAGTTTTATGGAGGAGCGGGAGCGGGCTCTTTTTTCATTTTGATGGACTAGTGGGAGTGGGGACTGTATCCATTTTGATGGAGGAGTGGGAGTGGTGTCTGTTTCCAGTTTGATGGAGGCGCGGGAGCGTTTAATGTTTCCAGTTTGATAGAGGAGTGGGAGCGGGTCTGTTTCCAGTTTGATGGAGGCGTGGGAGCGATGACTGTTTCCAGTTTGATGGAGGTGTGGGAGCGTGGTCTGTTTCCAGTTTGATGGAGGCGTGGGACCGTTTACTGTTTCCAGTTTGATGGAGGAGTGGGAGCGGGGCCTGTTTCCATTTTGATGGAGGAGTGGGAGCGGGGCCTGTTTCCAATTCGATGGAGGAGTGGGAGCGGGGACTGTTTCCAGTTTGATGGAGGAGTGGGAGCGGGGCCTGTTTCCAGTTCGATGGACGAGTGGGAGCGGGGACTGTTTCCAGTTTTATGAAGAAGTGGGAGCGGGGAATGTTTCCAGTTTGATGGAGGAGTCGGAGCGGGGCCTGTTTCCAGTTTGGTGGAGGAGTGGGAGCGTTGACTGTTTCCAGTTTGACGGAGGAGTGGGAGTGGGGTCTGTTTCCCGTTTGATGGAGGAGTGGGAGCGGGGACTGTTTCCAGTTTGATGGAGGCGTGGGAGCGTTGACTGTTTCCAGTTCGATGGAGGAGTGGGAGAGGGGTCTGTTACCAGTTTGATGGAGGAGTGGGAGCGGGGACTGTTTCCAGTTTGATGGAGGCGTGGGAGCGGGGACTGTTTCCAGTTTGATGGAGGAGTGGGAGCGGTGACTGTTTCCAGTTTGATGATGGAGTGGGAGCGGGGACTGTTTCCAGTTTGATGGCGGAGTGGGAGCGGGGACTGTTTCCTGTTTGATGGAGGAGTGGGAGCGGTGACTGTTTCCAGTTTGATGATGGAGTGGGAGCGGGGACTGTTTCCAGTTTGATGGCGGAGTGGGAGCGGGGACTGTTTCCAGTTTGATGCAGGAGTGGGATCATGTTTGTTTCTTCCTTGATGGAGGAGTGAGAGCGGGGACTGCTTCCAGTTTGATGTAGGAGTGGGAGCGGGTTCTGTTTCCATTTTGATGGAGGAGCGGGAGCGGGGACTGTTGTCATTTTGATGGAGGAATGGGAGCAGTGTCTGTTTCCATTTTGATGGAGGAGTGGCAGCGGGGACAGTTTCCTGTCCGATGGAGGAGTGGGTGCGATGTCTGTTTCCAGTTTGATGGACCAGTGGGAGCTGGGACAGTTTCCAGTTAGATGGAGGAGTGGGAGCGGGGACAGTTGCCAGTTTGATGGAGGAGTGGGAGCGGGGTCTGTTTCCTGTTTGATGGACCAGTGGGAGCTGGGACTGTTTCCAGTTTGAAGGAGGAGTGGGAGCGGTGTCTGTTTCCAGTTTGATGGAGGCGTGGGAGCGTTTAATGTTTCCAGTTTGATGGAGGAGTGGGAGCGGGTCTGTTTCCAGTTTGATGGAGGCGTGGGATCGTTGAATGTTTCCATTTTGATGGAGGCGTGGGAGCGTTGACTGTTTCCAGTTTGATGGAGGAGTGGGAGCGTGGTCTGTTTCCAGTTTGATGGAGGCGTGGGAGAGAGGTCTGTTTCCAGTTTGATGAAGAAATGGGAGCGGGGTTTGTTTCCAGTTTGATGGAGGAGTCGGAGCGGGGCCTGTTTCCAGTTTGGTGGAGGAGTGGGAGCGGGGCCTGTTTCCAGTTCGATGGACGAGTGGGAGCGGGGACTGTTTCCAGTTTTATGAAGAAGTGGGAGCGGCGAATGTTTCCAGTTTGATGGAGGAGTCGGAGGGGGGCCTGTTTCCAGTTTGGTGGAGGAGTGGGAGCGTTGACTGTTTCCAGTTTGACGGAGGAGTGGGAGAGGGGTCTGTTTCCAGTTTGATGGAGGAGTGGGAGCGGGGACTGTTTCCAGTTTGATGGAGGCGTGGGAGCGTTGACTGTTTCCAGTTCGATGGAGGAGTGGGAGAGCGGTCTGTTACCAGTTTGATGGAGGAGTGGGAGCGGGGTCTGTTTCCAGTTTGATGGAGGAGAGGGAGCGGGGACTGTTTCCAGTTTGATGGAGGAGTGGGAGCGGTGACTGTTTCCAGTTTGATGATGGAGTGGGAGCGGGGACTGTTTCCAGTGTGATGGCGGAGTGGGAGCGGGGACTGTTTCCAGTTTGATGGAGGAGTCGGTGCGGGGCCTGTTTCCAGTTTGGTGGAGGAGTCGGTGCGGGGCCTGTTTCCAGTTTGGTGGAGGAGTGGGAGCGTTGACTGTTTCCAGTTTGATGGAGGAGTGGGAGCGGGGACTGTTTCCAGTTTGATTGAGGCGTGGGAGCGTTGACTGTTTCCAGTTCGATGGATGAGTGGGAGCGGGTCTGTTTCCAGTTTGATGGAGGAGTGGGAGAGGGGTCTGCTTCCAGTTTGATGGAGGAGTGGGAGCGGGGACTGTTTCCAGTTTGATGGAGGAGTGGGAGCGGGAACTGTTTCCAATTTGATGGAGGAGTGGGAGCGGGGTCTGTTTCCAGTTTGATGATGGAGTGGGAGCATGTTTGTTTCTTCCTTTATGGAGGAGTGAGAGCGGGGACTGCTTCCAGTTTGATGTAGGAGTGGGAGCGGGGTCTGTTTCCAGTTTGATGGAGGCGTGGGAGCGCTGACTGTTTCCAGTTTGATGGAGGTGTGGGAGCGTGGTCTGTTTCCAGTTTGATGGAGGCGTGGGACCGTTTACTGTTTCCAGTTTGATGGAGGAGTGGGAGCGGGGCCTGTTTCCATTTTGATGGAGGAGTGGGAGCGGGGCCTGTTTCCAATTCGATGGAGGAGTGGGAGCGGGGACTGTTTCCAGTTTGATGGAGGAGTGGGAGCGGGGCCTGTTTCCAGTTCGATGGACGAGTGGGAGCGGGGACTGTTTCCAGTTTTATGAAGAAGTGGGAGCGGGGAATGTTTCCAGTTTGATGGAGGAGTCGGAGCGGGGCCTGTTTCCAGTTTGGTGGAGGAGTGGGAGCGTTGACTGTTTCCAGTTTGACGGAGGAGTGGGAGTGGGGTCTGTTTCCCGTTTGATGGAGGAGTGGGAGCGGGGACTGTTTCCAGTTTGATGGAGGCGTGGGAGCGTTGACTGTTTCCAGTTCGATGGAGGAGTGGGAGAGGGGTCTGTTACCAGTTTGATGGAGGAGTGGGAGCGGGGACTGTTTCCAATTTGATGGAGGCGTGGGAGCGGGGACTGTTTCCAGTTTGATGGAGGAGTGGGAGCGGTGACTGTTTCCAGTTTGATGATGGAGTGGGAGCGGGGACTGTTTCCAGTTTGATGGCGGAGTGGGAGCGGGGACTGTTTCCAGTTTGATGGAGGAGTGGGAGCGGTGACTGTTTCCAGTTTGATGATGGAGTGGGAGCGGGGACTGTTTCCAGTTTGATGGCGGAGTGGGAGCGGGGACTGTTTCCAGTTTGATGCAGGAGTGGGATCATGTTTGTTTCTTCCTTGATGGAGGAGTGAGAGCGGGGACTGCTTCCAGTTTGATGTAGGAGTGGGAGCGGGTTCTGTTTCCATTTTGATGGAGGAGCGGGAGCGGGGACTGTTGTCATTTTGATGGAGGAATGGGAGCAGTGTCTGTTTCCATTTTGATGGAGGAGTGGCAGCGGGGACAGTTTCCTGTCCGATGGAGGAGTGGGTGCGATGTCTGTTTCCAGTTTGATGGACCAGTGGGAGCTGGGACAGTTTCCAGTTAGATGGAGGAGTGGGAGCGGGGACAGTTGCCAGTTTGATGGAGGAGTGGGAGCGGGGTCTGTTTCCTGTTTGATGGACCAGTGGGAGCTGGGACTGTTTCCAGTTTGAAGGAGGAGTGGGAGCGGTGTCTGTTTCCAGTTTGATGGAGGCGTGGGAGCGTTTAATGTTTCCAGTTTGATGGAGGAGTGGGAGCGGGTCTGTTTCCAGTTTGATGGAGGCGTGGGATCGTTGAATGTTTCCATTTTGATGGAGGCGTGGGAGCGTTGACTGTTTCCAGTTTGATGGAGGAGTGGGAGCGTGGTCTGTTTCCAGTTTGATGGAGGCGTGGGAGAGAGGTCTGTTTCCAGTTTGATGAAGAAATGGGAGCGGGGTTTGTTTCCAGTTTGATGGAGGAGTCGGAGCGGGGCCTGTTTCCAGTTTGGTGGAGGAGTGGGAGCGGGGACTGTTTCCAGTTTTATGAAGAAGTGGGAGCGGCGAATGTTTCCAGTTTGATGGAGGAGTCGGAGGGGGGCCTGTTTCCAGTTTGGTGGAGGAGTGGGAGCGTTGACTGTTTCCAGTTTGACGGAGGAGTGGGAGAGGGGTCTGTTTCCAGTTTGATGGAGGAGTGGGAGCGGGGACTGTTTCCAGTTTGATGGAGGCGTGGGAGCGTTGACTGTTTCCAGTTCGATGGAGGAGTGGGAGAGCGGTCTGTTACCAGTTTGATGGAGGAGTGGGAGCGGGGTCTGTTTCCAGTTTGATGGAGGAGAGGGAGCGGGGACTGTTTCCAGTTTGATGGAGGAGTGGGAGCGGTGACTGTTTCCAGTTTGATGATGGAGTGGGAGCGGGACCTGTTTCCAGTGTGATGGCGGAGTGGGAGCGGGGACTGTTTCCAGTTTGATGGAGGAGTCGGTGCGGGGCCTGTTTCCAGTTTGGTGGAGGAGTGGGAGCGTTGACTGTTTCCAGATTGACGGAGGAGTGGGAGAGGGGTCTGTTTCCAGTTTGATGGAGGAGTGGGAGCGGGGACTGTTTCCAGTTTGATTGAGGCGTGGGAGCGTTGACTGTTTCCAGTTCGATGGATGAGTGGGAGCGGGTCTGTTTCCAGTTTGATGGAGGAGTGGGAGAGGGGTCTGCTTCCAGTTTGATGGAGGAGTGGGAGCGGGGACTGTTTCCAGTTTGATGGAGGAGTGGGAGCGGGAACTGTTTCCAATTTGATGGAGGAGTGGGAGCGGGGTCTGTTTCCAGTTTGATGATGGAGTGGGAGCGGTGACTGTTTCCAGTTTGATGATGGAGTGGGAGCGGGGACTGTTTCCAGTTTGATGGCGGAGTGGGAGCGGGGACTGTTTCCAGTTTGATGCAGGAGTGGGAGCATGTTTGTTTCTTCCTTTATGGAGGAGTGAGAGCGGGGACTGCTTCCAGTTTGATGTAGGAGTGGGAGCGGGTTCTGTTTCCATTTTGATGGAGGAGCGGGAGCGGGGACTGTTGCCATTTTGATGGAGGAATGGGAGCTGTGTCTGTTTCCATTTTGATGGAGAAGTGGCAGCGGGGACAGTTTCCTGTTCGATGGAGGAGTGGGTGCGATGTCTGTTTCCAGTTTGATGGACCAGTGGGAGCTGGGACTGTTTACAGTTCGATGGAGGAGTGGGACCGTTGACTGTTTCCAGTTTGATGGAGCAGTGGGAGCGGGGTCTGTTGCCAGGTTGATGGACCAGTGGGAGCTGGGACAATTTCCAGTTAGATGGAGGATTGGGAGCGGGGTCAGTTTCCAGTTTGACGGAGGAGTGGGAGAGGGGTCTGTTTCCAGTTTGATGGAGGAGTGGGAGCGGGGACTGTTTCCAGTTTGATGGAGGCGTGGGAGCGTTGACTGTTTCCAGTTCGATGGAGGAGTGGCAGAGCGGTCTGTTACCAGTTTGATGGAGGAGTGGGAGCGGGGACTGTTTCCAGTTTGATGGAGGAGAGGGAGCGGGGACTGTTTCCAGTTTGATGGAGGAGTGGGAGCGGTGACTGTTTCCAGTTTGATGATGGAGTGGGAGCGGGGACTGTTTCCAGTGTGATGGCGGAGTGGGAGCGGGGACTGTTTCCAGTTTGATGGAGGAGTCGGTGCGGGGCCTGTTTCCAGTTTGGTGGAGGAGCGGGAGCGTTGACTGTTTCCAGTTTGACGGACGAGTGGGAGAGGGGTCTGTTTCCAGTTTGATGGAGGAGTGGGTGCGGGGACTGTTTCCAGTTTGATTGAGCGTGGGAGCGTTGACTGTTTCCAGTTCGATGGATGAGTGGGAGCGGGTCTGTTTCCAGTTTGATGGAGGAGTGGGAGATGGGTCTGCTTCCAGTTTGATGGAGGAGTGGGAGCGGGGACTGTTTCCAGTTTGATGGAGGAGTGGGAGCGGGGACTGTTTCCAGTTTGATGGAGGAGTGGGAGCGGGGTCTGTTTCCAGTTTGATGTTGGAGTGGGAGCGGTGACTGTTTCCAGTTTGATGATGGAGTGGGAGCGGGGACTGTTTCCAGTTTGATGGCGGAGTGGGAGCGGGGACTGTTTCCAGTTTGATGCAGGAGTGGGAGCATGTTTGTTTCTTCCTTGATGGAGGAGTGAGAGCGGGGACTGCTTCCAGTTTGATGTAGGAGTGGGAGCGGGTTCTG
This sequence comes from Heterodontus francisci, assembly GCF_036365525.1. NCBI lineage: Eukaryota > Metazoa > Chordata > Chondrichthyes > Heterodontiformes > Heterodontidae > Heterodontus > Heterodontus francisci. Next base: position 596,350 of record NW_027140953.1, on the reverse strand, counting down.
TTTCCATTTTGATGGAGGAGCGGGAGCGGGGACTGTTGCCATTTTGATGGAGGAATGGGAGCTGTGTCTGTTTCCATTTTGATGGAGGAGTGGCAGCGGGGACAGTTTCCTGTTCGATGGAGGAGTGGGTGCGATGTCTGTTTCCAGTTTGATGGACCAGTGGGAGCTGGGACTGTTTACAGTTCGATGGAGGAGTGGGACCGTTGACTGTTTCCAGTTTGATGGAGCAGTGGGAGCGGGGTCTGTTGCCAGGTTGATGGACCAGTGGGAGCTGGGACAGTTTCCAGTTAGATGGAGGATTGGGAGCGGGGTCAGTTTCCAGTTTGATGGAGGAGTGGGAGCGGGGTCTGTTTCCAGTTTGATGGACCAGTGGGAGCTGGGACTGTTTCCAGTTTGATTGAGGCGTGGGAGCGTTGACTGTTTCCAGTTCGATGGAGGAGTGGGAGCGGGTCTGTTTCCAGTTTGATGGAGGAGTGGGGGAGGGGTCTGTTTCCAGTTTGATGGAGGAGTGGAAGCGGGGACTGTTTCCAGTTTGATGGAGGAGTGGGAGCGGGGACTGTTTCCTTTTTGATGGAGGAGTGGGAGCGGGGTCTGTTTCCAGTTTGATGATGGAGTGGGAGCGGTGACTGTTTCCAGTTTGATGATGGAGTGGGAGCGGGGACTGTTTCCAGTTTGATGGCGGAGTGGGAGCGGGGACTGTTTCCAGTTTGATGCAGGAGTGGGAGCATGTTTGTTTCTTCCTTGATGGAGGAGTGAGAGCGGGGACAGCTTCCAGTTTGATGTAGGAGTGGGAGCGGGTTCTGTTTCCATTTTGATGGAGGAGCGGGAGCGGGGACTGTTGCCATTTTGATGGAGGAATGGGAGCTGTGTCTGTTTCCATTTTGATGGAGGAGTGGCAGCGGGGACAGTTTCCTGTTCGATGGAGGAGTGGGTGCGATGTCTGTTTCCAGTTTGATGGACCAGTGGGAGCTGGGACTGTTTACAGTTCGATGGAGGAGTGGGACCGTTGACTGTTTCCAGTTTGATGGAGCAGTGGGAGCGGGGTCTGTTGCCAGGTTGATGGACCAGTGGGAGCCGGGACAGTTTCCAGTTAGATGGAGGATTGGGAGCGGGGTCTGTTTCCAGTTTTTTGGACCAGTGGGAGCTGGGACTGTTTCCAGTTTGATGGAGGAGTGGGAACGGGGTCTGTTTCCAGTTTGATGGAGGCGTGGGAGCATTTACTGTTGACAGTTTGATGGAGGAGTGGGAGCGGGTCTGTTTCCAGTTTGATGGAGGCGTGGGAGCGTTGACTGTTTCCATTTTGATGGAGGCGTGGGAGCGTTGACTGTTTCCATTTTGATGGAGGAGTGGGAGCGGTGTCTGTTTCCAGTTTGATGGAGGCGTGGGAGCGTTTACTGTTTCCAGTTTGATGGAGGAGTGGGAGCGGGTCTGTTTCCAGATTGATGGAGGAGTGGGAGCGGGCACTGTTTCCATTTTGATATAGGAGTGGGAGCGGGGACTGTTTCCAGTTTGATGGAGGAGTGGGTGCAGGGCCTGTTTCCAGTTCGATGGAGGAGTGGGAGCGGGGACTGTTTCCAGTTTGATGAAGAAGTGGGAGCGGGGAATGTTTCCAGTTTAATGGAGGAGTGTGAGCGGGGCCTGTTTCCAGTTTGATGGAGGATTGTGAGAGGGGTCTGTTTGCAGTTTGATGGAGGAGTGGGAGCTGGGACTCTTTCCAGTTTGATAGAGATGTGGGAGCGTTGACTGTTTCCAGTTCGATGGAGGAGTGGGAGCGGGTCTGTTTCCAGTGTGATGGAGGAGTGGGAGAGGGGTCTGTTTCCAGTTTGATGGAGGAGTGGGAGCGGGGACAGTTTCCAGTTTGATGGAGGAGTGGGAGCGGGGCCTGTTTCCAGTTTGGTGGAGGAGTGGGAGCGTTGACTGTTTCCAGTTTAATGGAGGAGTGTGAGAGGGGTCTGTTTGCAGTTTGATGGAGGCGTGGGAGCGTTGACTGTTTCCAGTTCGCTGGAGGAGTGGGAGCGGGTCTGTTTCCAGTGTGATGGAGGAGTGGGAGAGGGGTCTGTTTCCAGTTTGATGAGGGCGTGGGAGCGTTGACTGTTTCCAGTTTGATGGAGGAGTGGGAGCGGGTCTGTTTCCAGTTTGATGGAGGAGTGGGAGCGGGCACTGTTTCCATTTTAATGGAGGAGTGGGAGCGGGGACTGTTTCCAGTTTGATGGAGGAGTGGGAGCAGGGCCTGTTTCCAGTTCGATGGAGGAGTGGGAGCGGGGACTGATTCCAGTTTGATGAAGAAGTGGGAGCGGGGACTGTTTCCAGTTTAATGGAAGAGTGTGAGAGGGGTCTGTTTGCAGTTTGATGGAGGAGTGGGAGCGGGGACTGTTTAAAGTTTGATGGAGGCGTGGGAGCGTTGACTGTTTCCAGTTCGCTGGAGGAGTGGGAGCGGGTCTGTTTCCAGTGTGATGGAGGAGTGGGAGAGGGGTCTGTTTCCAGTTTGATGGAGGCGTGGGAGCGTTGACTGTTTCCAGTTTGATGGAGGAGTGGGAGCGGGTCTGTTTCCAGTTTGATGGAGGAGTGGGAGCGGGCACTGTTTCCATTTTAATGGAGGAGTGGGAGCGGGGACTGTTTCCAGTTTGATGGAGGAGTGGGAGCAGGGCCTGTTTCCAGTTCGATGGAGGAGTGGGAGCGGGGACTGATTCCAGTTTGATGAAGAAGTGGGAGCGGGGACTGTTTCCAGTTTGATGGAGGAGTGGGAGCGGGGCCTGTTTCCAGTTTGGTGGAGGAGTGGGAGCGTTGACTGCTCCAGTTTGATGGAGGAGTGGGAGCGTTGACTGTTTCCAGTTTGATGGAGGCGTGGGAGCGTTTACTGTTTCCAGTTTGATGGAGGAGTGGGAGCGGGGCCTGTTTCCATTTTGATGGAGGAGTGGGAGCGGGGCCTGTTTCCAATTCGATGGTAGAGTGGGAGCGGGGACTGTTTCCAGTTTGATGCAGGAGTGCGAGCGGAGACAGTTGCCAGTTTGATGGAGGAGTGGGAGCGGTGACTGTTTCCAGTTTGATGATGGAGTTGGAGAGGGGACTGTTTTCAGTTTGATGGCGGAGTGGGAGCGGGGACTGTTTCCAGTTTGATGGAGGCGTGGGAGCATGTTTGTTTCTTCCTTGATGGAGGAGTGAGAGCGGGGACTGCTTCCAGTTTGATTGAGGCGTGGGAGCGTTGACTGTTTCCAGTTCGATGGAGGAGTGGGAGCGGGTCTGTTTCCAGTTTGATGGAGGAGTGGGAGAGGGGTCTGTTTCCAGTTTGATGGAGGAGTGGGAGAGGGGTCTGTTTCCAGTTTGATGGAGGAGTGGGAGCGGGGACTGTTTCCAGTTTGATGGAGGAGTGGGAGCGGGGACTGTTTCCAGTTTGATGGAGGAGTGGGAGCGGGGTCTGTTTCCTGTTTGATGATGGAGTGGGAGCGGTGACTGTTTCCAGTTTGATGATGGAGTGGGAGCGGGGACTGTTTCCAGTTTGATGCAGGAGTGGGAGCATGTTTGTTTCTTCCTTGATGGAGGAGTGAGAGCGGGGACTGCTTCCAGTTTGATGTAGGAGTGGGAGCGGGTTCTGTTTCCATTTTGATGGATGAGCGGGAGCGGGGACTGTTGCCATTTTGATGGAGGAATGGGAGCTGTGTCTGTTTCCATTTTGATGGAGGAGTGGCAGCGGGGACAGTTTCCTGTTCGATGGAGGAGTGGGTGCGATGTCTGTTTCCAGTTTGATGGACCAGTGGGAGCTGGGACTGTTTACAGTTCGATGGAGGAGTGGGACCGTTGACTGTTTCCAGTTTGATGGAGGAGTGGGAGCGGGGTCTGTTTCCAGTTTGATGGACCAGTGGGAGCTGGGACTGTTTCCAGTTTGATTGAGGCGTGGGAGCGTTGACTGTTTCCAGTTCGATGGAGGAGTGGGAGCGGGTCTGCTTCCAGTTTGATGGAGGAGTGGGAGAGGGGTCTGTTTCCAGTTTGATGGAGGAGTGGGAGCGGGGACTGTTTCCAGTTTGATGGAGGCGTGGGAGCGTTGACTGTTTCCAGTTTGACGGAGGAGTGGGAGAGGGGTCTGTTTCCAGTTTGATGGAGGAGTGGGAGCGGGGACTGTTTCCAGTTTGATGGAGGCGTGGGAGCGTTGACTGTTTCCAGTTCGATGGAGGAGTGGGAGAGCAGTCTGTAACCAGTTTGATGGAGGAGTGGGAGCGGGGACTGTTTCCAGTTTGATGGAGGAGAGGTAGCGGGGACTGTTTCCAGTTTGATGGAGGAGTGGGAGCGGTGACTGTTTCCAGTTTGATGATGGAGTGGGAGCGGGGACTGTTTCCAGTTTGATGGAGGAGTCGGTGCGGGGCCTGTTTCCAGTTTGGTGGAGGAGTGGGAGCGTTGACTGTTTCCAGTTTGACGGAGGAGTGGGAGAGGGGTCTGTTTCCAGTTTGATGGAGGAGTGGGAGCGGGGACTGTTTCCAGTTTGATTGAGGAGTGGGAGCGGGGACTGTTTCCAGTTTGATGGAGGAGTGGGAGCGGGGTCTGTTTCCAGTTTGATGATGGAGTGGGAGCGGGTCTGTTTCCAGTTTGATGGAGGAGTGGGAGAGGGGTCTGCTTCCAGTTTGATGGAGGAGTGGGAGCGGGGATGTTTCCAGTTTGATGGAGGAGTGCGAGCGGGGACTGTTTCCAGTTTGATGGAGGAGTGGGAGCGGGGTCTGTTTCCAGTTTGATGATGGAGTGGGAGCGGTGACTGTTTCCAGTTTGATGATGCAGTGGGAGCGGGGACTGTTTGCAGTTTGATGGCGGAGTGGGAGCGGGGACTGTTTCCAGTTTGATGCAGGAGTGGGAGCATGTTTGTTTCTTCCTTGATGGAGGAGTGAGAGCGGGGACTGCTTCCAGTTTGATGTAGGAGTGGGAGCGGGTTCTGTTTCCATTTTGATGGAGGACCGGGAGCGGGGACCGTTGCCATTTTGATGGAGGAATGGGAGCTGTGTCTGTTTCCATTTTGATGGAGGAGTGGCAGCGGGGACAGTTTCCTGTTCGATGGAGGAGTGGGTGCAATGTCTGTTTCCAGTTTGATGGACCAGTGGGAGCTGGGACTGTTTACAGTTCGATGGAGGAGTGGGACCGTTGACTGTTTCCAGTTTGATGGAGCAGTGGGAGCGGGGTCTGTTGCCAGGTTGATGGACCAGTGGGAGCTGGGACAGTTTCCAGTTAGATGGAGGATTGGGAGCGGGGTCAGTTTCCAGTTTGATGGAGGAGTGGGAGCGGGGTCTGTTTCCAGTTTGATGGACCAGTGGGAGCTGGGACTGTTTCCAGTTTGATTGAGGCGTGGGAGCGTTGACTGTTTCCAGTTCGATGGAGGAGTGGGAGCGGGTCTGTTTCCAGTTGGATGGAGGAGTGGGAGAGGGGTCTGTTTCCAGTTTGATGGAGGAGTGGGAGCGGGGACTGTTTCCAGTTTGATGGAGGAGTGGGAGCGGGGACTGTTTCCAGTTTGATGGAGGAGTGGGAGCGGGGTCTGTTTCCAGTTTGATGATGGAGTGGGAGCGGTGACTGTTTCCAGTTTGATGATGGAGTGGGAGCGGGGACTGTTTCCAGTTTGATGGCGGAGTGGGAGCGGGGACTGTTTCCAGTTTGATGCAGGAGTGGGAGCATGTTTGTTTCTTCCTTGATGGAGGAGTGAGAGCGGGGACTGCTTCCAGTTTGATGTAGGAGTGGGAGCGGGTTCTGTTGCCATTTTGATGGAGGAATGGGAGCTGTGTCTGTTTCCATTTTGATGGAGGAGTGGCAGCGGGGACAGTTTCCTGTTCGATGAAGGAATGGGTGCGATGTCTGTTTCCAGTTTGATGGACCAGTGGGAGCTGGGACTGTTTACAGTTCGATGGAGGAGTGGGAACGTTGACTGTTTCCAGTTTGATGGAGCAGTGGGAGCGGGGTCTGTTGCCAGGTTGATGGACCAGTGGGAGCTGGGACAGTTTCCAGTTAGATGGAGGATTGGGAGCGGGGTCAGTTTCCAGTTTGATGGAGGAGTGGGAGCGGGGTCTGTTTCCAGTTTGATGGACCAGTGGGAGCTGGGACTGTTTCCAGGTTGATGGAGGAGTGGGAACGGGGTCTGTTTCCAGTTTGATGGAGGCGTGGGAGCATTTACTGTTGACAGTTTGATGGAGGAGTGGGAGCGGGTCTGTTTCCAGTTTGATCGAGGCGTGGGAGCGTTGACTATTCCCATTTTGATGGAGGCGTGGGAGCGTTGACTGTTTCCATTTTGATGGAGGAGTGGGAGCGGGGTCTGTTTCCAGTTTGATGGAGGCGTGGGAGCGTTTACTGTTTCCAGTTTGATGGAGGAGTGGGAGCGGGTCTGTTTCCAGATTGATGGAGGAGTGGGAGCGGGCACTGTTTCCTTTTTGATGGAGGAGTGGGAGCGGGGACTGTTTCCAGTTTGATGGAGGAGTGGGTGCAGGGCCTGTTTCCAGTTCGATGGAGGAGTGGGAGCGGGGACTGTTTCCAGTTTGATGAAGAAGTGGGAGCGGGGAATGTTTCCAGTTTAATGGAGGAGTGGGAGCGGGGCCTGTTTCCAGTTTGATGGAGGATTGTGAGAGGGGTCTGTTTGCAGTTTGATGGAGGTGTGGGAGCGGGGACTCTTTCCAGTTTGATGGAGATGTGGGAGCGTTGACTGTTTCCAGTTCGATGGAGGAGTGGGAGCGGGTCTGTTTCCTGTGTGATGGAGGAGTGGGAGAGGGGTCTGTTTCCAGTTTGATGGAGGAGTGGGAGCGGGGACAGTTTCCAGTTTGATGGAGGAGTGGGAGCGGGGCCTGTTTCCAGTTTGGTGGAGGAGTGGGAGCGTTGACTGTTTCCAGTTTAATGGAGGAGTGTGAGAGGGGTCTGTTTGCAGTTTGATGGAGGCGTGGGAGCGTTGACTGTTTCCAGTTCGCTGGAGGAGTGGGAGCGGGTCTGTTTCCAGTTTGATGGAGGCGTGGGAGCGTTGACTGTTTCCAGTTTGATGGAGGAGTGGGAGCGGGTCTGTTTCCAGTTTGATGGAGGAGTGGGAGCGGGCACTGTTTCCATTTTAGTGGAGGAATGGGAGCGTGGACTGTTTCCAGTTTGATGGAGGAGTGGGAGCAGGGCCTTTTTCCAGTTCGATGGAGGAGTGGGAGCGGGGACTGTTTCCAGTTTGATGAAGAAGTGGGAGCGGGGAATGTTTCCAGTTTGATGGAGGAGTGGGAGCGTGGCCTGTTTCCAGTTTGGTGCAGGAGTGGGAGCGTTGACTGTTTCCAGTTTGATGGAGGAGTGGGAGCGTTGACTGTTTCCAGTTTGATGGAGGAGTGGGAGCGTTGACTGTTTCCAGTTTGATGGAGGAGTGGGAGCGTTGACTGTTTCCAGTTTGATGGAGGAGTGGGAGCGTTTACTGTTTCCAGTTTGATGGAGGCGTGGGAGCGTTTACTGTTTCCAGTTTGATGGAGGAGTGGGAGCGGGGCCTGTTTCCATTTTGATGGAGGAGTGGGAGCGGGGCCTGTTTCCAATTCGATGGAAGAGTGGGAGCGGGGACTGTTTCCAGTTTGATGCAGGAGTGCGAGCGGAGACTGTTGCCAGTTTGATGGAGGAGTGGGAGCGGTGACTGTTTCCAGTTTGATGATGGAGTGGGAGAGGGGACTGTTTCCAGTTTGATGGCGGAGTGGGAGCGGGGACTGTTTCCAGTTTGATGAAGAAGTGGGAGCGTTGACTGTTTCCAGTTTGATGGAGGAGTGGGAGCGTTGACTGTTTCCAGTTTGATGGAGGCGTGGGAGCGTTTACTGTTTCCAGTTTGATGGAGGAGTGGGAGCGGGGCCTGTTTCCATTTTGATGGAGGAGTGGGAGCGGGGCCTGTTTCCAATTCGATGGAAGAGTGGGAGCGGGGACTGTTTCCAGTTTGATGCAGGAGTGCGAGCGGAGACTGTTGCCAGTTTGATGGAGGAGTGGGAGCGGTGACTGTTTCCAGTTTGATGATGGAGTGGGAGAGGGGACTGTTTCCAGTTTGATGGCGGAGTGGGAGCGGGGACTGTTTCCAGTTTGATGGAGGAGTCGGAGCGGGGCCTGTTTCCAGTTTGGTGGAGGAGTGGGAGCGTTGACTGTTTCCAGTTTGACGGAGGAGTGGGAGAGGGGTGTGTTTCCAGTTTGATGGAGGAGTGGGAGCGGGGACTGTTTCCAGTTTGATTGAGGCGTGGGAGCGTTGACTGGTTCCAGTTCGATGGAGGAGTGGGAGCGGGTCTGTTTCCAGTTTGATGGGCGAGTGGGAGAGGGGTCTGTTTCCAGTTTGATGGAGGAGTGGGAGCGGGGACTGTTTCCAGTTTGATGGAGGAGTGAGAGCGGGGACTGTTTCCAGTTTGATGGAGGAGTGGGAGCGGGGTCTGTTTCCAGTTTGATGATGGAGTGGGAGCGGTGACTGTTTCCAGTTTGATGATGGAGTGGGAGCGGGGACTGTTTCCAGTTTGATGGCGGAGTGGGAGCGGGGACTGTTTCCAGTTTGATGCAGGAGTGGGAGCATGTTTGTTTCTTCCTTGATGGAGGAGTGAGAGCGGGGACTGCTTCCAGTGTGATGTAGGTGTGGGAGCGGGTTCTGTTTCCATTTTGATGGAGGAGCGGGAGCGGGGACTGTTGCCATTTTGATGGAGGAATGGGAGCTGTGTCTGTTTCCATTTTGATGGAGGAGTGGCAGCGGGGACAGTTTCCTGTTCGATGGAGGAGTGGGAGCGGGTCTGTTTCCAGTTTGATGGAGGAGTGGGAGAGGGGTCTGTTTCCAGTTTGATGGAGGAGTGGGAGCGGGGACTGTTTCCAGTTTGATGGAGGCGTGGGAGCGTTGACTGTTTCCAGTTTGACGGAGGAGTGGGAGAGGGGTCTGTTTCCAGTTTGATGGAGGAGTGGGAGCGGGGAATGTTTCCAGTTTGATGGAGGCGTGGGAGCGTTGACTGTTTCCAGTTCGATGGAGGAGTGGGACAGCGGTCTGTTAACAGTTTGATGGAGGAGTGGGAGCGGGGACTGTTTCCAGTTTGATGATGGAGTGGGAGCGGGGACTGTTTCCAGTTTGATGATGGAGTGGGAGCGGGGACTGTTTCCAGTTTGATGGAGGAGTCGGTGCGGGGCCTGTTTCCAGTTTGGTGGAGGAGTGGGAGCGTTGACTGTTTCCAGTTTGACGGAGGAGTGGGAGAGGGGTCTGTTTCCAGTTTGATGGAGGAGTGGGAGCGGGGATGTTTCCAGTTTGATTGAGGCATGTGAGCGTTGACTGTTACCAGTTCGATGGATGAGTGGGAGCGGGTCTGTTTCCAGTTTGATGGAGGAGTGGGAGAGGGGTCTGCTTCCAGTTTGATGGAGGAGTGGGAGCGGGGACTGTTTCCAGTTTGATGGAGGAGTGGGAGCGTGGACTGTTTCCAGTTTGATGGAGGAGTGGGAGCGGGGTCTGTTTCTAGTTTGATGATGGAGTTGGAGCGGTGACTGTTTCCAGTTTGATGATGCAGTGGGAGCGGGGACTGTTTGCAGTTTGATGGCGGAGTGGGAGCGGGGACTGTTTCCAGTTTGATGCAGGAGTGGGAGCATGTTTGTTTCTTCCTTGATGGAGGAGTGAGAGCGGGGACTGCTTCCAGTTTGATGTAGGAGTGGGAGCGGGTTCTGTTTCCATTTTGATGGAGGAGCGGGAGCGGGGTCTGTTGCCATTTTGATGGAGGAATGGGAGCTGTGTCTGTTTCCATTTTGATGGAGGAGTGGCAGCGGGGACAGTTTCCTGTTCGATGGAGGAATGGGTGCGATGTCTGTTTCCAGTTTGATGGACCAGTGGGAGCTGGAACTGTTTACAGTTCGATGGAGGAGTGGGACCGTTGACTGTTTCCAGTTTGATGGAGCAGTGGGAGCGGGGTCTGTTGCCAGGTTGATGGACCAGTGGGAGCTGGGACAGTTTCCAGTTAGATGGAGGATTGGGAGCGGGGTCAGTTTCCAGTTTGATGGAGGAGTGGGAGCGGGGTCTGTTTCCAGTTTGATGGACCAGTGGGAGCTGGGACTGTTTCCAGTTTGATTGAGGCGTGGGAGCGTTGACTGTTTGCAGTTCGATGGAGGAGTGGGAGCGGGTCTGTTTCCAGTTTGATGGAGGAGTGGGAGAGGGGTCTGTTTCCAGTTTGATGGAGGAGTGGGAGCGGGGACTGTTTCCAGTTTGATGGAGGAGTGAGAGCGGGGACTGTTTCCAGTTTGATGGAGGAGTGGGAGCGGGGTCTGTTTCCAGTTTGATGATGGAGTGGGAGCGTTGACTGTTTCCAGTTTGATGATGGAGTGGGAGCGGGGACTGTTTCCAGTTTGATGGCGGAGTGGGAGCGGGGACTGTTTCCAGTTTGATGCAGGAGTGGGAGCATGTTTGTTTCTTCCTTGATGGAGGAGTGAGAGCGGGGACTGCTTCCAGTTTGATGTAGGAGTGGGAGCGGGTTCTGTTTCCATTTTGATGGAGGAGCGGGAGCGGGGACTGTTGCCATTTTGATGGAGGAATGGGAGCTGTGTCTGTTTCCATTTTGATGGAGGAGTGGCAGCGGGGACAGTTTCCTGTTCGATGGAGAAGTGGGTGCGATGTCTGTTTCCAGTTTGATGGACCAGTGGGAGCTGGGACTGTTTACAGTTCGATGGAGGAGTGGGACCGTTGACTGTTTCCAGTTTGATGGAGCAGTGGGAGCGGGGTCTGTTGCCAGGTTGATGGACCAGTGGGAGCTGGGACTGTTTCCAGTTAGATGGAGGATTGGGAGCGGGGTCAGTTTCCAGTTTGATGGAGGAGTGGGAGCGGGGTCTGTTTCCAGTTTGATGGACCAGTGGGAGCTGGGACTGTTTCCAGTTTGATGGAGGAGTGGGAACGGGGTCTGTTTCCAGTTGGATGGAGGCGTGGGAGCGTTTACTGTTGACAGTTTGATGGAGGAGTGGGAGCGGGTCTGTTTCCAGTTTGATGGAGGCGTGGGAGCGTTGACTGTTTCCATTTTGATGGAGGCGTGGGAGCGTTGACTGTTTCCATTTTGATGGAGGAGTGGGAGCGGGGTCTGTTTCCAGTTTGATGGAGGCGTGGGAGCGTTTACTGTTTCCAGTTTGATGGAGGAGTGGGAGCGGGTCTGTTTCCAGATTGATGGAGGAGTGGGAGCGGGCACTGTTTCCATTTTGATGGAGGAGTGGGAGCGGGGACTGTTTCCAGTTTGATGGAGGAGTGGGTGCAGGGCCTGTTTCCAGTTCGATGGAGGAGTGGGAGCGGGGACTGTTTCCAGTTTGATGAAGAAGTGGGAGCGGGGAATGTTTCCAGTTTAATGGAGGAGTGGGAGCGGGGCCTGTTTCCAGTTTGATGGAGGATTGTGAGAGGGGTCTGTTTGCAGTTTGATGGAGGAGTGGGAGCGGGGTCTCTTTCCAGTTTGATGGAGGTGTGGGAGCGTTGACTGTTTCCAGTTAGATGGAGGAGTGGGAGCGGGTCTGTTTCCAGTGTGATGGAGGAGTGGGAGAGGGGTCTGTTTCCAGTTTAATGGAGGAGTGTGAGAGGGGTCTGTTTGCAGTTTGATGGAGGAGTGGGAGCGGGGACTGTTTCCAGTTTGATGGAGGCGTGGGAGCGTTGACTGTTTCCAGTTCGCTGGAGGAGTGGGAGCGGGTCTGTTTCCAGTGTGATGGAGGAGTGGGAGAGGGGTCAGTTTCCAGTTTGATGGAGGCGTGGGAGCGTTGACTGTTTCCAGTTTGATGGAGGAGTGGGAGCGGGTCTGTTTCCAGTTTGATGGAGGAGTGGGAGCGGGCACTGTTTCCATTTTGATGGAGGAGTGGGAGCGGGGACTGTTTCCACTTTGATGGAGGAGTGGGAGCAGGGCCTGTTTCCAGTTCGATGGAGGAGTGGGAACGGGGACTGTTTCCAGTTTGATGAAGAAGTGGGAGCGGGGACTGTTTCCAGTTCGATGGAGGAGTGGGAGCGGGCCTGTTTCCAGTTTGGTGGAGGAGTGGGAGCGTTGACTGTTTCCAGTTTGATGGAGGAGTGGGAGCGTTGACTGTTTCCAGTTTGATGCAGGAGTGGGAGCGGGGTCTGTTGCCAGGTTGATGGACCAGTGGGAGCTGGGACAGTTTCCAGTTAGATGGAGGATTGGGAGCGGGGTCAGTTTCCAGTTTGATGGAGGAGTGGGAGCGGGGTCTGTATCCAGTTTGATGGACCAGTGGGAGCTGGGACTGTTTCCAGTTTGATGGAGGAGTTGGAACGGGGTCTGTTTCCAGTTTGATGGAGGCGTGGGAGCGTTTACTGTTGACAGTTTGATGGAGGAGTGGGAGCGGGTCTGTTTCCAGTTTGATGGAGGCGTGGGAGCGTTGACTGTTTCCATTTTGATGGAGGCGTGGGAGCGTTGACTGTTTCCAGTTTGATGGAGGAGTGGGAGCGGGTCTGTTTCCATATTGATGGAGGAGTGGGAGCGGGCACTGTTTCCATTTTGATGGAGGAGTGGGAGCGGGGACTGTTTCCAGTTTGATGGAGGAGTGGGTGCAGGGCCTGTTTCCAGTTCGATGGAGGAGTGGGAGCGGGGACTGTTTCCAGTTTGATGAAGAAGTGGGAGCGGGTCTGTTTCCAGTGTGATGGAGGAGTGGGAGAGGGGTCTGTTTCCAGTTTGATGGAGGAGTGGGAGCGGGGACAGTTTCCAGTTTGATGGAGGAGTGGGAGCGGGGCCTGTTTCCAGTTTGGTGGAGGAGTGGGAGCGTTGACTGTTTCCAGTTTAATGGAGGAGTGTGAGAGGGGTCTGTTTGCAGTTTGATGGAGGAGTGGGAGCGGGGACTGTTTCCAGTTTGATGGAGGCGTGGGAGCGTTGACTGTTTCCAGTTCGCTGGAGGAGTGGGAGCGGGTCTGTTTCCAGTGTGATGGAGGAGTGGGAGAGGGGTCTGTTTCCAGTTTGATGGAGGCGTGGGAGCGTTGACTGTTTCCAGTTTGATGGAGGAGTGGGAGCGGGTCTGTTTACAGTTTGATGGAGGAGTGGGAGCGGGCACTGTTTCCATTTTGATGGAGGAGTGGGAGCGGGGACTGTTTCCAGTTTGATGGAGGAGTGGGAGCAGGGCCTGTTTCCAGTTCGATGGAGGAGTGGGACCGGGGACTGTTTCCAGTTTGATGAAGAAGTGGGAGCGGGGACTGTTCCCTGTTTGATGGAGGAGTGGGAGCGGGGCCTGTTTCCAGTTTGGTGGAGGAGTGGGAGCGTTGACTGTTTCCAGTTTGATGGAGGAGTGGGAGCGTTGACTGTTTCCAGTTTGATGGAGGAGTGGGAGCGTGGTCTGTTTCCAGTTTGATGGAGGCGTGGGAGCGTTTACTGTTTCCAGTTTGATGGAGGAGTGGGAGCGGGGCCTGTTTCCATTTTGATGGAGGAGTGGGAGCGGGGCCTTTTTCCAATTCGATGGAGGAGTGGGAGCGGGGACTGTTTCCAGTTTGATGCAGGAGTGCGAGCGGAGACTGTTGCCAGTTTGATGGAGGAGTGGGAGCGTTGACTGTTTCCAGTTTGACGGAGGAGTGGGAGAGGGGTCTGTTTCCAGTTTGATGGAGGAGTGGGAGCGGGGACTGTTCCAGTTTGATTGAGGCGTGGGAGCGTTGACTGTTTCCAGTTCGATGGAGGAGTGGGAGCGGGTCTGTTTCCAGTTTGATGGAGGAGTGGGAGAGGGGTCTGTTTCCAGTTTGATGGACGAGTGGGAGCGGGGACTGTTTCCAGTTTGATGGAGGAGTGGGAGCGGGGACTGTTTCCAGTTTGATGGAGGAGTGGGAGCGGGGTCTGTTTCCTGTTTGATGATGGAGTGGGAGCGCGGACTGTTTCCAGTTTGATGGCGGAGTGGGAGCGGGGACTGTTTCCAGTTTGATGCAGGAGTGGGAGCATGTTTGTTTCTTCCTTGATGGAGGAGTGAGAGCGGGGACTGCTTCCAGTTTGATGTAGGAGTGGGAACGGGTTCTGTTTCCATTTTGATGGAGGAGCGGGGGCGGGGACTGTTGCCATTTTGATGGAGGAATGGGAGCTGTGTCTGTTTCCATTTTGATGGAGGAGTGGCAGCGGGGACAGTTTCCTGTTCGATGGAGGAGTGGGTGCGATGTCTGTTTCCAGTTTGATGGACCGGTGGGAGCTGGGACTGTTTCCAGTTAGATGGAGGAGTGGGACCGTTGACTGTTTCCAGTTTGATGGAGCAGTGGGAGCGGGGTCTGTTGCCAGGTTGATGGACCAGTGGGAGCTGGGACAGTTTCCAGTTAGATGGAGGATTGGGAGCGGGGTCAGTTTCCAGTTTGATGGAGGAGTGGGAGCGGGGTCTGTTTCCAGTTTGATGGACCAGTGGGAGCTGGGACTGTTTCCAGTTTGATTGAGGCGTGGGAGCGTTGACTGTTTCCAGTTCGATGGAGGAGTGGGAGCGGGTCTGTTTCCAGTTTGATGGAGGAGTGGGAGAGGGGTCTGTTTCCAGTTTGATGGAGGAGTGGGAGCGGGGACTGTTTCCAGTTTGATGGAGGAGTGGGAGCGGGGACTGTTTCCATTTTGATGGAGGAGTGGGAGCGGGGTCTGTTTCCAGTTTGATGATGGAGTGGGAGCGGTGACTGTTTCCAGTTTGATGATGGAGTGGGAGCGGGGACTGTTTCCAGTTTGATGGCGGAGTGGGAGCGGGGACTGTTTCCAGTTTGATGCAGGAGTGGGAGCATGTTTGTTTCTTCCTTGATGGAGGAGTGAGAGCGGGGACTGCTCCCAGTTTGATGTAGGAGTGGGAGCGGGTTCTGTTTTCATTTTGATGGAGGAGCGGGAGCGGGGACTGTTGCCATTTTGATGGAGGAATGGGAGCTGTGTCTGTTTCCATTTTGATGGAGGAGTGGCAGCGGGGACAGTTTCCTGTTCGATGGAGGAGTGGGTGCGATCTCTGTTTCCAGTTTGATGGACCAGTGGGAGCTGGGACTGTTTACAGTTCGATGGAGGAGTGGGACCGTTGACTGTTTCCAGTTTGATGGAGCAGTAGGAGCGGGGTCTGTTTCCAGTTTGATGGACCAGTGGGAGCTGGGACTGTTTCCAGTTTGATGGAGGAGTGGGAACGGGGTCTGTTTCCAGTTTGATGGAGGCGTGGGAGCGTTTACTGTTGACAGTTTGATGGAGGAGTGGGAGCGGGTTTGTTTCCAGTTTGATGGACGCGTGGGAGCGTTGACTGTTTCCATTTTGATGGAGGCGTGGGAGCGTTGACTGTTTCCATTTTGATGGAGGAGTGGGAGCGGGGTCTGTTTCCAGTTTGATGGAGCCGTGGGAGCGTTTACTGTTTCCAGTTTGATGGAGGAGTGGGAGCGGGTCTGTTTCCAGATTGATGGAGGAGTGGGAGCGGGCACTGTTTCCAGTTTGATGAAGAAGTGGGAGCGGGGAATGTTTCCAGTTTAATGGAGGAGTGGGAGCGGGGCCTGGTTCCAGTATGATGGAGGAGTGGGAGAGGGGTCTGTTTCCAGTTTGATGGAGGAGTGGGAGCGGGGACAGTTTCCAGTTTGATGTAGGAGTGGGAGCGGGGCCTGTTTCCAGTTTGGTGGAGGAGTGGGAGCGTTGACTGTTTCCAGTTTAATGGAGGAGTGTGAGAGGGGTCTGTTTGCAGTTTGATGGTGGAGTGGGAGCGGGACTGTTTCCAGTTTGATGGAGGCGTGGGAGCGTTGACTGTTTCCAGTTCGCTGGAGGAGTGGGAGCGGGTCTGTTTCCAGTGTGATGGAGGAGTGGGAGAGGGGTCTGTTTCCAGTTTGATGGAGGAGTGGGAGCGGGGACTGTTTCCAGTTGGATGGAGGAGTGGGAGTGGGGACTGTTTCCAGTTTGATGGTCCAGTGAGAGCTGCGACTGTTTCCACTTTGATGGAGGAGTGGGAGCGTTGACTGTTTCCAGTTTGATGGAGCAGTGGGGGCGGTGTCTGTTTCCAGGTTGATGGACCATTGGGAGCTGGGACAGTTTCCAGTTAGATGGAGGAGTGGGAGCGGGGACAGTTTCCAGTTTGATGGAGGAGTGGGAGCGGGGTCTGTTTCCAGTTTGATGGACCAGTGGGAGCTGGGACTGTTTCCAATTTGATGGAGGAGTGGGAGCGGGGTCTGATTCCAGTTTGATGGAGGCGTGGGAGCGTTGACTGTTTCGATTTTGATCGAGGCGTGGAAGCGTTGACTGTTTCCAGTTTGATGGAGGAGTGGGAGCGCGGTCTGTTTCCAGTTTGATGGAGGCGTGGGAGCGTTGACTGTTAACATTTTGATCGAGGCGTGGGAGCGTTGACTGTTTCCAGTTTGATGGAGGAGTGGGAGCGGGGCCTGTTTCCAGTTTGGTGGAGGAGTGGGAGCGTTGACTGTTTCCAGTTTGATGGAGGAGTGGGAGCGGGTCTGTTTCCAGTTTGATGGAGGAGTGGGAGCGGTCACTGTTTCCATTTTGATGGAGGAGTGGGAGCGGGGTCTGTTTCCAGTTTGTTGGAGGAGTGGGAGCAGGGCCTGTTTCCAGTTCGGTGGAGGAGTGTGAGCGGGGACTGTTTCCAGTTTGATGAAGAACTGGGAGCGGGGACTGTTTCCAGTTTGTTGGAGGAGTGGGAGCGGGGCCTGTTTCCAGTTTGGTGGAGGAGTGGGAGCGTTGACTGTTTCCAGTTTGATGGAGGAGTGGGAGAGGGGTCTGTTTCCAGTTTGATGGAGGAGTGGGAGCGGGGACTGTTACCAGTTTGATGGAGGCGTGGGAGCGGGGACTGTTTCCAGTTTGATGGAGGAGTGGGAGCGGGGCCTGTTTCCAGTTTGGTGGAGGAGTTGGAGCGTTGACTGTTTCCAGTTTGATGGAGGAGTGGGAGAGGGGTCTGTTTCCAGTTTGATGGAGGAGTGGGAGCGGGGACTGTTACCAGTTTGATGGAGGCGTGGGAGCGGGGACTGTTTCCAGTTTGATGGAGGAGTGGGAGTGCGGACTGTTTCCATTTTGATGGAGGAGTGGGAGCGGGGACAGTTTCCAGTTAGATGGAGAAGTGGGACCGGGGACTGTTTCCAGTTTGATGGAGGAGTGGAAGCGGGGACTGTTGCCAGTTTGATGGAGGAGTGGGAGCGGGGACTGTTTCCAGTTTGATGGAGAAGTGGGAGCGAGGTCTGTTTCCAGTTTGATGGAGCATTGGGAGCTGGGAATGTTTCCAGTTTGATGGAGCAGTGGGAGCGGGGACTGTTTCCAGTTTGATGGAGGAGTAGGAGCGGGGACTGTTTCCAGTTTGATGGAGGAGTGGGAGCGATGTCTGTTTCCAGTGTGATGCAGGAGTGGGAGAGAGGTCTGTTTCCAGTTTGATGGAGGAGTGGGAGCGGGGACTCTTTCCAGTTTGATGTAGGAGTGGGAGCGGGGACTGTTTCCAGTTTGATGGACCAGTGGGAGCTGGGACTGCTTCCAGTTTGATGGAGGAGTGGGAGCGTTGACTGTTTCCAGTTTGATGGAGCAGTGGGAGCGCGGTCTGTTTCCAGTTTGATGGAGGAGTGGGAGTGTTGACTGTGTCCAGTTTGATGGAGGAGTGGGAGCGGGTCTGTTTCCAGTTTGATGGAGGAGTGGGAGCGGGCACTGTTTCCAGTTTGATGGAGGAGTGGGAGCGGGGACTCTTTCCAGTTTGATGGAGGAGTGGGAGCGGGGACTGTTTCCAGCTTGATGGACCAGTGGGAGCTGGGACTGTTTCCACTTTGATGGAGGAGTGGGAGCGTTGACTGTTTCCAGTTTGATGGAGGAGTGGGAGCGGGGACTGTTTCCAGTTTGATGGAGGCGTGGGAGCGGGGACTGTTTCCTGTTTGATTGAGTAGTGGGAGCGCGGACTGTTTCCATTTTGATGGAGGAGTGGGAGCGGCGTCTGTTTCCAGTTTGATGGACCAGTGGGAGCTGGGACCGTTTCCAATTTGATGGAGGAGTGGGAGCGGGGTCTGTTTCCAGTTTGATGGAGGCGTGGGAGCGTTGACTGTTTCCATTTTGATCGAGGCGTGGGAGCGTTGACTGTTTCCAATTTGAAGGAGGAGTGGGAGCGGGTCTGTTTCCAGTTTGATGGAGGCGTGGGAGCGTTGACTGTTTCCAGTTTGATGGAGGAGTGGGAGCGGGTCTGTTTCCAGTTTGATGGAGGAGTGGGAGCGGGCACTGTTTCCATTTTGATGGAGGAGTGGGAGTGGGGGCTGTTTCCAGTTTGATGGAGGAGTGGGAGCAGGGCCTGTTTCCAGATCGATGGAGGAGTGGGAGCGGGGACTGTTTCCAGTTTGATGAAGAAGTGGGAGCGGGGACTGTTTCCAGTTTGATGGAGGAGTGGGAGCGGGGCCTGTTTCCAGTTTGGTGGAGGAGTGGGAGCGTTGACTGTTTCCAGTTTGATGGAGGAGTGGGAGACGGGTCTGTTTCAAGTTTGATGGAGGAATGGGAGCGGGGACTGCTGCCAGTTTGATGGAGGCTTGGGATCGGGGACTGTTACCAGTTTGATGGAGGAGTGGGAGCGCGGACTGTTTCCATTTTGATGGAGGAGTGGGAGCGGGGACTGTTTCCAGTTAGATGGAGCAGTGGGACCGGGGACTGTTTCAAGTTTGATGGAGCAGTGGGAGCGGGTACAGTTTCCAGTTAGATGGAGAAGTGGGACCGGGGACTGTTTCCGGTTTGATGGAGGAGTGGAAGCGGGGACTGTTGCCAGTTTGATGGAGGAGCGGGAGCGGGGACTGTTTCCAGTTTGATGGTGAAGTGGGAGCGAGGTCTGTTTCCAGTTTGATGGAGCATTGGGAGCTGGGAATGTTTCCAGTTTGATGGAGGAGTGGGAGCGGGGACTGTTGCCAGTTTGATGGAGGAGTGGGAGCGGGGACTGTTGCCATTTTGATGGAGGAGTGGGAGCGGGGACTGTTTCCAGTTTGATGGAGGAGTAGGAGCGGGGACTGTTTCCAGTTTGATGGAGGAGTGGGAGCGAGGTCTGTTTCCAGTGTGATGGAGGAGTGGGAGAGGGGTCTGTTTCCAGTTTGATGGAGAAGTGGGAGCGGGGACTCTTTCCAGTTTGATGTAGGAGTGGGAGCGGGGACTGTTTCCAGTTTGATGGACCAGTGGGAGCTGGGACTGTTTCCAGTTTGATGGAGGAGTGGGAGCGTTGACTGTTTCCAGTTTGATGGAGCAGTGGGAGCGCGGTCTGTTTCCAGTTTGATGGAGTCGTGGGAGCGTTGTCTGTGTCCAGTTTGATGGAGGAGTGGGAGCGGGTCTGTTTCCAGTTTGATGGAGGAGTGGGAGCGGGCACTGTTTCCAGTTTGATGGAGGAGTGGGAGCGGGGACTCTTTCCAGTATGATGGAGGAGTGGGAGCAGGGACGGTTTCCAGCTTGATGGACCAGTGGGAGGTGGGACTGTTTCCAGTTTGAAGGAGGAGTGGGAGCGTTGACGGTTTCCAGTTTGATGGAGGAGTGGGAGCGGGGACTGTTTCCAGTTTGATGGAGGCGTGGGAGCGGGGACTGTTTCCAGTTTGATTGAGGAGTGGGAGCGCAGACTGTTTCCATTTTGATGGAGGAGTGGGAGCGGGGTCTGTTTCCAGTTTGATGGACCAGTGGGAGCTGGGACTGTTTCCAATTTGATGGAGGAGTGGGAGCGGGGTCTGTTTCCAGTTTGATGGAGGCGTGGGAGCGTTGACTGTTTCCATTTTGATCGAGGCGTGGGAGCGTTGACTGTTGCCAGTTTGAAGGAGGAGTGGGAGCGGGTCTGTTTCCAGTTTGATGGAGGCGTGGGAGCGTTGACTGTTTCCAGTTTGATGGAGGTGTGGGAGCGTGGTCTGTTTCCAGTTTGATGGAGGCGTGGGAGCGGGGACTGTTTCCAGTTTGATGAAGAAATGGGAGCGGGGACTGTTTCCAGTTTGATGGAGGAGAAGGAGCGGGGCCTGTTTCCAGTTTGGTGGAGTAGTGGGAGCGGGGCCTGTTTCCAGTTCGATGGACGAGTGGGAGCGGGGACTGTTTCCAGTTTTATGAAGAAGTGGGAGCATTGACTGTTTCCAGTTTGACGGAGGAGTGGGAGAGGGGTCTGTTTCCAGTTTGATGGAGGAGTGGGAGCGGGGACTGTTTCCATTTTGATGGAGGCGTGGGAGCGTTGACTGTTTCCAGTTCGATGGAGGAATGGGAGAGCGGTCTGTTACCAGTTTGATGGAGGAGTGGGAGCGGGGACTGTTTCCAGTTTGATGGAGGAGTGGAAGCGGGGACTGTTTCCAGTTTGATGGAGGAGTGGGAGCGGGGACTGTTTCCAGTTTGATGGCGGAGTGGGAGCGGGGACTGTTTCCAGTTTGATGCAGGAGTGGGAGCATGTTTGTTTCTTCCTTGATGGAGGAGTGAGAGCGGGGACTGCTTCCAGTTTGATGTAGGAGTGGGAGCGGGTTCTGTTTCCATTTTGATGGAGGAGCGGGAGCGGGAACTGTTGCCATTTTGATGGAGGAGTGGGAGCTGTGTCTGTTTCCATTTTGATGGAGGAGTGGGAGCGTTGACTGTTTCCAGTTTGATGGAGGAGTGGGAGCGGGGACTGTTTCCAGTTTGATGGAGGCGTGGGAGCGGGGACTGTTTCCAGTTTGATTGAGGAGTGGGAGCGCAGACTGTTTCCATTTTGATGGAGGAGTGGGAGCGGGGTCTGTTTCCAGTTTGATGGACCAGTGGGAGCTGGGACTGTTTCCAATTTGATGGAGGAGTGGGAGCGGGGTCTGTTTCCAGTTTGATGGAGGCGTGGGAGCGTTGACTGTTTCCATTTTGATCGAGGCGTGGGAGCGTTGACTGTTGCCAGTTTGAAGGAGGAGTGGGAGCGGGTCTGTTTCCAGTTTGATGGAGGCGTGGGAGCGTTGACTGTTTCCAGTTTAATGGAGGTGTGGGAGCGTGGTCTGTTTCCAGTTTGATGGAGGCGTGGGAGCGGGGACTGTTTCCAGTTTGATGAAGAAATGGGAGCGGGGACTGTTTCCAGTTTGATGGAGGAGAAGGAGCGGGGCCTGTTTCCAGTTTGGTGGAGTAGTGGGAGCGGGGCCTGTTTCCAGTTCGATGGACGAGTGGGAGCGGGGACTGTTTCCAGTTTTATGAAGAAGTGGGAGCAGGGAATGTTTCCAGTTTGATGGAGGAGTCGGAGCGGGGCCTGTTTCCAGTTTGGTGGAGGAGTGGGAGCATTGACTGTTTCCAGTTTGACGGAGGAGTGGGAGAGGGGTCTGTTTCCAGTTTGATGGAGGAGTGGGAGCGGGGACTGTTTCCATTTTGATGGAGGCGTGGGAGCGTTGACTGTTTCCAGTTCGATGGAGGAATGGGAGAGCGGTCTGTTACCAGTTTGATGGAGGAGTGGGAGCGGGGACTGTTTCCAGTTTGATGGAGGAGTGGAAGCGGGGACTGTTTCCAGTTTGATGGAGGAGTGGGAGCGGGGACTGTTTCCAGTTTGATGGCGGAGTGGGAGCGGGGACTGTTTCCAGTTTGATGCAGGAGTGGGAGCATGTTTGTTTCTTCCTTGATGGAGGAGTGAGAGCGGGGACTGCTTCCAGTTTGATGTAGGAGTGGGAGCGGGTTCTGTTTCCATTTTGATGGAGGAGCGGGAGCGGGGACTGTTGCCATTTTGATGGAGGAGTGGGAGCTGTGTCTGTTTCCATTTTGATGGAGGAGTGGCAGCGGGGACAGTTTCCTGTTCGATGGAGGAGTGGGTGCGAAGTCTGTTTCCAATTTGATGGACCAGTGGTAGCTGGGACAGTTTCCAGTTAGATGGAGGAGTGGGAGCGGGGACAGTTGCCAGTTTGATTGAGGAGTGGGAGCGGGGTCTGTTTCCTGTTTGATGGACCAGTGGGAGCTGGGACTGTTTCCAGTTTGAAGGAGGAGTGGGAGCGGGGTCTGTTTCCAGTTTGATGGAGGCGTGGGAGCGTTTAATGTTTCCAGTTTGATGGAGGAGTGGGAGCGGGTCTGTTTCCAGTTTGATGGAGGCGTGGAATCGTTGACTGTTTCCAGTTTGATTGAGGCGTGGGAGCGTTGACTGTTTCCAGTTCTTTGGAGGAGTGGGAGCGGGTCTGTTTCCAGTTTGATGGAGGAGTGGGAGAGGGGTCTGTTTCCAGTTTGATGGAGGAGTGGGAGCGGGGACTGTTTCCAGTTTGATGGAGGAGTGGGAGCGGGGACTGTTTCCAGTTTGATGGAGGAGTGGGAGCGGGGTCTGTTTCCAGTTTGATGATGGAGTGGGAGCGGTGACTGTTTCCAGTTTGATGATGGAGTGGGAGCGGGGACTGTTTCCAGTTTGATGGCGGAGTGGGAGCGGGGACTGTTTCCAGTTTGATGCAGGAGTGGGAGCATGTTTGTTTCTTCCTTGATGGAGGAGTGAGAGCGGGGACTGCTTCCAGTTTGATGTAGGAGTGGGAGCGGGTTCTGTTTCCATTTTGATGGAGGAGCGGGAGCGGGGACTGTTGCCATTTTGATGGAGGAATGGGAGTTGTGTCTGTTTCCATTTTGATGGAGGAGTGGCAGCGGGGACAGTTTCCTGTTCGATGGAGGAGTCGGTGCGATGTCTGTTTCCAGTTTGATGGACCAGTGGGAGCTGGGACTGTTTACAGTTAGATGGAGGAGTGGGACCGTTGACTGTTTCCAGTTTGATGGAGCAGTGGGAGCGGGGTCTGTTGCCAGGTTGATGGACCAGTGGGAGCTGGGACAGTATCCAGTTAGATGGAGGATTGGGAGCGGGGTCAGTTTCCAGTTTGATGGAGGAGCGGGAGCGGGGTCTGTTTCCAGTTTGATTTACCAGTGGGAGCTGGGACTGTTTCCAGTTTGATGGAGGAGTGGGAACGGGGTCTGTTTCCAGTTTGATGGAGGCGTGGGAGCGTTTACTGTTGACAGTTTGATGGAGGAGTGGGAGCGGGTCTGTTTCCAGTTTGATGGAGGCGTGGGAGAGTTGACTGTTTCCATTTTGATGGAGGCGTGGGAGCGTTGACTGTTTCCATTTTGATGGAGGAGTGGGAGCGGGGTCTGTTTCCAGTTTGATGGAGGCGTGGGAGCGTTTACTGTTTCCAGTTTGATGGAGGAGTGGGAGCGGGTCTGTTTCAAGATTGATGGAGGAGTGGGAGCGGGCACTGTTTCCATTTTGATGGAGGAGTGGGAGCGGGGACTGTTTCCAGTTTGATGGAGGAGTGGGTGCAGGGCCTGTTTCCAGTTCGATGGAGGAGTGGGAGCGGGGACTTCTTCCAGTTTGATGAAGAAGTGGGAGCGGGGAATGTTTCCAGTTTAATGGAGGAGTGGGAGCGGGGCCTGTTTCCAGTTTGATGGAGGATTGTGAGAGGGGTCTGTTTGCAGTTTGATGGAGGAGTGGGAGCGGGGACTCTTTCCAGTTTGATGGAGGTGTGGGAGCGTTGACTGTTTCCAGTTCGATGGAGGAGTGGGAGCGGGTCTGTTTCCAGTGTGATGGAGGAGTGGGAGAGGGGTCTGTTTCCAGTTTGATGGAGGAGTGGGAGCGGGGACAGTTTCCAGTTTGATTGAGGAGTGGGAGCGGGGCCTGTTTCCAGTTTGGTGGAGGAGTGGGAGCGTTGACTGTTTCCAGTTTAATGGAGGAGTGTGAGGGGGGTCTGTTTGCAGTTTGATGGAGGAGTGGGAGAGGGGTCTGTTTCCAGTTCGATGGAGGAGTGGGAGCGGGGAGTGTTTCCAGTTTGATGAAGAAGTGGGAGCGGGGACTGTTTCCAGTTTGGTGGAGGAGTGGGAGCGTTGACTGTTTCCAGTTTGATGGAGGAGTGGGAGAGGGGTGTGTTTCCAGTTTGATGGAGGAGTGGGAGCGGGGACTGTTTCCAGTTTGATGGAGGCGTGGGAGCGGGGACTGTTTCCAGTTTGATGGAGGAGTGGGAGCGCGGACTGTTTCCAGTTTGATGGACCAGTGGGAGCTGGGACTGTTTCTAGTTTGATGGAGGAGTGGGAGCGTTGACTGTTTCCAGTTTGATGGAGCAGTGGGAGCGCGGTCTGTTTCCAGTTATATGGAGGCTTTTGAGCGTTGACTGTTTCCAGTTTGATGGAGGAGTGGGAGCGGGTCTGTTTCCAGTTTGATGGAGGAGTGGGAGCGGGCACTGTTTCCATTTTGATGGAGGAGTGGGAGCGGGGACTCTTTCCAGTTTAATGGAGAAGTGGGAGCGGGGACTGTTTCCAGCTTGATGGACCAGTGGGAGCTGGGACTGTTTCCAGTTTGATGGAGGAGTGGGAGCGTTGACTGTTTCCAGTTTGATGGAGGAGTGGGAGCGGGTCTGTTTCCAGTTTGATGGAGGAGTGGGAGCGGGCACTGTTTCCATTTTGATGGAGGAGTGGGAGCGGGGACTGTTTCCAGTTTGATGGAGGAGTGGGAGCAGGGCCTGTTTCCAGTTCGATGGAGGAGTGGGAGCGGGGACTGTTTCCAGTTTGATGAAGAAGTGGGAGCGGGGACTGTTTCCAGTTTGGTGGAGGAGTGGGAGCGTTGACTGTTTCCAGTTTGATGGAGGAGTGGGAGAGGGGTGTGTTTCCAGTTTGATGGAGGAGTGGGAGCGGGGACTGTTTCCAGTTTGATGGAGGCGTGGGAGCGGGGACTGTTTCCAGTTTGATGGAGGAGTGGGAGCGCGAACTGTTTCCATTTTGATGGAGGAGTGGGAGCGGGGACAGTTTCCATTTAGATGGAGCAGTGGGAGCGGGGACTGTTTCAAGTTTGATGGAGCAGTGGGAGCGGGGACAGTTTCCAGTTAGATGGAGAAGTGGGACCGGGGACTGTTTCCAGTTTGATGGAGGAGTGGAAGCGGGGACTGTTGCCAGTTTGATGGAGGAGCGGGAGCGGGGACTGTTTCCAGTTTGATGGAGCATTGGGAGCTGGGAATGTTTCCAGTTTGATGGAGGAGTGGGATCGGGGACTGTTGCCAGTTTGATGGAGGAGTGGGAGCGGGGACTGTTTCCAGTTTGATGGAGCAATGGGAGCTTTGACTGTTTCCAGTTTGATGGAGGAGTGGGAGCGTGGACTGTTGCCAGTTTGATGGAGGAGTGGGAGCGTGGACTGTTGCCATTTTGATGGAGGAGTGGGAGCGGGGACTGTTTCCAGTTTGATGGAGGCGTAGGAGCGGGGACTGTTTCCAGTTTGATGGAGGAGTGGGAGCGAGGTCTGTTTCCAGTGTGATGGCGGAGTGGGAGAGGGGTCTGTTTCCAGTTTGATGGAGGAGTGGGAGCGGGGAATCTTTCCAGTTTGATGGAGGAGTGGGAGCGTGGACTGTTTCCAGTTTGATGGACCAGTGGGAACTGGGACTGTTTCCAGTTTGATGGAGGAGTGGGAGCGTTGACTGTTTCCAGTTTGATGGAGCAGTGGGAGCGCGGTCTGCTTCCAGTTTGATGGAGGCTTGGGAGCGTTGACTGTTTCCAGTTTGATGGAGGAGTGGGAGCGAGTCTGTTTCCAGTTTGATGGAGGAGTGGGAGCGGGCACTGTTTCCATTTTGATGGAGGAGTGGGAGCGGGGAATCTTTCCAGTTTAATGGAGAAGTGGGAGCGGGGACTGTTTCCAGCTTGATGGACCAGTGGGAGCTGGGACTGTTTCCAGTTTGATGGAGGAGTGGGAGCGGGGACTGTTTCCAGTTTGATGGCGGCGTGGGAGCGGGGACTGTTTCCAGTTTGATTGAGGAGTGGGAGCGCGGACTGTTTCCATTTTGATGGAGGAGTGGGAGCGGGGTCTGTTTCCAGTTTGATGGACCAGTGGGAGCTGGGACTGTTTCCAATTTGATGGAGGAGTGGGAGCTGGGTCTGTTTCCAGTTTGATGGAGGCGTGGGAGCGTTGACTGTTTCCATTTTGATCGAGGCGTGGGAGCGCTGAATGTTTCCAGATTGATGGAGGAGTGGGAGCGCGGTCTGTTTCCAGTTTGATGGAGGCGTGGGAGCGTTGACTGTTTCCATTTTGATCGAGGCGTGGGAGCGTTGACTGTTTCCAGTTTGATGGAGGAGTGGGAGCGCGGTCTGTTTCCAGTTTGATGGAGGTGTGGGAGCGTTGACTGTTTCCAGTTTAATGGAGGAGTGGGAGCGGGTCTGTTTCCAGTTTGATGGAGGAGTGGGAGCGGGGACTGTTTCCTGTTTGATGGAGGAGTGGGAGCGGGGCCTGTTTCCAGTTCGATGGAGGAGTGGGAGCGGGGACTGTTTCCAGTTTGATGAAGAGGTGGGAGCGGGGACTGTTTCCAGTTTGATGGAGGAGTGGGAGCGGGGCCTGTTTCCAGTTTGGTGGAGGAGTGGGAGCGGGGTCTGTTTCCAGTTTGATGGAGGAGTGGGAGCGGGGACTGTTTCCAGTTTGATTGAGGAGTGGGAGCGCGGACTGTTTCCATTTTGATGGAGGAGTGGGAGCGGGGACAGTTTCCAGTTAGATGGAGCAGTGGGAGCGGGGACTGTTTCAAGTTTGATGGAGCAGTGGGAGCGGGGACAGTTTCCAGTTAGATGGAGAAGTGGGACCGATGACTGTTTCCAGTTTGATGGAGGAGTGGAAGCGGGGACTGTTGCCAGTTTGACGGAGGAGCGGGAGCGGGGACTGTTTCCAGTTTGATGGAGCAGTGGGAGCGTGGACAGTTTCCAGTTAGATGGAGAAGTGGGACCGATGACTGTTTCCAGTTTGATGGAGGAGTGGAAGCGGGGACTGTTGCCAGTTTGACGGAGGAGCGGGAGCGGGGACTGTTTCCAGTTTGATGGAGAAGTGGGAGCGAGGTCTGTTTCCAGTTTGATGGAGCATTGGGAGCTGGGATTGTTTCCAGTTTGATGGAGGAGTGGGAGTGGGGACTGTTGCCAGTTTGATGGAGGAGTGGGAGCGGGGACTGTTTCCAGTTTGATGGAGCAATGGGAGCTTTGACTGTTTCCAGTTTGATGGAGGAGTCGGAGCGGGCACTGTTGCCAGTTTGATGGAGGAGTGGGAGCGGGGACTTTTTCCAGTTTGATGGAGGAGTAGGAGCGGGGACTGTTTCCAGTTTGATGGAGGAGTGGGAGCGAGGTCTTTTTCCAGTTTGATGGAGGTGTGGGAGCGGGGACTGTTTCCAGTTTGATGGAGGAGTAGGAGCGGGGACTGTTTCCAGTTTGATGGAGGAGTGGGAGCGAGGTCTGTTTCCAGTGTGATGGAGGAGTGGGAGAGGGGTCTGTTTCCAGTTTGATGGAGAAGTGGGAGCGGGGACTCTTTCCAGTTTGATGTAGGAGTGGGAGCGGGGACTGTTTCCAGTTTGATGGACCAGTGGGAGCTGGGACTGTTTCCAGTTTGATGGAGGAGTGGGAGCGTTGACTGTTTCCAGTTTGATGGAGCAGTGGGAGCGCGGTCTGTTTCCAGTTTGATGGAGTCGTGGGAGCGTTGTCTGTGTCCAGTTTGATGGAGGAGTGGGAGCGGGTCTGTTTCCAGTTTGATGGAGGAGTGGGAGCGGGCACTGTTTCCAGTTTGATGGAGGAGTGGGAGCGCGGACTCTTTCCAGTATGATGGAGGAGTGGGAGCAGGGACGGTTTCCAGCTTGATGGACCAGTGGGAGCTGGGACTGTTTCCAGTTTGAAGGAGGAGTGGGAGCGTTGACTGTTTCCAGTTTGATGGAGGAGTGGGAGCGGGGACTGTTTCCAGTTTGATGGAGGCGTGGGAGCGGGGACTGTTTCCAGTTTGATTGAGGAGTGGGAGCGCAGACTGTTTCCATTTTGATGGAGGAGTGGGAGCGGGGTCTGTTTCCAGTTTGATGGACCAGTGGGAGCTGGGACTGTTTCCAATTTGATGGAGGAGTGGGAGCGGGGTCTGTTTCCAGTTTGATGGAGGCGTGGGAGCGTTGACTGTTTCCATTTTGATCGAGGCGTGGGAGCGTTGACTGTTGCCAGTTTGAAGGAGGAGTGGGAGCGGGTCTGTTTCCAGTTTGATGGAGGCGTGGGAGCGTTGACTGTTTCCAGTTTGATGGAGGTGTGGGAGCGTGGTCTGTTTCCAGTTTGATGGAGGCGTGGGAGCGGGGACTGTTTCCAGTTTGATGAAGAAATGGGAGCGGGGACTGTTTCCAGTTTGGTGGAGTAGTGGGAGCGGGGCCTGTTTCCAGTTCGATGGACGAGTGGGAGCGGGGACTGTTTCCAGTTTTATGAAGAAGTGGGAGCAGGGAATGTTTCCAGTTTGATGGAGGAGTCGGAGCGGGGCCTGTTTCCAGTTTGGTGGAGGAGTGGGAGCATTGACTGTTTCCAGTTTGACGGAGGAGTGGGAGAGGGGTCTGTTTCCAGTTTGATGGAGGAGTGGGAGCGGGGACTGTTTCCATTTTGATGGAGGCGTGGGAGCGTTGACTGTTTCCAGTTCGATGGAGGAATGGGAGAGCGGTCTGTTACCAGTTTGATGGAGGAGTGGGAGCGGGGACTGTTTCCAGTTTGATGGAGGAGTGGAAGCGGGGACTGTTTCCAGTTTGATGGAGGAGTGGGAGCGGGGACTGTTTCCAGTTTGATGGCGGAGTGGGAGCGGGGACTGTTTCCAGTTTGATGCAGGAGTGGGAGCATGTTTGTTTCTTCCTTGATGGAGGAGTGAGAGCGGGGACTGCTTCCAGTTTGATGTAGGAGTGGGAGCGGGTTCTGTTTCCATTTTGATGGAGGAGCGGGAGCGGGGACTGTTGCCATTTTGATGGAGGAGTGGGAGCTGTGTCTGTTTCCATTTTGATGGAGGAGTGGCAGCGGGGACAGTTTCCTGTTCGATGGAGGAGTGGGTGCGAAGTCTGTTTCCAATTTGATGGACCAGTGGTAGCTGGGACAGTTTCCAGTTAGATGGAGGAGTGGGAGCGGGGACAGTTGCCAGTTTGATTGAGGAGTGGGAGCGGGGTCTGTTTCCTGTTTGATGGACCAGTGGGAGCTGGGACTGTTTCCAGTTTGAAGGAGGAGTGGGAGCGGGGTCTGTTTCCAGTTTGATGGAGGCGTGGGAGCGTTTAATGTTTCCAGTTTGATGGAGGAGTGGGAGCGGGTCTGTTTCCAGTTTGATGGAGGCGTGGAATCGTTGACTGTTTCCAGTTTGATTGAGGCGTGGGAGCGTTGACTGTTTCCAGTTCTTTGGAGGAGTGGGAGCGGGTCTGTTTCCAGTTTGATGGAGGAGTGGGAGAGGGGTCTGTTTCCAGTTTGATGGAGGAGTGGGAGCGGGGACTGTTTCCAGTTTGATGGAGGAGTGGGAGCGGGGACTGTTTCCAGTTTGATGGAGGAGTGGGAGCGGGGTCTGTTTCCAGTTTGATGATGGAGTGGGAGCGGTGACTGTTTCCAGTTTGATGATGGAGTGGGAGCGGGGACTGTTTCCAGTTTGATGGCGGAGTGGGAGCGGGGACTGTTTCCAGTTTGATGCAGGAGTGGGAGCATGTTTGTTTCTTCCTTGATGGAGGAGTGAGAGCGGGGACTGCTTCCAGTTTGATGTAGGAGTGGGAGCGGGTTCTGTTTCCATTTTGATGGAGGAGCGGGAGCGGGGACTGTTGCCATTTTGATGGAGGAATGGGAGTTGTGTCTGTTTCCATTTTGATGGAGGAGTGGCAGCGGGGACAGTTTCCTGTTCGATGGAGGAGTCGGTGCGATGTCTGTTTCCAGTTTGATGGACCAGTGGGAGCTGGGACTGTTTACAGTTAGATGGAGGAGTGGGACCGTTGACTGTTTCCAGTTTGATGGAGCAGTGGGAGCGGGGTCTGTTGCCAGGTTGATGGACCAGTGGGAGCTGGGACAGTATCCAGTTAGATGGAGGATTGGGAGCGGGGTCAGTTTCCAGTTTGATGGAGGAGCGGGAGCGGGGTCTGTTTCCAGTTTGATGGACCAGTGGGAGCTGGGACTGTTTCCAGTTTGATGGAGGAGTGGGAACGGGGTCTGTTTCCAGTTTGATGGAGGCGTGGGAGCGTTTACTGTTGACAGTTTGATGGAGGAGTGGGAGCGGGTCTGTTTCCAGTTTGATGGAGGCGTGGGAGAGTTGACTGTTTCCATTTTGATGGAGGCGTGGGAGCGTTGACTGTTTCCATTTTGATGGAGGAGTGGGAGCGGGGTCTGTTTCCAGTTTGATGGAGGCGTGGGAGCGTTTACTGTTTCCAGTTTGATGGAGGAGTGGGAGCGGGTCTGTTTCAAGATTGATGGAGGAGTGGGAGCGGGCACTGTTTCCATTTTGATGGAGGAGTGGGAGCGGGGACTGTTTCCAGTTTGATGGAGGAGTGGGTGCAGGGCCTGTTTCCAGTTCGATGGAGGAGTGGGAGCGGGGACTTTTTCCAGTTTGATGAAGAAGTGGGAGCGGGGAATGTTTCCAGTTTAATGGAGGAGTGGGAGCGGGGCCTGTTTCCAGTTTGATGGAGGATTGTGAGAGGGGTCTGTTTGCAGTTTGATGGAGGAGTGGGAGCGGGGACTCTTTCCAGTTTGATGGAGGTGTGGGAGCGTTGACTGTTTCCAGTTCGATGGAGGAGTGGGAGCGAGTCTGTTTCCAGTGTGATGGAGGAGTGGGAGAGGGGTCTGTTTCCAGTTTGATGGAGGAGTGGGAGCGGGGACAGTTTCCAGTTTGATTGAGGAGTGGGAGCGGGGCCTGTTTCCAGTTTGGTGGAGGAGTGGGAGCGTTGACTGTTTCCAGTTTAATGGAGGAGTGTGAGGGGGGTCTGTTTGCAGTTTGATGGAGGAGTGGGAGAGGGGTCTGTTTCCAGTTCGATGGAGGAGTGGGAGCGGGGACTGTTTCCAGTTTGATGAAGAAGTGGGAGCGGGGACTGTTTCCAGTTTGGTGGAGGAGTGGGAGCGTTGACTGTTTCCAGTTTGATGGAGGAGTGGGAGAGGGGTGTGTTTCCAGTTTGATGGAGGAGTGGGAGCGGGGACTGTTTCCAGTTTGATGGAGGCGTGGGAGCGGGGACTGTTTCCAGTTTGATGGAGGAGTGGGAGCGCGGACTGTTTCCAGTTTGATGGACCAGTGGGAGCTGGGACTGTTTCTAGTTTGATGGAGGAGTGGGAGCGTTGACTGTTTCCAGTTTGATGGAGCAGTGGGAGCGCGGTCTGTTTCCAGTTGGATGGAGGCTTTTGAGCGTTGACTGTTTCCAGTTTGATGGAGGAGTGGGAGCGGGTCTGTTTCCAGTTTGATGGAGGAGTGGGAGCGGGCACTGTTTCCATTTTGATGGAGGAGTGGGAGCGGGGACTCTTTCCAGTTTAATGGAGAAGTGGGAGCGGGGACTGTTTCCAGCTTGATGGACCAGTGGGAGCTGGGACTGTTTCCAGTTTGATGGAGGAGTGGGAGCGTTGACTGTTTCCAGTTTGATGGAGGAGTGGGAGCGGGTCTGTTTCCAGTTTGATGGAGGAGTGGGAGCGGGCACTGTTTCCATTTTGATGGAGGAGTGGGAGCGGGGACTGTTTCCAGTTTGATGGAGGAGTGGGAGCAGGGCCTGTTTCCAGTTCGATGGAGGAGTGGGAGCGGGGACTGTTTCCAGTTTGATGAAGAAGTGGGAGCGGGGACTGTTTCCAGTTTGGTGGAGGAGTGGGAGCGTTGACTGTTTCCAGTTTGATGGAGGAGTGGGAGAGGGGTGTGTTTCCAGTTTGATGGAGGAGTGGGAGCGGGGACTGTTTCCAGTTTGATGGAGGCGTGGGAGCGGGGACTGTTTCCTGTTTGATGGAGGAGTGGGAGCGCGAACTGTTTCCATTTTGATGGAGGAGTGGGAGCGGGGACAGTTTCCATTTAGATGGAGCAGTGGGAGCGGGGACTGTTTCAAGTTTGATGGAGCAGTGGGAGCGGGGACAGTTTCCAGTTAGATGGAGAAGTGGGACCGGGGACTGTTTCCAGTTTGATGGAGGAGTGGAAGCGGGGACTGTTGCCAGTTTGATGGAGGAGCGGGAGCGGGGACTGTTTCCAGTTTGATGGAGCATTGGGAGCTGGGAATGTTTCCAGTTTGATGGAGGAGTGGGATCGGGGACTGTTGCCAGTTTGATGGAGGAGTGGGAGCGGGGACTGTTTCCAGTTTGATGGAGCAATGGGAGCTTTGACTGTTTCCAGTTTGATGGAGGAGTGGGAGCGTGGACTGTTGCCAGTTTGATGGAGGAGTGGGAGCGTGGACTGTTGCCATTTTGATGGAGGAGTGGGAGCGGGGACTGTTTCCAGTTTGATGGAGGCGTAGGAGCGGGGACTGTTTCCAGTTTGATGGAGGAGTGGGAGCGAGGTCTGTTTCCAGTGTGATGGCGGAGTGGGAGAGGGGTCTGTTTCCAGTTTGATGGAGGAGTGGGAGCGGGGAATCTTTCCAGTTTGATGGAGGAGTGGGAGCGTGGACTGTTTCCAGTTTGATGGACCAGTGGGAACTGGGACTGTTTCCAGTTTGATGGAGGAGTGGGAGCGGGGACTGTTTCCAGTTTGATGGAGGAGTGGGAGCGCGAACTGTTTCCATTTTGATGGAGGAGTGGGAGCGGGGACAGTTTCCATTTAGATGGAGCAGTGGGAGCGGGGACTGTTTCAAGTTTGATGGAGCAGTGGGAGCCGGGACAGTTTCCAGTTAGATGGAGAAGTGGGACCGGGGACTGTTTCCAGTTTGATGGAGGAGTGGAAGCGGGGACTGTTGCCAGTTTGATGGAGGAGCGGGAGCGGGGACTGTTTCCAGTTTGATGGAGCATTGGGAGCTGGGAATGTTTCCAGTTTGATGGAGGAGTGGGATCGGGGACTGTTGCCAGTTTGATGGAGGAGTGGGAGCGGGGACTGTTTCCAGTTTGATGGAGCAATGGGAGCTTCGACTGTTTCCAGTTTGATGGAGGAGTGGGAGCGTGGACTGTTGCCAGTTTGATGGAGGAGTGGGAGCGTGGACTGTTGCCATTTTGATGGAGGAGTGGGAGCGGGGACTGTTTCCAGTTTGATGGAGGCGTAGGAGCGGGGACTGTTTCCAGTTTGATGGAGGAGTGGGAGCGAGGTCTGTTTCCAGTGTGATGGCGGAGTGGGAGAGGGGTCTGTTTCCAGTTTGATGGAGGAGTGGGAGCGGGGAATCTTTCCAGTTTGATGGAGGAGTGGGAGCGTGGACTGTTTCCAGTTTGATGGACCAGTGGGAACCTGGACTGTTTCCAGTTTGATGGAGGAGTGGGAGCGTTGACTGTTTCCAGTTTGATGGAGCAGTGGGAGCGCGGTCTGCTTCCAGTTTGATGGAGGCTTGGGAGCGTTGACTGTTTCCAGTTTGATGGAGGAGTGGGAGCGAGTCTGTTTCCAGTTTGATGGAGGAGTGGGAGCGGGCACTGTTTCCATTTTGATGGAGGAGTGGGAGCGGGGAATCTTTCCAGTTTAATGGAGAAGTGGGAGCGGGGACTGTTTCCAGCTTGATGGACCAGTGGGAGCTGGGACTGTTTCCAGTTTGATGGAGGAGTGGGAGCGGGGACTGTTTCCAGTTTGATGGCGGTGTGGGAGCGGGGACTGTTTCCAGTTTGATTGAGGAGTGGGAGCGCGGACTGTTTCCATTTTGATGGAGGAGTGGGAGCGGGGTCTGTTTCCAGTTTGATGGACCAGTGGGAGCTGGGACTGTTTCCAATTTGATGGAGGAGTGGGAGCTGGGTCTGTTTCCAGTTTGATGGAGGCGTGGGAGCGTTGACTGTTTCCATTTTGATCGAGGCGTGGGAGCGCTGAATGTTTCTTGATTGATGGAGGAGTGGGAGCGCGGTCTGTTTCCAGTTTGATGGAGGCGTGGGAGCGTTGACTGTTTCCATTTTGATCGAGGCGTGGGAGCGTTGACTGTTTCCAGTTTGATGGAGGAGTGGGAGCGCGGTCTGTTTCCAGTTTGATGGAGGTGTGGGAGCGTTGACTGTTTCCAGTTTAATGGAGGAGTGGGAGCGGGTCTGTTTCCAGTTTGATGGAGGAGTTGGAGCGGGGACTGTTTCCTGTTTGATGGAGGAGTGGGAGCGGGGCCTGTTTCCAGTTCGATGGAGGAGTGGGAGCGGGGACTGTTTCCAGTTTGATGAAGAGGTGGGAGCGGGGACTGTTTCCAGTTTGATGGAGGAGTGGGAGCGGGGCCTGTTTCCAGTTTGGTGGAGGAGTGGGAGCGGGGTCTGTTTCCAGTTTGATGGAGGAGTGGGAGCGGGGACTGTTTCCAGTTTGATGGAGGCGTGGGAGCGGGGACTGTTTCCAGTTTGATTGAGGAGTGGGAGCGCGGACTGTTTCCATTTTGATGGAGGAGTGGGAGCGGGGACAGTTTCCAGTTAGATGGAGCAGTGGGAGCGGGGACTGTTTCAAGTTTGATGGAGCAGTGGGAGCGGGGACAGTTTCCAGTTAGATGGAGAAGTGGGACCGATGACTGTTTCCAGTTTGATGGAGGAGTGGAAGCGGGGACTGTTGCCAGTTTGACGGAGGAGCGGGAGCGGGGACTGTTTCCAGTTTGATGGAGCAGTGGGAGCGGGGACAGTTTCCAGTTAGATGGAGAAGTGGGACCGATGACTGTTTCCAGTTTGATGGAGGAGTGGAAGCGGGGACTGTTGCCAGTTTGACGGAGGAGCGGGAGCGGGGACTGTTTCCAGTTTGATGGAGAAGTGGGAGCGAGGTCTGTTTCCAGTTTGATGGAGCATTGGGAGCTGGGATTGTTTCCAGTTTGATGGAGGAGTGGGAGCGGGGACTGTTGCCAGTTTGATGGAGGATTGGGAGCGGGGACTGTTTCCAGTTTGATGGAGCAATGGGAGCTTTGACTGTTTCCAGTTTGATGGAGGAGTCGGAGCGGGCACTGTTGCCAGTTTGATGGAGGAGTGGGAGCGGGGACTTTTTCCAGTTTGATGGAGGAGTAGGAGCGGGGACTGTTTCCAGTTTGATGGAGGAGTGGGAGCGAGGTCTTTTTCCAGTTTGATGGAGGTGTGGGAGCGGGGACTGTTTCCAGTTTGATGCAGGATTGGGAGCGGGGTCTGTTTTCATATTGATGGAGGAGTGGGAGCGGGGTCTTTTTTCATTTTGATGGAGGAGTGGTGGCGGGTTCTGTATCCATTTTGATGGAGGAGTGGGAGCCGGGTCTGTATCCATTTTGATGGAGGAGTGGGAACGGGGACTGTTTCCATTTTGATGGAGGAGTGGGAGAGGGGTCTGTTTCCAGTTTGATGGAGGAGTGGGAGCGGGGAGTGTTTCCAGTTTGATGGAGGCGTGGGAGCGGGGACTGTTTCCAGTTTTATTGAGGAGTGGGAGAGGGGTCTGTTTCCAGTTTGATGGAGGAGTAGGAGCGGGGAGTGTTTCCAGTTTGATGGAGGAGTGGGAGCGAGGTCTTATTCCAGTTTGATGGAGGAGTGGGAGCGGGGACTGTTTCCAGTTTGATGCAGGATTGGGAGCGGGGTCTGTTTTCATTTTGATGGAGGAGTGGGAGTGGGGTCTTTTTTCATTTTGATGGAGGAGTGGGGGCGGGTTCTGTATCCATTTTGATGGAGGAGTGGGAGCCGGGTCTGTATCCATTTTGATGGAGGAGTGGGAACGGGGACTGTTTCCATTTTAATAGAGGAGTGGAAGCGGGGACTGCTTCCAGTTTGATGGATGAGTGGGAGCGGGGTCTGCTTCCAGTTTGATGGAGGAGTGGGAGCTTGTTTGTTTCTTCTTTGATTGAGGTGTGGGAGCGGGGTCTGTTTCCATTTTGATGGGGGAGTGGGAGCGGGGACTGTTTCAGGTTTTATGAGGAGTGGGAACTGTGTCTGTATCCAGTTTGATGGAGGAGTGGAATCGGGGGTCTGTTTCCAGTGTGATGAGGAGTGGGAGCAGGGTCCATTTCCAATTTGATGCAGGAGTTGGAGCGGGGTCATCTCCAGCTGATGGAGTAGTCGGAGCAGCGTATGATTTCAGTGGAATGGAGGAGTGGTCGCGGGGTCTGTTTTGGGCTTTATGTGGAGTGGGAGCAGGTTCTGTTTCCAGTGGGATGGAGGTGTTGGAGCAGGGTTTCTTTCCAGGGGGATGGAGGTGTTGGAGCGGTGTCTGTTTCCAGTTTGATGGAGGAGTGGGAGCGGGGACTGTTTCCAGTTTGATGGAGGCGAGGGAGCGGGGACTGTTTCCAGTTTGATTGAGGGGTGGGAGCGCGTCTGTTTCCATTTTGATGGAGTAGTGGGAGCGGGGACAGTTTCCAGTTAGATGGAGCAGTGGGAGCGGGGACTGTTTCAAGTTTGATGGAGCAGTGGGAGCTCGGACAGTTTCCAGTTAGATGGAGAAGTGGGACCGGGGACTGTTTCCAGTTTGATGGAGGAGTGGAAGCGGGGACTGTTGCCAGTTTGACGGAGGAGCGGGAGCGGGGACTGTTTCCAGTTTGATGGAGAAGTGGGAGCGAGGTCTGTTTCCAGTTTGATGGAGCATTGGGAGCTGGGAATGTTTCCAGTTTGATGGAGGAGTGGGAGCGGGGACTGTTGCCAGTTTGATGGAGGAGTGGGAGCGGGGACTGTTTCCAGTTTGATGGAGCAATGGGAGCTTTGACTGTTTCCAGTTTGATGGAGGAGTGGGAGCGGGGACTGTTGCCAGTTTGATGGAGGAGTGGGAGCGGGGACTGTTGCCATTTTGATGGAGGATTGGGAGCGGGGACTTTTTCCAGTTTGATGGAGGAGTGGGAGCGGGGACTGTTTCCAGTTTGATGGAGGAGTGGGAGCGAGGTCTTTTTCCAGTTTGATGGAGGAGTGGGAGCGGGGATTGTTTCCAGTTTGATGCAGGATTGGGAGCGGGATCTGTTTTCATTTTGATGGAGGAGTGGGGGCGGGTTCTGTATCCATTTTGATGGAGGAGTGGGAGCCGGGTCTGTATCCATTTTGATGGAGGAGTGGGAACGGGGACTGTTTCCATTTTGATGGAGGAGTGGAAGCGGGGACTGCTTCCAGTTTGATGGATGAGTGGGAGCGGGGTCTGCTTCCAGTTTGATGGAGGAGTGGGAGCGTGTTTGTTTCTTCTTTGATTGAGGAGTGGGAGCGGGGTCTGTTTCCATTTTGATGGAGGAGTGGGAGCGGGGACTGTTTCAGGTTTTATGAGGAGTGGGAACTGTGTCTGTATCCAGTTTGATGGAGGAGTGGAATCGGGGGTCTGTTTCCAGTGTGATGAGGAGTGGGAGCAGGGTCCATTTCCAATTTGATGCAGGAGTTGGAGCGGGGTCTTCTCCAGCTGATGGAGTAGTCGGAGCAGCGTATGATTTCAGTGGAATGGAGGAGTGGTCGCGGGGTCTGTTTTGGGCTTTATGTGGAGTGGGAGCAGGTTCTGTTTCCAGTGGGATGGAGGTGTTGGAGCAGGGTTTCTTTCCAGGGGGATGGAGGTGTTGGAGCGGTGTCTGTTTCACGTTTGATGGAGGAGTGGGAGCGGGGTATGATTCCAGTTTGATGAACGAGTGGGAGCGGGGTCTGTTTCCTGGTTGATGCTGGGGTGTAAGTGTGGTCTGTTTCCAATCTGTAGAGGGGTGGGAGCGGGGTCTGTTTCCAGGTCGACACGAAGCTGCAGTCGGAATATTTCTGAATCTTTTTTAATCTTTATAATCCCTGTATAGTGACAAGAATTCTTCCTATTATTTATAAACCTTTATCATCATTTAAAAACATTTACAGACCATTATAAAATCTATCAACTGTTTATAACTCTCCTTAGCCCTTTGTAAGTCTTTATAATCCTTTTTGATTGTCTACCATTTATTGTCTTTTATGAGTCCTTATTCTCATTTATAACCTGTTACATTCACTGCCGTTGACAGAAAGGTTTGAAAATGATCGCCGTATATTGTTCTCATCTCAAACTGACCACAGTGCATATTATTTAAAATGACCACTGCACATGTTTCTTAAAATGGCCGCTCTGCAGTTGACATCAAACAGCCGCACGGAATGTCATTTAAAATGGATGCAGTGCAAGGGACTGTTCGAAGCTGTCCTGTCATAGTTGCAGTAGCAGTGGTGCTGAGACTCAATCACACACCAGAGAACATCAATTCAAACCAAACCTTTGTTAACACCAGCTGAAGTGGTATAGAGTCCGCACTCACACACCAGGAATGGGCCCATGCAAAACAGGTTTGTTTTAATCCCTGCTGGAGTGGCACTGAGCCCCACTCACTCACCAGGAAAGGACCAATTCAATCCAGGCCTCTCTTAATAGCAGCTGGATTGGGATTGAACCCCACTCACACACCAGGAAAGAGCCAATTCAATCCAGGCCTCTATTAATAACAGCTGGAATGTTACTGAATCCCACTCACACACCAGGTAAGAGCCAATTCAAACACAACTTGTGTCAATCCAATCTGGAGTGATGCTGAGTCTCTCTCACGCACCAGGAAGCGATCAATCCAAACCAGACCTCTGCTACCCGCAGCTGGAGTGGTGCTGAATCCCACTCAAACACTGTGAAAGGCCCAATGCAAACCAGGCTTGTGTTATTCCTAGTTCGAATGATACTGTGTCCAACTATCACACGAGCAAAGGGCCTATTCCAAAGATGTCTATATTAATACCAGCTGCAGTGCTACTGAGTCCTACTGACACATCACTACAGTGTCATTTCAAAACTGACCTGTACTAATCTCAGCTGCTGTGGCACTGAGTCCCCCTCACAACCAGGAAAGGGCCAATTCAACCAGGTCTGTCTTAATCCCAGTTGGAATGGTATTGAGTCCCACTCACACAGCAGGAAATGGCCCATTTTGCCAGGAATGTGTTAATCCCAGTCGGACCGGTACTGAGTCCCACTCGCACACCAGGAAACGTTCTATTTATACCAGGCCTGTGTTGATCCCTGCTGGAGTGATACTCTGTCCCAGTCACAAGCCAGGAAATGTCCAATTCTAACCAGGCCTGCTGCAACAACTGTCCGCTCAAGCCAAAGCCTCCAGTCAAAATATACCTTTCTCTTTGAGGTGGGAAAGATGCACCGTTGATTCAGTCCCGTCCCTCCACAGATTGCCAAACATATCATTTTAAACTTTCCAAATTAAAGAAAGTCCCAGCCAAATTGTAACATCTATTAAACCCTGAATGAGGCTAACCAATAAGGTGTCTTTCAATCGACAAATTACGGCTTTAATAGAAAAACTAAATTCTTAAAAACAGTACTACGATAAGCAATATTTAAAATGGAAATAAATTAGAGTCATTGCGTATTTACACTCCTGAAAAAGTGAAATCTTTCAATGTGGAACAGACCAACTTTGCTTGAAGTGCTCACATGAGTCCGATGGAGGGATAGAATGTTCTTCAACGGCAGAACAGTCCATCGTCTGGCTCATTAGTTGAATTGATGCTCTTCTGTTCATGCAAGGAATTTCATCAATGTGGGCGCCGCAGTGGTGCAGTGGCTAGTACCGCAGCCTCTCAGCTCCAGCGATCCGGGTTCGGTTTTGGGTACTGTCTGTGCAGAGTTTGCAATTTCCCCTTGTGACTGCGTGGATTTCTACGGGGAGTTCCGATTTTCCTCCACAGCCAAACACTTGCAGATTCATAAATTCGTAAATTGGACATTGTAAATTGTCCATAATGTAGGTAGGTGGTAGTAGAACTGTGTGGATGTGATAGGGAACATGGGATTGATGTAGGATTAGTATAAATGGGTGATTGATGGTCAGCGTAGACTTAGTGGGCTGAAGAGCCTGTTTCAGTGCTGTATCTCCCTCTGACTAATTACAGTTCAGTCGTTAAAGGTAGTGGTAGTTTTCCCATAGGAAATTAACCTGACTTGAATTTCACAATTCTGTTAGTATATTAATTACGTTTTAAATAAATCAAGACAGGGTTCTGCTTTCCTTCATTATATGCTGGTCCAGCTGTCTGTGCATCTGTCAAAAGCCAACTTTTCAACTGGTTTCAAATGTCAATCAGCAACATTGTATCTCTCGATCCTCAGCCTCTGAATGGCTGTAACCCAGGAAAAACCAGAACGCACTTTTTGAATCACACTCTCTGAGTGGCTTTATCCCGGGGCAACGAGAATGCATTCGTTTACTCGGTCTCTGGAGCTTGTTGCCTTAAAGCAGTACTGCTCCTTTTCCAGCGTTAAAAGCAGACCACATTCTTCCTGGTGAGAAAAAAACAGGATCATAACACCTCCGCCCCCGGTGGAATGGAATGCCATTCCTGAAATGTGTTTCATTGCAATGTGCAAAAAATACAAATTGAAAAAAAATGCTCGCTTTTTTCACAGTTACAGGGAGACAATTTTCGAGAATATTAAGACTACAGCAATAAGTTCCACCAGAACATTTCAGCTTTAAATTTTCAAAAGGTTGTCCTAATTAACCCATTACAAATTTCCAAGCATACTCTTTAACTGTTTCGTGTTTTCCTTCTAAGTGGCCCTATTGTCCATCATCTCAGCCAGGTGAGCTGCACAGCTAGGAGCACTGACCACTACTGGGTTCACTATTCTCTGAGAGGTTTCTCAACGTGCACTTAACCAATGTGGCATCATTTGACACTGGAAAGCTCTGTCCAGTGTAACAGAAGCTGATTTTGCCTTACCCTGGGTGAACAAAGAACAAAGAAAATTACAGCACAGGAACAGGCCCTTCGGCCCTCCAAGCCTACGCCGATCCAAATCCTCTATCTAAACCTGTCGCCTATTTTCTAAGGGTCTGTATCTCTTTACTTCCTGCCCATTCATGTATCTGTCCAGATACATCTTAAAAGACGCTATCGTGCCCGCGTCTACCACCTCTGCTGGCAATGCGTTCCATGCACCCACCACCCTCTGTGTAAATAACTTTCCACGCATATTCCCCCTAAACTTTTCCCCTTTCACTTTGAACTCGTGTCCCCTTGTAATTGAATCCCCCACTCTTGGAAAAGGCTTCTTGCTATCCACCCTGTCTATACCTCTCATGATTTTGTACACCTCAGTCAGGTCCCCCCTCAACCTCCGTCTTTCTAATGAAAATAATCCTAATCTACTCAACCTCTCTTCATAGCTAGCGCCCTATATACCAGGCAACATACTGGTGAACCTCCTCTGCACCCTCTCCAAAGCATCCACATCCTTTTGGTAATGTGGCGACCAGAACTGCACGCAGTATTCCAAATGTGGCCGAAACAAAGTCCTATACAATTGTAACATGACCTGCCAACTCTTGTACTCAATACCCCGTCCGATGAAGGAAAGCATGCCGTATGCCTTCTTGACCACTCTATTGACCTGCGTTGCCACCTTCAGGGAACAATGGACCTGAACACCCAAATCTCTCTGTACATCAATTTTCCCCAGGACTTTTCCATTTACTGTATAGTTCACTCTTGAATTGGATCTTCCAAAATGCATCACCTCGCATTTGCCCTGATTGAACTCCATCTGCCATTTCTCTGCCCAACTCTCCAGTCTATCTATATTTTGCTGTATTCTCTGACAGTCCCCTTCACTATCTGCGACTCCACCAATCTTAGTGTCGTCTGCAAACTTGCTAATCAGACCACCTATACTTTCATCCAAATCATTAATGTATATCACAAACAACAGTGGTCCCATCACGGATCCCTGTGGAACACCACTGGTCACACGTCTCCATTTTGAGAAACTCCCTTCCACTGCTACTCTCTGTCTCCTGTTGCCCAGCCAGTTCTTTATCCATCTAGCTGGTACACCTTGGACCCCATGCGCCTTCACTTTCTCCATCAGCCTACCATGGGGAACCTTATGAAACGCCTTACTGAAGTCCATGTATACGACATCTACAGCCCTTCCCTCATCAATCAACTTTGCCACTTCCTCAAAGAATTCTATTAAGTTGGTCAGACATGACCTTCCCTGCACAAAACCATGTTGCCTATCACTGATAAGCCCATTTTCTTCCAGATGGGAATAGATCCTATCCCTCAGTATCTTCTCCAGCAGCTTCCCTACCACTGATGTCAGGCTCACCGGTCCATAATTACCTGGATTATCCCTGTTGCCCTTCTTAAACAACGGAACAACATTAGCAATTCTCCAGTCCTCTGGGACCTCTCCCGTGTTTAAGGATGTTGCAAAGATATCTGTTAAGGCCCCAACTATTTCCTCTCTCGAGTGTTCAAGGAATTTGACAGGTTTCCTCCAACACATCTGTCTCTTTAAGACACATGGTGTTGCCCGCTCTCTCCATACAGTGCTTCAAATAAGAATTTGGGTAGGAGTCTGCCTTCTTTACGATAGTGACTTTTCTAGAGTCTGTGAAAGTTTGAGTTGACCCACCAGGTTGAGACATCAAGACCATCTGCGAGTTCCAGCTGTCCTGATTAGTTTCATCTAAACTGCCCTTCAGCATGCATTGTACCTTGGCTTCCACCTGGGCCTGTTTGTCTGGACCAAAGCCAGAAGGATGTCGTTTTAAAAGAACGGTTCCCCCTAAACCCTCATCATTTGTGGCAAAGATTGTACATCCTGGATTATCCCTCCAAACATTTTGAAGCGTTATGGAAACCCAAGTTAGGACTTCGGGCTGTTTTGTCTCTAAGTGCAAAACCTATTGTTCAATTTTCCTAACCATTCTGTATTCGCTAATTGGATAGTTGGAGGTTCAATTTGAGAGTTTCCTGGGCCTACTTCTGTTTCATGCTCACTATCCTTTTCCTTCTCCGCAGTCCCGATTACCTGACATACCTGTACTGGCTTATCCTCGTCCCTATGGTAATACTGTTTGAGCATTTTAATGTGACACAATCGATTCTTCATCCCGTGATCAGGGGTGTCAATTAAGTAATCTACCCTACCCACTATTTTGATCACTCTGTGTGGCCCAATGAACCATGTTTTCACTGCTTCTCCCTGTGATGGCAACAACTCTAATAACTCATCACTGGTTTTATGGTAGGTTGTGGTTTTCTCATTATTTGACAGGTGTGGCATCTTTTATCATATTGTCTCATATCCTTTGTAAGACCTGGCCACTAATAATGTTTGTTTGTATGTGATTTGCTCCTCCATATTCCCCTATGTTCTGCAAAAGGAATGTCAGGTGCTAACCTTAATAATCCATGTCGATATTTAGGTGATACCACTTTCTGTTCAACAACTGTCCAGTCTTCAGTAGAAGGGCTATGAGGCGGTCTCCATTTCCTCCTCAAAACCTCGTTTTCCAAGTAATAGCCTTCCAGAACTCCTTTCCCCTCAGCATCTAAATCCCCCAATAATTTTTCAGATGCCTGGTTATCTAGTTTTGGTGCCCCCTTTACCTCCGAAAATAGATCCTGTTTAGCATTTGCTCGGGTAACTACACACACAGGAAATATTCCCGCAGCTTGTTCCTGCAATTGCTCTATTTCCTTAATTTCATTTGGTTCCTCTGTCATCATGGGAGAAACTGATATATTTGATCCAGCCAAATCATTTCCCAGGAGTAGATCAATTCCATTCAGTGGTAAACTGTGGACAACACCTACAGTTACTATCCCAGATATTAATTCACTCTCTAGGCGTACTTTATACAAAGGGTTGAGTATACACGCCCCACCAATTCCATTTACTAAAACTTTAGCGTTCAAGGTGCTCTCTGGTCTCTTCCCCCTCATATCTTCCCCCAGCAAGAGATTTTTGGTTGCTCCTGTGTCCCTGAGTATAATGATAGGTTTTCCTGCCTCACTTATGGGATACAAAGTTACTTTCCCCTTTGACAAAAACTCACCATAACGCTCAGCTATTTTATTCTTAACCTGCACACCCCTTTTGGTTTTAGTATCTGGTTTCACATTCACAGCTGTCGTTAACGCTATCGGGAGGTCTTCTATACTCTCAGCCAGTCTTTTCCTCTGCACTAACTTTGCGTACCCCAAAACGTCCTACGGGTTTACCATGCAATTTACTGCATTCTGAATGAAGATGACACGTTTTGTTACAAAGATAACACTTTGGCTTGTGAAACTCACTTTTACCTTCAGCACCTTCCTTTCTGAACTGAGGAGGTGTCCCTCGGGCATTCCCAGCTGTTCCTTCTTGTCTCCAGCTACTTGCCTTCCTCCCATTCTTCCACTTTCTATCCTTCTCAGTTTTATCGGGATGATGGACAAAATGGATTGGCTTTTTCACAAGATTAAAAATCATCAGCAATCTATGCTGCTTGCCTAGCTTTCAAAACTTTTAGGTTATCGTTATGAGTTCTAACTACTGAAGGAATGGCGTTCTCAAACTCTTCTAAGAGAATCAATTCTCGAAGGCTCTCATAAGTGGTTTCTATCTTTAATGCCTGTATACAAGGTAAAAATTCATTTGCTTCACCCCCTCAAATTCTAAATATGTCTGCCCAGTCAATCTCTGTAAGTTTCTAAATTTATATCGGTAAACTTCAGAGATTAACTCATATGCAACGAAAATAGCCTTTTTTGCCATCTCATAATCTGCAGAAGCCTCTTCAGAAAGCATGGCAAAGCTTCATGAGCTCTGCCTACCAGCTTGCCCTGCATGAGCAATGTGCAGCTTTCTTTCGGCCATTTCATCTGTTTGGCTATTTTTTCAAAAGAAATGAAAAATGCCTCCACATCCCTTTCCACGAACCAAGGAAGAGCCTGTATAAACTTAAACAATATCTCGCTGGGTCCTGATCTACAT
Organism: Heterodontus francisci; assembly: GCF_036365525.1. Taxonomy (NCBI): domain Eukaryota; kingdom Metazoa; phylum Chordata; class Chondrichthyes; order Heterodontiformes; family Heterodontidae; genus Heterodontus; species Heterodontus francisci. Next base: position 552,061 of record NW_027140953.1, on the reverse strand, counting down.
GCAGATTCTTCCTGACCCTTTTGTCTTAGTTCCATCTCCTTTAAACTAAATTCCCTCCCTTCTCTTCAACTTGCTCTCAGAAGTTTAAGTTTTCGTACTGCTATTGCTTTTTCTTTTTCTTGTTGAAGCCCAAGGTTTTTTTTTATTTCTAACTGCTTCCTAGCCAATTCCACTGCATTACTAAAATAAAAGCAAAATACTGCGGATGCTGGAAATCTGAAATAAAAACAAGAAATGCTGGAACCACTCAGCAGGTCTGGCAGCAGGTCTTCAGAAGAAGGGTCACTGACACGAAACGTTAACTCTGCTTCTCTTTTCACAGATGCTGGCAGACCTGCTGAGTGGTTCCATCATTTCATGCCTTTATTCCACTGCATTACTGTCGGACCTACCATCTCCCGTATTCCCTTTCGTGTTCCTCGTATTGCCATTCATCTGTATTATCATCATCATCTTCTATTATTAATTGCAGATGTTGGGCTATCACTCCAATTATCCCTGCTTTTTTGGCACTTGATTTCAATTATAACTACAATTTCGCTGTAAATTATTAGAATTTGTTCTAAGTTGAAGATATCAAGTCAATCAGGGAAACATTCTGCTTGCCCAAAAACTCAAGTTCAACCAATAATGCCATAACAACGGTATAGACTGCACCTTGTTATACAAGAGACCTTGTTCTTTTAATTTCTTTGTAATTGGTGTAAGGTTTTGATCCTAACAATCGAGTTTCCAATTGCTATGATCCCAGACTCGAGAGCAATTAACATGATGCCAAACACAGGACCCCGATTTAAATATTATTCCAGAGATGAGTAATTACTTTGATTACAAATGTAAACCCTTCAAATTAGTCTGATTCTGATCCTAGATGCCAGCCACCCAATTAAATATGATTCAACTGTGAGCGAGCCCCCAATTGAGATATCATCCAAATCCCGAGAAACCCAATTAATATGTGATTCAAATTTTGAGCGAGCCCCCAATTAATCTGGCATTCAAATACTGGATAAGATACCAAATAAATATGTTACAACCGACCGCTCATGTCAAAGCCCCCACTCAAAGCACATGATTCTGATTTTGGTGGGAGAAAAGCACTGTTAATTCAATCCCATTGCTCCACAGATCGCCTAACATATCTTCCCAAATTAAAGAAAGACCCAACCAGATTGTACCATCTATGAACCCCCGAATGATGCTAAACAAACCAGGTGCCTTTAAATCCAACAATTAACTCTTTAATTAGAAAACTACACATTCTTAAGCACCATGAAGAGAGAAACGACATTTAAACAGAAAAAAACAGTTCTTGCAAATTTATAGAGCAAATGTTGCTTGAAGTCCTCACAGCTGTCTGATGAAAAAAAAGGTTCTTCCACAGTAGAACAGGCCGTAATCTGCATTCCAGCAGTAAGTGATGATTCCTTCTTCCGCAATGTATTTCAACAATTAACAACCTGCAACTACTTTCAATAGAATCAATTTGACTTTAGCGTTTTTGAGCGATAAAAGATTGTCATAGTCTAACTTCCTTTCCTCCAGTTTAAATTATCAGATATCTCTATTTTTGCTTAACCTTTTGAAAAAGTTTTTGAGAGATAATAATAATTAAACAGGTTAAAATTCTGTTCCTTCAGTTTAAAGGGCTGAGAGTGCTTTGTTCACGTGCTAACACCAGTTGTCTCTTTGACTGTGCTCTGTTAGAAGAAACTGTCAACTAAAAACCCAATTAAAATTGAATGGTAACAAATGTATCGCTTGATACTCACTCCAACTGGCTAATTCCAAGGCAATGAGAATGCACCCTTTGAATTGCAGTCTCCAAATGGCAACCGAAAATACATTTTCTCTAACTCTTGAGGCTTGCTGGTTCTTAATGCAATACTGTGCAAGACTTAAAGGCAAACCACATATTCCCCAGAAGAAAGAAATACTACAGGACGATGACACCTGTCAATTGCTAATGTAATGTTTGACCTGTTAATTTCCGATTTCAATCTATCTGAACCAGCTCACTTTGGCTCTCAGATCTCTAGCAATTCCCAGGGATTGGTGGACGAAATACATCATAAAGTCGGTCAGCCCTCTCAATATCCTTCTTATCACCTTTGAATAAATGCCACCTTGTCCTCGCGCACTTGTCACTTTTGAGCTGAACATTCTGTCTATTCACCGCAAAAGTGAAGAAATGTAATATGAAATGCTGTTTAAAAACCTCCCGTTTATCGAGATGATAATGCTTCGAACCTCTATCAGAGTCGGTCGCGCAATAGTTGTCGGTAACCAGTTTGTTTCCATAACTATCGGAGATGCACCTGAACAGATTACTCCAAATTACCTGTGTTGTCCGCAGTCAGGCGGACCGATAACAGGCCCTGACCCTTTGCCAAAGTGAGCATCAAGCAGCGCTGCTACTCCAGAGCCACAACCGAGCTCCTTACAGACAACTTCCGCGTTCGGTAACGACCAGGACCTATCATTGCAAACTGCGCTCCAGGTTCGGTTCCATTAAATCTCCAGTCTGCCCACACAGGGAATGCTTCCATTCACCATACTGGGTTTGGCACTTGCTGGGAATTACATGTTCACAGTGAGCATTTTAAGGTGTTGTACATTAAAAACTGGTTGGAGTTTCCGTATTCTGATCAATAATCCGATTTCTCTGTTTATTTATAGTCAGCTGAAAGAGCCCGAAACATTGTAATTATATAGTATCTACATGTCACATGTGAGGGAAAGTACTTATGTTATCAATTTCTATCGCATGACGATGTAATTTTTAAACTATTTTTAAAGATAATCTCCCCCATTTTCTGGTTTTCATTTGAAAATTGAGTTCAGGTACTACAACACAATCGGCACCGAGAATGTCAAATGTTGATGAATTTAAAACAAGATTTCACAAGCGAGAGGACACGTCTATTTATTGTGGACAGGCAATGCGTTTAGTTCACGCACCCAGACCAATCTCCAGCATATCAAATAATGAGAAGACTTATACTGAATGGTGAGTAATCAGATACTGAACATCCAATGGCGATATGGATAAAGGCCTGAAGAAATTAGGATGGAGACAGCGAGTTATCCAGAATCGTCAGATCTCCAGATCTATTCCGGCCCTGCACATCTGGGTGCTTACGTGGAAGGAGAATTGTTCTAAAATAGTCACCGGGGATATTAACGTCAATTCACATCGGCAGTATTTACAGTAGAGAAAGAAAATGTTGCCGAGGAGATTACTGAGATACAGCCTACTAGGCTAGATGGGATTGAGGTTCACAAGGAGGAGGTGTTAGCAATTTTGGAAAGAGTGAAAATAGATAAGTCCCCTGGGCCAGATGGGAATTATCCTAGGATTCTCTGGGAAGCCAGGGAGGAGATAGCAGAGCCGTTGTTGTTGATCTTTATGTCGTCATTGTCGACAGGAGTAGTGCCGGAAGACTGGAGGATAGCAAATGTTGTCCCCTTGTTCAAGAAGGGGAGTAGAGACAGCCCTGGTAATTATAGACCTGTGAGCCTTACTTCGGTTGTGGGTAAAGTTTATAATCATCTTGAAAAGAATAAGTTCATTTGCGATAGTCAGCACGGTTTTGTGAAAGGTAGGTCGTGCCTCACAAACCTTATTGAGTTTTTCGAGAAGGTGACCAAACAGGTGGATGAGGGTAAAGCCGTGGATGTGGTGTATATGGATTTCAGTAAGGCGTTTGATAAGGTTCCCCACGGTAGGCTATTGCAGAAAATACGGAAGTATGGGGTTGAAGGTGATTTAGAGCTTTGGATCAGAAATTGGCTATCTGAAAGAAGACAGAGGGTGGTGGTTGATGGCAAATGTTCATCCTGGAGTTTAGTTACTAGTGGTGTACCGCAAGGTTCTGTTTTGGGGCCACTGCTGTTTGTCATTTTAATAAATGACCTGGATGAGGGTGTAGAAGGGTGGGTTAGTAAATTTGCGGATGACACGAAGGTCGGTGGAGTTGTGGATAGTGTCGAAGGGTGTTGTGGGGTACAGAGGGACATAGATAGGCTGCAGAGCTGGGCTGAGAGATGGCAAATGGAGTTTAATGCGGAGAAGTGTGAGGTGATTCACTTTGGAAGGAGTAACAGCAATGCAGAGTACTGGGCTAATGGGAAGATTCTTGGTAGTATAGATGAGCAGAGAGATCTTGGTGTCCAGGTACATAAATCCCTGAAAGTTGCTGCCCAGGTTAATAGGGCTGTTAAGAAAGCATATGGTGTGTTAGCCTTTATTAGTAGGGGGATCGAGTTTCAGAGCCACGGGGTCATGATGCAGCTGTACAAAACTCTGGTCAGGCCGCACCTGGAGTATTGCGTGCAGTTCTGGTCACCGCATTATAGGAAGGATGTCGAAGCTTTGGAAAGGGTGCAGAGGAGATTTACGAGGATGTTGCCTGGTATGGAAGGAAGGTCTTACGAGGAAAGGCTGAGGGACTTGGGGTTGTTTTCGTTAGAGAGAAGGAGGAGGAGAGGTGACTTAATAGAGACATACAAGATAATCAGAGGGTTAGATAGGGTGGATAGTGAGAGTCTTTTTCCTCGGATGATGATGGCAAACACGAAGGGACATAGCTTTAAGTTGAGGGGTGAAAGATATAGGACAGATGTCAGACGTAGTTTCTTTACGCAGAGAGTAGTAGGGGCGCGGCACGCCCTGCCTGCAACAGTAGTAGACTCGCCAACTTTAAGGGCATTTAAGTGGTCATTGGATAGACATATGGATGAAAATGGAATAGTGTAGGTGAGATGGTCGGCGCAACATCGAGGGCCGAAGGGCCTGTACAGCGCTGTAATTTTCTAGTTCTAATTCTAATTCTAATTCTATTTCTAAATAGGGGCATTTTTAATGGATAGCTATTTTGACGGTAGCAATATTCCACAACAAGCAAATTGTGCAAAAAGCCAATTAATGGACTTTGATAGTGACCGGGCGACAATTATGGGCGAGAATTGCGGGAGAATTAATTCTCAACGCCTTCTCTAGGAGTTCCAAAGGATTTCCCTCATTTATCAGAACAATTTGCAATTCTTATAGCTTTAAATTCTGTCACTGTTGTTTCAATATTGATCAAAAGAATGGGACATTCAGTAGCCGGGGGATCTTACTGTGCAGTTCCTCTCATGATACACTGCAACCGCCAACCCATTATTTCAGCTGTCACTAGGCTGATAAACGTCCCTCCCTCCCTCAATCCCCCTCTCCCTCCCCTGATCCCCAGTCTCAGCTTCACAGCATGTAAAATACATCAGATCTGAGGACAAGCGATCAGCGCAGGCGCACAGCCGGGCTGACAGCGCATGCCCGGTAGCGTATGCTGGTTTGATGAATGGAGAGTTGGATTGAGATTGTGATATTTCCAGTGGTTCAGCTCATTCACTGCGGCTTTAGGGAAAATCGCAATGGAAACTGCTCTGTCTGTATTGTAAATGTGCTGAGTATCATGCTTTTACTGCTCCCGGTGGAGAATGTGTAATAAATATAACACTAATGCTGTAATTTTAACAAAGATCGATTCCAATATTTTAAAAGACATTAATTCTCGGAGATTACTGGAAATATTATCATCTGACTTTTCAGGTATGGACCGTCCCGGATTATTTTACTTCCGCTTTTTTTCCTGGATTCTATCAGCCACAGCGGGAGATGAGAGACTGAGATAGATTTTTACCTGAGCAGATGACGCCGGCATCATCGGAGTGTGAGTCGGTATAGTGATCCCATTGAACTGACTCACAGTCCCGCAAAGCGGCCTCGGTCCCGCCGCCATCAACATTCCACATCACAACGGGTCCGCAGCCTTTCCCAAAATGAGCCCAGCCTGTTGCAGAGATCGCCGCCCCCTAGCCCAGCTCCTGACACACAACAGCGGCGTCCAGCAGGTCCCAGAGATCGTCATTCACAGTTCCCCACTGTCCCCTGCAGTGAATCTCCACTCTGCCAGCGCACTGACTGTCCCCAATCACCTGTCTCAGCTTCAGCATCTCTGTAAAATATCAGAGATAAAATCAAGCGGTTACAATCCATTAAAAACCCACAGGTTCCCCGTGCATAGACCTTCACAATTCACCAGTCTCAGCTTCACCGTCTATGTAAACTATCAGAAATATCATCAAGCAGTTGCAGTCTATGAAAAACCCACAGGTTCGCCGTGCATCGACCCTCCCCATTCAATAGTCTCAGCTTAACTGTCTCTGTAAAATGTCAGAAATTTCATCAAGCAGTTACAGTCTATTAAAAACCTACATGTCCCCGTGAATCGAACTTCCCCAGTCACCAGTATCAGCTTCACCGTCCCTGTAAAATATCAAAAATATCATCAAGCGGTTACAGTCTATTAAACCCACAGATGCCCAGCGCACTGACTGCCCCCATTCACCAGTCTCAGCTTCCCTGTCTCTGTAAAATATCAGAAGTAACATCAAGCGGTGACAGTCTATTGAACCCACTGGTTCCCAGCAAATGGACGCTCTCCATTCACCAGGCATGACTCGATAGGAAAATCAGTCAGCACCCAGAACCATTAGAAGAATGCATGATGGCATTAAGAGAGCTCTTGGGGCAAACAATCAGAAGATCGCCCCCCTCAAATCTAAATCAGGGGACATAATCACTGACCAACGCAGACAAATGGACCGCTGGGTTGAACACTACCTAGAACTGTACTCCTGGGAGAATGTTGTCACTGAGACTGCCCTCAATGCAGCCCAGCCTCTATCAGTCATGGATGAGCTGGACATACAGCCAACCAAATCAGAACTTAGTGATGCCATTGATTCTCTAGCCAGCGGAAAAGTCCCTTGGAAGGACAGCATTACCACTGAAATAATCAAGAGTGCCAAGCCTGCTATACTCTCAGCACTACATGAACTGCTATGCCTGTGCTGGGACGATGGAGCAGTACCCCAGGACATGCGCAATGCCAATATCATCACCCTTAATAAAAACAAAGGTGACCACGGTGACTGCTACAACTACCGTGGAATCTCCCTGCTCAGCTTAGTGGGGAAAGACTTTGCTGGAGTCGCTCTGAACAGGCTCCAGAAGCTGGACGAGCGCATCTAACCTGAGGCACAGTGTGGCTTTCGTGCAGAGAGATCGACTATTGACATGCTGTTCTCCCTTCGTCATATACAGGAGAAATGCCGTGAATAACAGATGCCCCTCTACATTGCTTTCACTGATCTCACCAAAGCCTTTGATCTCGTCAGCAGACGTGGTCCCTTCAGACTACTAGAAAAGATTGGATGCCCACCAAAGCTACTAAGTATCATCACCTCATTCCATGACAATATGAAAGGCACAATTCAACATGGTGGCTCCTCATCAGAGACCTTTCCTATCCTGAGTGGCGTGAAACAGGGCTGTGTTCTCGCACCCACAGTTTTTGGGATTTTCTTCTCCCTGCTGCTTTCACATGCGTTCAAGTCCTCTGAAGAAAGAACTTTCCTCCACACAAGATCAGGGGGCAGGTTGTTCAACCTTGCCCATCTAAAAACGAAGTCCAAAGTACGGAAAGTCCTCATCAGGGAACTCCTTTTTGCTGACGATGCTGCTTTAACATTTCACACTGAAGAGTGCCTGCAGAGTCTCATCGACAGGTTTGAGGCTGCCTGCAATAAATTTGGCCTAACCATCAGTCTCAAGAAAACGAACATCATGGGGCAGGACGTCAGAAATGCTCCATCCATCAATATTGGCGACCACGCTCTGGAAGAGGTTCAAGAGTTCACCTACCTCGGCTCATCTATCACCAGTGACCTGTCTCCAGATGCAGAAATCAACTAGCGCATGGTAAAGGCTTCCACTGCTATGTCCAGACTGGCCAAGAGAGTGTGGGAAAATGGCGCACTGACACGGAACACAAAAGTAAGAGTGTATCGAGCCTGTGTCCTCAGTACCTTGTTCTATGGCAGCGAGGCCTGGACAACGTATGTCAGCCAAGAGCGACGTCTCAATTCACTCCATCTTCGCTGCCTCCAGAGAATACTTGGCATCAGGTGGTAGGACCGTATCTCCAACACAGAAGTCCTCGAGGCGGCCATCATCCCCAGCTTATACACACTACTGAGTCAGCGGCGCTTGAGACGGCTTGGCCATGTGATCCACATGTAAGGTGGTAGGATCCCCAAAGACACATTGTACAGCGAGCTCACCACTGGTATCAGACGCACCGGCCGTCCACGTCTCCGCTTTAAAGACGTCTGCAAACGCGACATGAAATCCTGTGATATTTATCACAAGTCGTGGGAGTCAGTTGCCAGCGTTCGCCTCAACTGGCGGGCAGCCATAAAGGCGGGGCTAAAGTGTGGCGAGTCGAAGAGACTTAGCAGTTGGCAGGAAAAAAGACAGAGACGCAAGGGGAGAGCCAACTGTGTAACAGCCCGACAAACAATTTTTTCTGCAGCACCTGTGGAAGAGCCTGTCACTCTAGAATTGGCCTTTATAGCCACTCCAGGCGCTGCTCCACACACCACTGATCACCTCCAGGCGCTTATCCATTGTCTGTCGATATAAGGAGGCCAAAGAGACATGAAGACAGCAGTCATCTCTCAGCTAGGTAACTGTGTGAGTGAAGCTGATCCTTCACACTCTGCTCTTCAGAGACCCTCAGTTATTGTCGCTCCACATGAAGGCAGCAGCCATCTCTCAGCTAGAATTAACGATCTTTGGTAACACTGTGAGGGACACACTCCATTTCTGACTGGCAATCGGGCAGCGGGTAAATTTATGGTCACAAAGGTACTGAGATTGTCGCCGAAGCTGAATATTTAATGGGACTTTTAGAGCAGAGAAATAGAAGATAGTACGAAAATAAAGGGTGTTTATCTGACGGGTCAGCCTGACTGTTGCCAGGTCTGCCTGAAATGAGAAATTGAGAATTAGAGTTCACTGGGCAAGAACTGAATGAAACTGTCAGACAAAAAAAAGTCTCAAATACAACTTTTTGTTATTTATTCATGGGATGTGGGCATAGCTGACCAGGCCAACATTTATTGCCCATCCATAATTTTCCTTGAGAAGGTGGTGGTGAGCTGCCTTCTTGAACTGCTGCAGTCCATGTGGGGTAGGTCCACCCACAGTGCTGTTAGGAAGGGAGTTCCAGGATTCTGACCCAGCGGCAGTGAAGAAACCGCTATATCGGTCCATGTCAGGATGGTGTATGAACTAGCAGGTGGTGGTGTTCCCATGTATGTGCTGCCATTGTCCTTCTAGTTGGTACAGGTCGCTGGTTTGGAAGGTGCTGCCTAAGGAGCCTTGGTGCATTGCTGCAGTGCATCATGTAGATGGTACACACTGCTGCCACTGTTCGACGGTGTTGGAGGGAGTGAATGTTTGTACATGGGGTGCCAATCAAGCGGGCTGCTTTGTCCTGGATGGTGTCGAGCTTCTTGAGTGCTGCTGGAGCTGCAGCCATCCAGACAAGTGGAGAGCATTCCATCACACTCCTGACTTGTACCTTGTAGATGGTGGTCAGGCTTTGAGGAGTCAGGAGGTGAGTTCTTCGCCTCAGGATTTCCAGCCTCTGACCTGTTCTTGTAGCCATGGTATTTATATGGCTATTACAGTTCAGTTTCTGGTCAATGGTAACCGCTAGGATGTTGACAGTGGGGGATTCAGCGATGGTAATGCCGTTGAATTTCAAGGGGAGATGGTTAGAGTCTCTCTTGTTGGAGTTAGACATTGCCTGGCAATTGTGTGGCGCGAATGTTACTTGCCACTAATCAGCCCAAGCCTGGATATTGTCCAGGTCTTGCTGCATTTCTACATGGACTGCTTCAGTATCTGAGGAGTCACGAATGGTGCTGAACATTGTGCAATCATCAGCGAACATCCCCACTTCTGACCTTATGATTGATGGAAGGTATTTGATGAAGCAGCTGAAGATGGTTGGGCCTAGGACTCTACCCTGAGGAACTCCTGCAGTGATGTCCTGGAGCTCAGATGATTGACCTCCAACCGCCACAACCATCTTCCTTTGTGCTGGGTATGACTCCAGCCAGCGGAGGTTTTTCCCCTGATTCCCATTGACTTCAGTTTAGCTAGGTATCCTTGATGCCATACGTGGTCTAATACTGCCTTGATGTCAAGGGCAGTCACTCTCACCTCACTTCTTGAGTGCAGCTCTTTTGTCCATGTTTGAAGCAAGTCTGCAATGAGGTCAGGAGCTGAGTGGCCCTGGCGGATCCCAAACTGAGCGTCACTGAGCAGCTTATTGCTAAGCAAGTGCTGCTTGACGGTACTGTTGGTGACACCGTCCATCACTTTACTGATGATTGAGAGTAGGCTGCTGGGGCGGTAATTTGCCGGGTTGGACTTGTCCTGCTTTTTGTGTACAGGACATACCTGGACAATTGTCAACAATGCAGGCTAGATGCCAGTGTTGTAGCTGTAATGGAACAGCTTGGCTAGGGGCATGGCAAGTTCTGGAGTACAGGTCTTCAGTGGCAGGAACGCAGAGCTTAGATCTGTTCCGTTGGTTAGGGGATCACTTAGCTCTGTCTATCGCATGCTGCTTACGCATTTTGGCATGCAGGTAGTCCTGGGTTGTAGCTGCACCAGGTTGACATCTCATTTTAAGGTATGCCTGGTGCTGCTCATGGAATACCCTCCTGCACTCTTCATTGAATAGGGTTAGTCTCCTGGCTTGATGGCAATAGTAGAGTGGGGGATATGCCGGGCCATGAGGTTACAGATTGTGGTTGAGTACAATTCTGCTGCTGCTGATGGCCCACAGCGCCTCATGGATGCCCAGTTTTGCATTGATAGATCTGTTCGAAATCTATCCCATTCAGCACGGTGATAGTGCCACACAACACGATGGACGGTATGCTCAATGTGAAGGCGGGACTTCGTCTCCACAAGGATTTTGCGGTGGTCACTCCTACCAATACTGTCATGGACAGATGCATCTGCAACAGGCAGATTGGTGAGAATGAGGTCAAGTATATTCCCACATCGTGTCGGTTTCCCCACCACCTGCCGCAGACCCAGTTTTGCAGCTATGTCCTTTAGGACTCGACCAGCTCGGTCAGTAGCGGTGCCACCGAACCACTCTTGGTGATGGACATTGAAGTCCCCCACCCAGACTACATTTTGTGCCCTTGCCACCCTCAGTTCTTCCTCCAATTGGTGTTCAACATGGAGGAGTACTGAGTCAACAGCTGATGGAGGGCGGTAGGTGGTAATCAGTAGAAGGTTACGTTGCCCATGTTTGAACTGATGCCATGAGACTTCATGGGGTCCGGAGCTTATGTTCAGGTCTCCCAGGGCAACTCCCTCCCCATTGTGCGACCACCTCTGCTGGGTCTGTCCTGCCAGTGGGACTGGACATACCCGGGGATGGTGATGGCAGTGTCTGGGACATTGTCTGTAAGGTATGATTCCGTGAGCAGGACTATGTCAGGCTGTTGCTTGAATAACCTGTGGGACAGCTCTGCCAAATTTGGCACAAGCCCCAGATGTTAGTAAGGAGGACTTTGTAGGTTCGACCGGGATGGGTTTGCCATTGTCGTTTCCAGTGCCTAGGTCGATGCCGGGTGGTCGTTCCGGTTTCATTCCTTTTTATTGATTTTGTAGCGGTTAGGTGCAACTGAGTGGCTTGTTAGGCCTTTTCAGAGGGCATGTAAGAGTTACCCACATTGCTGTGGGTCTGGAGTCACATGTCGGCCAGCCCAGGTAAGGACAGCAGATATGCTTCCCTCAAGGCTATTCGTGAACCAGATGGGTTTTTACAATAGATCCATGGCCATCGTTAAACTGAACTTTTAGTTCCTTCTGCTGTGGTCGGATTCGAACCCATGTCCCCAGAGGAACACCCTGGGTCTCTAGCTTACTCGTCCAGTGATATTACCACTACGCCACCGCCTACCTATCACCGCAACTAACTGCAGGGTAATTATTCCTGTCACTTTGCAGGAGAAAGTATACTGGGATCTGTGATTTCATCTGTTCTTCATTCCTAAAAAACCTAAAATGCAATTTCTGCAACAAATCATCATTGGTAATGGACCAAGATTTATCCATAATTGTTTTCACATGTACACAAACTGAGACCCGGATACACACTATCCTTGTGGTGGCCGTTTGTGGGCCCCATATATTACCAGTGTGAAAGTGCCCTGAGAAGAAGGTGGTAATTGTCCTCTCTCTTGTAGAATGTTCCAATGAAACAGCGCAGAGGGACACCATTCAGCCTATGGGTCTATACTGTCTCTTTGTAAGAGCTGTCTAATGAGTCCCACTCCCTTTCCCCATCGCCCTATAAATTTGTGCTGATGGTGTTCTGACCATTGAAGACACGTGTGTAGGTGCCCTGAGAAGAGGATGATGATCGACCCGCTTTTAAACACGCTGGCGATGGCACTATCAGTGAATTCAGCTTTCCGATTCAAAGATCGAGAAGGAATGGGAACATTTAAATTAAAATGAAGATTTTCCGAACTTGTGGTAAATTTCGGTGACTTTTCATTTACTGCAAAGTCTCCCATCTGTAACTTTAAAAGTTTCTATAAAGGTGTAATTGGGTTTTTCTGCTGTTCAATGAATTATATAGCTGCCTCAAAATAAAATACAAGATGAACGATCTGTCAGCATCCTACCTCCGTGCTGACTCTTTCTTACTAAGATTCTGCTGCTCTGATTTTCCTGTAACCCGCCCTCGCCGACATGCCCTGTTCTTTGTACCCGTTAATGATTGTCGACCAATGATTCTCCCGTTTACTGGTTAAGCGTTTCTGATTTTTAAAAATGCAGTCAGTCGGTTCAACTGTTCAAAATGTTAATAAGTGTCACAGATCTCCGGGTGTTTTCTATTCATAACATTATATAATATAGACGGTGAGTTGACCTGTTCCCAATCTCCCTGATAACAATGTCTCTCATAGATCGTCAGGTGTTTTACTATTCACAACATTATATAATATAGACGGTGTGTTGACCTGTTCCCAATCTCCCTGATAACAATGTCTCTCATAGATCGTCAGGTGTTTTACTATTCACAACATTATATAATATAGACGGTGTATTGATCTGTTCCCAATCCACCTGATGATAATGTGTCTCACAGATCTCCGGGTGTTTTTCTATTCACAACATTATATTATATAGACGGTGTGTTGACCTGTTCCCAATCCACCTGATGATAATGTGTCTCACAGATCTCCGGGTGTTTTTCTATTCACAACATTATATAATATAGACGGTGTATTGACCTGTTCCCAATCCACCTGATGATAATGTGTCTCACAGATCTCCGGGTGTTTTTCTATTCACAACATTATATAATATAGACGGTGTATTGACCTGTTCCCAATCCACCTGATGATAATGTGTCTCACAGATCTCCGGGTGTTTTTCTATTCACAGCATTATATAATATAGACGGTGTGTTGACCTGTTCCCAATCTCACTGATAACAATGTGTCTCACAGATCTCCAGGAGTTTTTCTATTCACAACATTATATTATATAGACGGTGTGCTGACCTGTTCCCAACCTCCCTGATGGCAATGTCTCTCACAGATCTCCAGGTGTTTTACTATTCACAGCATTATATAATATAGACGGTGTGTTGACCTGTTCCCAATCCACCTGATGATAATGTGTCTCACAGATCTCCGGGTGTTTTTCTATTCACAACATTATATAATATAGACGGTGTGTTGACCTGTTCCCAATCTCCCTGATAACAATGTGTCTCACAGATCTCCAGGAGTTTTTCTATTCACAACATTATATTATATAGACGGTGTGCTGACCTGTTCCCAACCTCCCTGATGGCAATGTCTCTCACAGATCTCCAGGTGTTTTACTATTCACAGCATTATATACTATAGACGGTGGGTTGACCTGTTCCCAATTCCCCTGATGATAATGTGTCTCACAGATCACTGGGTGTTTTTCTATTCACAACATTATGTAATATAGACGGTGTGTTGACCTTTTCCCAATCTCCCTGATGACAATGTGTCTCACAGATCTCCAGGTGTTTTTCTATCCAGAACATTTTATAATATAGACGGTGGGTTTACCTGCTTCCAATCTCTCTGATGGTAATGTGTCTCACAGATCTCCAGGTGTTTTCTTATTCACAACATTATATAATATGGACGGTCCGTTGACCTGCTCCCAATCGCCCTGTTCACAGTGTATGTCACAAATCTACAGGTGTTTTACTATTCACAACATTATACACTATAAACGGTGTGTTGACCTGTTCCCAATCTCCCTGATAACAATGTCTCTCATAGATCTCCAGGTGTTTTACTATTCGTAGCATTATATAATACAGAAGTTGTGTTGACCTGTTCACAATCTCCCTGATGACAATGAGTCTCACAGATACCCAGGTGTTTTTCTATTCACAACATTATATAATATAGACAGTGTGTTGACCTGTTCCCAATCTCCTTGATGATAATGTGTCTCACTGATCTCCAGGTGTTTTCCAATCACAACATTATATAATATAGACGGTGTGTTGACCTGTTCCAATCTCCATGATGATAATGTGTCTCACAGATCTCCAGGTGTTTTTCTATTTTCAACATTTTATACTATAGATGGTGTGTTGACGTGCTCCCAGTTCCCCTGGTGATAATATATCGTTCGTGTATCTTTGTCTCTTAGTATACTCTGCGGATATACTATAGACAACAGGTCACTGAGTCCTGTCGTCAGCTGTGCTTACTGAGTAATCTTGAATGAGTTACAGTTTCCCATCTATAATCTCATTGTTCTCTTTATGCCCCTAGTTCTGTCATGTCAATCGTCTGTGACTTCTTCCCAGTCCTGGAGCCTCTTTATCCACCCCCACCCTACTTTTCCTGATAATAGTGAGCTCCAGCAAATTCCCCTTTTCCACTAACCCAATGATAGACGAGGGGGAAGAATCTTTCTGTATTTACTGAAAATCGGTTCCACCCTCAGTGCTTCTGTACAGTCCATGAATCTTCCTCAATCCACTCAGTCATTTCCCGTACTCTTGATGCGTTTATCATTTTAGCCTGTAACCACCCATGTAACGCCGGATTCCCCCGTTCCGCCCACCCCCACCCCTAGGTAATCCATTGGTTCAAGGAGAAAGCCAACAAACACCTTCTCAGTAAAACTAGGGATGGACAATAAATGTATGCAGCACAATATCGCCAAAATGACGACAGTGGTTCAAGAAAACACCCCGCTGTCCCCTCCGGCTAAGTAGGGCTGTTCAGTAAATTCCGTCTGGACAGTGAACTCATCTCTGCAAAACGAATCTAAACAATCTGTAACCGAGACTCCCATATGTGCCTGTTCGTCGAGTTTATCTATTACTGTCTCAGATAAATGTTCAGTAGTTCCCCTTTCTCAGTCATTACTATTGTCCCATTTATCTACACTACTCCTCATATCTGCTGATTCCTCTAGTTTCTCTCGTATCCTTCCTCACAGTTTCTAACTGCTATCATTGCTGTTCTCGAAAACTTTTGAATGCATGACTTTGTGTACCGTTATCCAAATGAGCTATATATAGAGAGAATATACCCACTATTCCCACACACTTCTCATCGGCCTCCTACCATAGGTAAACTTCAGCTGATCTAAACCTTTTCTGCTGCTGTTATCCTGGCACGGACAGTTCCGCTCACCCATTTACCTGCTCTCACTGACCCACGGTGACTGCTGGTTCCCAACGCCTCAGATTTCAGTATTCGCACCGTTACCTTCCTGATGTTTAGACTAGTGGGTTTGGTGCCATGCTGTTAATTTATTTTAACATTTTGTACTTCAATTAATTTGCGATTGTACCGTATTGGCACAAACAGTAATATAGAAATATGAATTACAAATAACAATGCACTCAAAGGAAATGAACTGAAACGTGGGATATACAAATCCCAGAATTTAAACTCTTGAATGAGTTGGAAAACCAGGGACAGGGGTGGTTTATGGATTACAAAATACAGTCAATACAGAGAGTTTATAAGTACATGCTTCACATGGGAGATTATTAGGTGGGTCAAGAATCTAAATAATTATATTATATCAAACTATTTTAGGTCCAATTTGAACAACTATCGCAAATAAGTGAGCTCTTGTGGATTTCAGAAGAAAATTAATTGGCAAAATTATCGTTATTGTAGCATAAAACCACAAGCAAAGCACCGGACAGAAGGAACTCACATCAAACAATCAGATTCTGTGTGTCAATAGCACTCTCAGTAACCTTTAACAAACTATCTCCACAACAAATCAGCTCGTGCCTGAAGAAAGGTTACCAAGGTAAGGAATAATCAAACACGCATCGAACATTATCAGTACCGAGAGAGATTGTTCTGGGCACTGTCTGTTAAATTTCAATATGCAAATTATTTCAGAATTTGTTCCACAAGATGTCCAGAGTATGGGACATGTGGAAGGTCATTAAAGAACAGAATAGGAGTAGGATTAGGTCATACTGCCTACCCAGACTACTTCGCCCTTCGATAAGATCCCGTCCTTTCCCCAAAGATTGGGAAACAACTCGAGACCTTTCATTAAACACTGCATCGCACGATATAAAAAGGATGGTATTTGTGGAAAGAGATTCAGAAACACGTACAGATATTAAATACTGCATCAAATATATGAATCATGTAGAGAGACTGAGAAACATTAATTATTACACGACACAATGAATATAAATGCATGAAATAGAAACCTTGATTTAATGTAAAAATGCCTATTTTTGAAGATTCTCGCCAACTAAATGAAACAGCTCATACAGCGAATGCCCCTGAGATCAGTAGCATCATTTTGGACAGTCTAATTGTTAACTCTATTAATAATCAGTACAAATGAAGCAATATTGATTCCACCTCCAGTTAATATATTATAGAATATTTATAGTCCTTTCACAACATTCCAAATGCTGTACAAACTATTGAATCTAATTCTCTGCATCACACAGCACCTCACTGAGAAATTCCGGGGACATAAATCTCAATGTGGGATGAGTGAGCTGGATGCAGATCCCGGTATTCTGCAGTTCTGACTTTCATACACTCGATTGTAACGCTGACCACTTTCTACTGCCAGGAGTCTCTGTTTTAAACACCTGATCAGAATTTTAACTCCAGTCTACTGCGTCTGTACGAGAGCCATAGGAAACAAAATAAAACCAACTGTTGTGGTACTAATGTTCAATTTTGGTAATAAAACTAAATTTAACTCAAATCTCCTCTGAAAATGCAATTAAATGTTAATCAAACCGGAAACATTAGATACTTTTGCCGTCAGAGACAGAAATTGATAACAGTTCCCTATTTGAATTTGATGAAGTTAAAATAAAAGAGGACAAAATAAATTAAATGACAAATTTAAATAAATATGCACATTTCTTATAAATTGATTTTGATCTGTGGCTGATGGTTAAAAAAAAGATTTAGGGAGTCAGATCCATTTCATACTTTCTCTCCGTCTATGGCTTGCAGAAAACATTCTTAAATTCCCTTCAAAGTCAGGATTTAAGAATCCACTCACTTTACAAAAACAAAAGAAAATTAATCATGGAAATATCTACTAACATTTAGGGAACGTTTCCCTTTCGTTAACCAGCATTTGTTGTCGAGAAACATGAACAAATGTCACCAAACCCGCACTGGAAACAGTGAGAAACTGAATCGAATCATCGACCGAAAAACTCCACAAAAATATCGAGCAGGTGGAATGAGACTATTCAGGATATCTTATTGAGCACCTCACCATGCTTTATAGAAAAGAATCATGTGAAAGGAGATTTGTCACATTAATTATTACTTGACCCTGTACATATGTAAAATAAGGTGGTACATTTACAATATAATGTTCTAAGTTGTCAAGGTCATCATTCTTTTTTGGCCTCCTTGTCTCGAGAGACAATGGGCAAGCGCCTGGAGGTGGTTAGTGGTTCGTGAAGCAGCGCCTGGAGTGGCTCTTAAGGCCAATTCGAGAGTGACAGACTCTTCCACAGGTGCTACAGATAAAATTGGTTGTTGGGGCTGTGACACAGTTGGCTCTCCCCATGCACTTCTGTCATTTTTTCCTGCCAACTGCTTAGTCTCTTCGACTCACCACGCTTCAGCACCCCCCCCCCCCCTTTAATGGCTGCCCGTCAGCTCTGGCGATCACTGGCAACTGACTCTCACGACTTGTGATCAATGTCAGAGGGCTTCATGTCGCGTTTGCAGACGTCTTTAAAGCGGAGACATGGACGATCTCGTTGTACAATGTGTCCTTGGGGATCGTGTCATCTTCCATGCTGCTCACATGCCCAAGCCATCGCAAGCGTCACTGGCTCAGTAGGGTGTATATGCTGGGGATGTTGGCCGCCTCGAGGACTTCTGTGTTAGAGATACGGTCCTGCCACCTGATGCCAAGGATTCTCCGGAGGCAGCGAAGATGGAATGAATTTAGACGTTGCCCTTGGCTGACATACGTTGTCCTGGCATCGCTGCCGTAGAGCAAGGTAATGAGGACACAGGCTTGATACACTCCGACTTTCGTGGTGTGTGTCAATGCACTATTTTTCCACACTCTCTTGGTCAATCTGGACGTAGCAGTGGAAGCCTTTCCCATGCGCTTGTTGATTTCTGCATTGACAGACAGGTTACTGGTGATAGTTCAGCCTAGATAGGTGAACTCTTGAACCACTTCCAGAGCGTGGACGCCGATTTGATAGATGGAGCATTGCTGACGTCCTGTCCCATGATGTTCGTTTTCTTGAGGCTGATGGTTAGGCCAAATTCGTTGCAGGCAGCCGTAATCCTGTTGATGAGTCTCTGCAGACATTCTTAAGTGTGATTTGTCAATGCAGCATCGTCAGCAAAGAGGATTTCCCTGATGAGGACTTTCCATACTTTGGTCTTCACTCTTCGACGGGCAAGGGTGAACAACCTGCCACCTGATCTTGTGTGGAGGAAATGTCCTTCTTCTGAATACTTGAAAGCAGGTGACAGCAGCAAGGAGAATAAGATCCCAAACAGTGTAGGTGTGAGAACACAGCCCTGTGTCATGCCACTTATGATAGGAAAGGGGTCTGATGAGGCGCCACTATGCTGAATTGTGCCTTTCATATTGTCATGGAATGAGGTGATGATACTTAGTAGCTTTGGTGGACATCCAATCTTTTTCAGTAGTCTAAAGAGACCGCGTCTGCTGACAAGGTCAAAGGCTTTGGTGAGATCAATGAAAGCAACGTAGAGGGGTATCTGTTGTTCATGACATTTCTCCTGTAGCTGGCGGAGGGAGAACAGCATGTCAATGGTGGCTCTCTCTGCTGGAAAGCCACATGTGCTTCAGGGTAGACACGCTCAGCCAGCTTCTGGAGCCTGTTTAAAGCGACTCGAGCAAAGACTTTCCCCACTGTGCTGAGCAGGGAGATTCCATGGTAGTTGTTGCAGTCCCGCGGTCACCCTTGTTCTTATAGAGGGTAATGATATTGGCATCGTGCATGTCCTGTGGTACTGCACCCTTGTCCTAGCAAAGGCAAAGCAATTCGTCGAGTGCTGAGAGTATAGCAGGCTTGGCCCTCTTGATTATTTCAGGGGTAATGCCATTCTTCCCAGGGGCTTTTCCGCTGGCTAGAGAATTAATGACATCACTGAGTTCCGAATTTGTTGGCTGTACGTCCATGATTGACAGAGACTGGGCTGCATTGAGGGCGGTCTCAGTGACAACATTTTCACTGGAGTACAGTTCTAGGTAGTGCTCCACCCAGCGGTCCATTTGCTTGTATTGGTGAGTGATTGTGTCCCCTGATTTAGATTTGAGGGGGGTGGGGGGGGGGGGTGCGATCGTCTTGATATTTGGTTAAAAAAACTCTCTTAATGCCATCATACATTCGTCTGATTTTTCCGGTGTCTGAGACCAGATGAATATAACTGCATGGGTGTTGCCAGTAGTCATTTGCGCAGCGCCTGGCTGTTTTTTGTGCAGCGCTTATGGCTGCTTTAAGTGCTACGGATGTTAACTCGCTGGGGCTTTCTTGTAGTTCAGCAGTGCAATGTGCTTAGCGGCTATGACAGGTTCCAGCTCTTCAAAGTGAGATTGAAACCAGTCTGCATTCTGCTTCATACGTTTGCGATAGGTGGTCATTGCTGTGTCATAGATGGCATCTCTGATGTCGGCCCACTAGGTCTCTGCATCCCCTGTAGGTGTGTTTTGAAGGGATTTTTCATGTGAATTTAGAAACTTATGTAACAGCTGTGGATGAGAAATTCTGCTAGTGTTGATGCGCCGGCGACCCTCCTGCTTGGAGTGATACAGTTTCTTTAGTTTCAGTCTAACTTTGCTGCACACCGGGAAGTGGTCAGTGTCTCGGTCCGCACTGTGGAAGCTGCGTGTGATTTGAACACTGTTTAAAGAGGCTCGCCTTGTGACGATGATGTCCAGCTGGTGCCAATGACGCGATCTTGGGTGCTTCCAAGAAATCTGGTGACAGGGTTTTGTGTGAAAGAACGAGTTGGTGATGCAGAGGTTATGATAGTTACACAACTCAAGCAGTCTCTGTCCGTTCTCATTCATCCTACCAATGTCATAGTGCCCAAGGCAGGAGGGCCATGAGTCATGGTCGGTCCCGCAGGTGTTCGGCGTTGGGAATGCTACTAATGATGTTATGGAGTACCTCGCAGAACTGGTCTTTAGCTTTATGTGGGAAGCAGAGTGTTGGAGCATAGATGGTGAGCAGGTGTACTAGACAAGAGGCGGTGAACAGTCGGATGGACAGTATGCATTCCGAGCCATTTGCGGGTGGTTCTAACATGCTGAGCAAAGGGTTTCTGATGGCAAAGCCCACTCCATGCTGTCTTGGTTCTTTAGGATCCCTACCCTGCCAGTAGAAGGTGCAATCTAGCTCTTTTTTCGATCCGCTCGCAGGAGCCGTGTCTCCTGAAGTGCTGCAATGTCCACGTTGAGTGTACTGAGCTCGTTGTTTATTGATGGCGGTCTTCCGAGAATCGTTGATTTGTGTAAGGTCTTCCGACAGGCCAGGACAATTAATTCTGATGGTCCAGCTTGCAAAACGAAGGGCTGGTACCTTCTTTCCTTTTATGGTCGTGCTGTTTGGTGCGGTGTTACAGTCCACTTTCGGTCAATGACCCTGAGCTCCAAGCACCCATTGATGAAGGTGGACTGTGGTGGGACAGAACCTTACTGACCGGGGACTGCCTGGTTTGAGGCGGGCGGTAGCTGTCCAGTAAGCTGTGATGACCTCTCGCACTGAAAAAGGCAACCCCTGGCGCCCAATCTCTACGTCAATTGAGCTGGACTTATAACCCGTAAGTGCTGCCTTCCGTGTTGTTTTGGTTGCTGTGAGGCGACTATGGAGTGACCTCTCCACGGCGCATGCCTGGGCGAATGTATGGAGGTTGTGATTTGCCCAGGCGTCAAAACCCCCCTCTCGGCTTTCCTGGTAGGGTCCAGGAGAGTGCAGAGCACGATGTTTGGCACCGGCATGGCTGCAGGAACTGCCAGAAACATGCCAAGGGTGACACCACCTTCGGGGTTCCGCTCCGGATTTTCTGTTAGGGCTTACTCCCTTAGCCTTGGTCTCTCCCGAGATGCCCACAAGGCAGTGGGATTGTTAAGGCCCCTGCACAGGGATAGGTGGATGCCGGTGGGAGGAGGTGGGATGAAGGGTGTGCTGGGGGGGGGGTGCGTGGGGGAGCTGGGAAGGGGCTGCAGGTGTGTACGGGACGGGGTGCAGGGGAAGGGGTGCGAGGGGACGATAGTGCGATGGGGGAGCTGGGAAGGGTGTGCGAGGGGGAGTGGGGAAGGGGTTGTTAGGGGGGTGAGCTGGGAGGGGGAGCGGGGGGGATGGGGTCGGGGAAGGTGGTGCAGGTAATAAACCATTTCATCAGCTCCCACCATTGTCCACAAGTGATCCTCACTCACTCAGAGCAGCCCGTTCAACAATAAAACTGGCATCGGTATCGTCGAAGGACAGGAGGACCACAGGGCTACGTTCGGGGAGCCCGTCATTTACTCTCTCCGAGGGTGCACCATTAAAGCGATGGTCCAGCGTCTCCCCCATAATAGCCGCCGCTTCCCGTTTTCTTCTTCCGTCAAGTTCTGCATAGATCATGCAGTACTCCGGTTGGAATCTCCACTTTCTTCAGTGTGCCGCCCTGGAGCAGCATGGCCAAGGTCATCATTAAGTAAATAACAAATACAGAAAATCCTCCGAAGACTTTGGAATATTCAGTAACATCATCTTTTGCAGAGACATTTCATTATTACACTAATAATTAATGCTAATTGATATAATATTGGTGTCGCCTCTAGTTAATATATTATACAACATTTATCCATTATGTGCAACACTGTAACGTTGAACAAACTATTTAAAATATTTGATTTGATTCAGTATATCACACAAGGTCAGACTGCACTGCTCCTGTGAAATACTTGGGACAGAAATGCCCGTGTGGGTTCAGTTGACTGCTATTCTAAAATCCCTGTGTTACCATCGACCCCAGACCCCGAGACCTTCTATTCTCACTGCGATCACGTTCTATTGCTAGATTGCTGTGTTTAAATAATCTGCTTAGAAATTCAACTCCAGTCTTTTATGTCTGCACAAGAGCCGCCGATGACTAAATAAAACACATTTCCGCGGTATTTGTGTTCAATTTTGGATTTAAATCAAAGTTTAGCCCATGTCCCACCTGGGAATTTAGAATATGTGTTAATACGATGCAAGATATTCTAAAAACAATGTTTTCTGATAGCGAAAGAATGGATAATGGTTCCCCACTTAATGCTGATGGAATGTAAAATCAAGCCAACAACGCAAAATCCATAGTAAATGTGAATTAGGCAAATTAGATAAACTATCACTATATTCCCTTTCCCACGCTAGTAATGTGGGTGACACAGTAGCGAAGTGGTTAGCACCGCAGCCTCACAGGTCTAGGGGCCAGGGTTTGATTCTGGATTTCGCCTGTGTGGTGTTTGCAAGTTATCCCGATGACCGTGTGGGTTTTCGCCGGGTGCTCCAGTTTCCTCCGCCATCCAAAGGCTTGCAGATTGATAGGTAAATTGGCCGTTATAAACTGTCCCGAGTGTCGGTTGGGGATATGGGATTACTGCAGATTTACTATAAATGGGTAGTTGTAGGTCGGTGCTTACTCTGAGGGCCTGTTTAAGTGCTGTATCTTAAAAAACCAATAACATTTTTTCATAAAGTTTGCCTGCTTTTTAAAAGTGATTCTGATCAACTAGCGGTTGGAGAAAAGGATACAGGGAGGCATATGCATTTCTTTTTGTTCTCTTTTCTTTGGCTTAAATAAAATGTTCTTTAAGTAATCCACAAAACAGGATTTTAGTGTCCAATTCGGCAATATTCACGGACATATAATTTGCAGAATTCATAAAGTATCTGATAACACTGGAACTAAATTGCCCTGTCACTAATCCAATAACTTTTTTTTAAAGATAGAGGTTAATAAAAACAACTGAGCATGCACTGGAAATAATGATAATCTGAATGGAGTCACCGACGGAATAAAATAATAAACATATTGAGCTGTTGGAACGATACTGAGGAACAATGCAACTAAATCATTCCACACTTTAATGGGCGGCACAGTGGCGCGGTGGTTAGCTCCAGGGACCCGAGTTCGATTCTGGGTACTGCCTGTGCGGAGTTTGCAAGTTCTCTCTGTGTCTCCGTGAGTTTTCGGATGGTGCTCCGGTTTCCTCCCACATCCAAAAGACCTGCTAGTTAAAGGCAAATTGGGCGTTGTAAATTGCTCCTCGTCTAGGTAGGTGATAAGGAATATGGGATTACTGTAGGATTAGTATAAATCGGTGGTTGTTGGTCAGAAGGGCCGAAGGGCCTGTTTCAGTTTAGTATCTCTAAATAAACATGACACTGTGTAATACGTTGGGATTGGGAAAACTTAACTTTAGGCACTGTACATATAAATGGATGAAACAGAATGATGAATGTAATATAGAAGTTGCTAATTTTGAAGATCACCAATAACTGGTCAATAATACAGAGCAGATTCACCAACAATTTAGAAACTTGAAGTAACATCAATTTTATTTCTTGCAGAGTGCACTTGATCATAATTATACTAATGATTAAAACTAATTGAAAAATATTGGTTCCATCTCCAGGTGAGATGTTATCGTAGATTTTATATAACAATTCAACAGTGAACAAACTATATAAAAATATTTAGTTCCATGAACTGTATCACTAGGAGGTCTGACAACACTTGTATTGAGAAATTTCTGTGACAGAAATGTGTGTGTGGGGGGGGGGGGTGGTGGTGGGCGGGGGTGTGGGGGCGACGGGGTTCAGTCGGTAGTAGATGTCGTTTGACTGGTGTTCTTCACTCAGTGAGTTAACTGACACACAGACTCCCATACACTCTATTGAAACAAAGACCGCGCTCTATTTCTGTCAGGCTCACTTTAAATAATCAGATTAGAATTTCAATCCCAGTTTGCTGTGTCAGTGCAAGAAACGTAGGGGGAAAAATAAAGTAAACTGCCATGGACTTTCTGTTCGACGCAAATCTCGAGTGAATATTTAAAGTACCCGTTAATCAGATGCAAAATATTCCAAACTGGTTTACTGTCAGCAAACCAACATTACTGTCAGCAGAAGCTCAATTGGTAGCACTGTCGTCTCTGAGTCAGGAGATGGTGGGTTCTAGATTAATTTCAGAGACCTGAGCACACAATCTGGGCTGCCACTCCAGTGCAGTACTGTGGGTGTGCTCAACTGTCCAAGGTGCTTTCCTTCGGAGGAGAGGTTAAACCAAGGCCCCGTCTGCCCTCTCAGGTGCATTATTTGGTGGAAGGGCAGGGGAGTTATCCCTAGTGCTCTGCCAGATGTTGATCCCTCAACCAACAACACAAAAAAATATATAATGTTCTGGTCATTATCACATTGCTGTTTGTCGGAGCTTGCTGTGTGTAAATTGGCTGCTGCGTTTCCTACATTACAGTATGGACAACACTACAAAACAGTACCGAATTGATCATAAAGCTCTTTGGGACGTCCTGAACTCGTGAAATGCGCTATATAAACGCAAGACATTTTTATTTCAATGGAGGTTTATTCCTATTTGTAATTGGTAGAACTTAAAATGGAAACAATCAATCCAAATATGTGTCAAATGAAACTTCTACATTTCAGTATCCATTTCATACCATCCCAATTAATGACAATTGTAAATAAAATAAATCTGTTTTCTATAAATTGATCCCAGACACTGACAGATTCCATTCCAACAGCGAAGCGGCTCTTTTTCGTTCAGACTCAGTTTAAATAGTCCTATTAGATTTTCAACTCCAGCCTGCTCTGACTGTATGAACGGCAGGTAAAAGGCAATAAATAAGTTCCCATATTTCATTAAACTCTACTCAAGAAAATTAACATGTATAAAGCATCATTTACCTTTTACATCACCTGAATGTTTTCTATGTAAAGACGATAATCATCTTTCAATAATAATCAGTATATAATCAATTATTTCAGTGAAATATTCAGTTATTTCAGTAAATGACATAATGTATTCAATAATCCGTAACTCACAGTTCAAAAGCTGCAGTGGAAACAGGGTCAGGAAGGACCGCAGCATCGTTCTGGCACTGGGTACAGCGATGAGACCATAATATTAACCGAACGCTGTTTTCGGACACTGAAAGCTCCCACTAGCAGCTTCTCACACTCCGGCTGTTGTGGAAGTTAATTCTTTGATAGAGTTTCTACGGAAACAATTGTTTCCTTCCAAATAACCAATAGATTCTGACTTGCATGAACCGTGAATTACAGCATGGTAAAATGCACCAAAAAGGAGAAATGTGAACATTAATGGATACAATGAACCCAGGTTCCAACTACCAGCCTGCCCTGTGAGGACAATGACGTGTGGCAGTGTGAAACATAAATGAGTGACTGATCGGGCTTCCAGATCATATAGATGCACAGGAAAGGTCATTCTGGCTACTTTACTCAGAGTCGTCCCTTTGAAAGAGCTGTCTAATTTATTTTCACATATGTAGCTTTTTCTCCTAACCCTGCAAATTATTCCACTTCAAATACTTGTTCAATTGCCTTTACAAAGCTCCTCTGGAATCTGATGCCATCACTCTTTCAGGTCGTGCTTTCCAGATCTTAACAAGCCTCTGCGTGAAGGAATGTCTCTTCATTATCCCTCTGGATATTCTATCGGTTCTACAGAAAGCCTCAGACCCAGCTCAGTGCAGGACGGCTATAGAAGAGGTAGGTGAGTCGGGGTAACGCAACCAGTCGATAAGGCCCCGGTGAGAGCGCCTGGCGGTGTTCTTGTAATCCTGAATGAGGGAGATCCCGGAAATGAACTGGATCCTGGTGGTATGCTCTGTGGGACACTAATTTCCCACGAAGGAGACAACGCCCCACCCACAAGGCCACAGGATGAGTGCTTCATTCTACATGGTGTCCTTTCCACGTGGCATAGGACCCCGTCGCTTGTAAGATCCCAGCGGTGGTGGAATTATCCCATAATTGGACCATAGTAAGCCATTTAAGGTCCACAATCTTCCTCCGGGCGAGAAGGTTGTTGTTGGCCTGTCCCGCCCCCGATATCTCTGGACGATGGGGAGGCAATGTTGATCTCAGTTCTGCCATATCCCCTGCCACCCACCGCTTTCCTCCATATCCCACTCCCCTCCCCTCCTGGCTTCCGATCATGCCTCTGGTAGCCAGTAAAATCCCGGTCATGATCTCTGGTGACCAACCCATTTGTGAGAGGAAATCATTTTCCCATTCTTGCTCTATCATAACCCTCATAATTTTAAACTCTGTTAGATGCCCCTTAACCTTCTCTGCTCTAATGAGAGCAATCCAAACTCCTCCAATTCTCCACTTAAATGAATTCCCTCACCAATGGTATCTTCCTGCAAACCCTCCTGTGTACCCTATCCAGGGCCTTGACATTCTTCCAAGATATTCGTGCCCGAAATTGCGTACAAGACGCCAGCTTAGTCATAACAATTGATTTCTAAAGGTCTAGCTTGATTTCTTTTATATTTACATTCAATATCCCCATTTGCAAAACAAGTATCCCAGACACTTTCTCAATACGCTTCTGTACTTGCCCTGCAATCCTCAAAGATTTA